>NW_008331995.1:759928-778161 GCF_000622305.1 Nannospalax galili | reverse complement strand
AAAATAACAGAATTTCCTTTTTATAAAAAAAGTTAAAAAATAAATAATTAAAATTAATTCTTAAATAACCAAGGACATATACAAAGAGCTTCCAGAAGAGGATGGCCACTATGTCATTTTTAGAAGACAGAACAAACACAAAAGGACAGAAAGAGAAAAATACCACCAATGATCATCAGGTTGGCTATCATGGTATGACCATAAAATAGAGCTGTATGTGATTATATGTCACAAAAAAAATTTTATGACATGACTTAAGCATAATGACACCTGCCTGTTTTCTAGCATTAGAGAGGCTGAGAGCTAGATCATGAGTTTGAGGTCAGTTCTGGCTACAGAGTGAGACTCTATCTCAAAAAATAATAATAGGTGCTGGAGAGTCCCAGGGGATCCAACACCCTCTCTGCCCTCCATGGGCACTGCATGCACAGGTGAACCTACATACATGCAGGCAAAACACTCATACACTAAAAATAAATGTAAAAATTAATTTAGGTAAGGTGTGGGGGCACATACCTTTAATCCTAGCACTCAGGAAGCAGAGGCAGGTGGATCTCTGTGAGTTCCAGGCCAATCAAATAAACCTGTCTCAAATAAACAAACAAGCAACAACAATAATAATAACTTTGTGACCTGGAGAGATGTAGCCATAAACATGATTTATGGATAGAGTAGCACCTGTAGAAGGATTCTGGCTGTATACAGTGTGTCTTCATAGAGAGGTATAGGAAAGAAGTGGGAGGATGCATTTGAAGGTTTGTGGGAAAATCAGCAGGTGTCCTCACCCTACCCCTTGCCCCATGGGGAAAGACTTTCCCAGCTCCTAGTCTTACCATGTCAACTGAAAGTGGGAAACAGTGTTTGTTACTGATTCCCATCTATGACTACTCTCATGCTCTCTGGGAGCTTCTGTCACCCACTGTGGGAGGAAATGCCTGGGACAGTGTGGTTCCAGGAGCAGGGGAGCCACATTGTAGAGTAGCATTAGGGCTTGGGGTTTGGTCCACCAAGATCAGCTGAATACTGGCCAAGCCACAAGTGCAAAAACCAGACATAAACCACCTGAGGATGCCTCGCTGGCCTAGGTGGTAGTTACTAACCATTTAGTACCGAATTGAGAACATTTGTTATTTCTGAGCAAGAAAATTCTTTTTTCCCTCACTTTTGTTTTCTAAATTTTCAATAGAGAACATGCTTTTGCAATAAGAAAAATATTTAAGTATATATACATATATGTATATACACCTACATATATTTTAAAAAATATTTTATCATTTTTATATGTGTGAGTGTATTGCTTGCATGTGGGTAGGTGCACCTGTGTTGTGCAATGTCCATGGAGGTCAGAAGAGGGCAATGGAGCCCCTTGAACTGGAGTTACCGATGGTTGTTTGCAGCCATGTGGGTGCTGGGAATCGAACCCAGGTGCTTTAGGCTGGGGAGATGGTGTAGTATACAAAGCACTTGCTTCACAAGTAACAAGGACCTACATTTGGATCCTCAGAACCCATGTAAGGCCAGATGGTGGTAGCTCACATCTGTAATTCTAGTGCCCCTATGGGTGGTGGAAACAAGAATTCCTGGAAGCTCTCCAGCCAGTTGGCCTGATATATGCAGTGGTAAAAAACAGATCCTGTCCTAAACTAGGTACAAGGCGAGGACCAACAAACACTCAAGGTAGTCCTCTGACTCCACTCAGCATTTGGGCTGCTGGCACTGAGCTGGGTAGCACCAAAGCTGTGATCTCCACCCCTATTCCTGCCTCTCACATGTCCCTCCACTCTGGCCATGAACCCATTTCTTAAATTTTTATTATTTTTATTTTATGTGTATGTGTGTATTGCCTGCATGTAGGTAAGTACACCCCTGTTGTGCAATGCCCGCAGAGGACAGAAGAGACTGTCAGATCCCTTGGAACTGGAGTTACAGACAGTTGTTAGCTGCCATGTTGGTGCTGGGATTCAAACCCAGGTCTTCTGCAAGAACAGTTGGTGCTCTTAACCACTGCGTTAAGAACTTGTCATCAATGGGAAGGCTGTCTCCATCTTCCAGGAGCCAAATCCTGCCAACATCAATTGGGGTGATGCTGGTGCTGAATATGTTGTGGAGTCTCCTGGTGTCTTCACTACCATGGAGAAGGCCAGGGCCCACTTGAATGGTGGAGCCAAAGGGTCATCATCTCTGCCCCTTCTGTTGATGCCCCCATGTTTGTGATGGGCCTGAACCATGAAAAATTTGACAACTCCCTCAAGATTGTCAGCAATGTCTCCTGTACCACCAACTGCTTAGCCCCCCTGGCCAAGATCATCCACGACAATTTTGGCATCGTTGAGGGACTCATGACCACAGTTCATGCCATCACAGCTACCCAGAAGGCCATGAATGACCCCTCCAGGATGCTGTGATGTGGCAGTTGTGGGGCTGCCCTGAACATCATCCCTGAAACCAGTGGCGCTACCGAGGCCATGGGCAAGGTCATCCCAGAGCTGAACAGGAGACTCACTGGCATGGCCTTCTGTGTTCCTGCCCCCAGTGTATCAACTGTGGATCTGATCTGCCACCTGAAGAAAGCTGCTAAATACAAAGACATCAAGAAGGTGGTGAAGCAGGTATTGGAGGGTTCCCAAAGGGCATCCCGGGTTTTACTGAGGACAAGGTCATCCCCTGCAATTTTAACAGTGATACCCACTCTTCTACCTTTGATGCTGGGACTGGCATTGCCCTCAAAGACCACTTTGTCAAGCTCATTTCTTGGTATGACAATGAATTTGGCTACAGCAAGAGGGTAGTAGACCTCATGGTCCACATGACCTATAAGGAATAAGAAGCCCTAAAACACTCACCCCAGCAAGAACACCCCAGCAAGAGGACAAGAGAGACACTTGACTGGGAGTCACTGCCCCAACACAGATCCCAACACACTGGCTATCTTCCTTCATAGTTTCCATCCCAGACCCCCAGAAAAAGGGAGGGACTTAAGGAGTCCTATTATCTTCAATACCATCAATAAAGTTCACTGCACCCTCCCCCTCATGAATGCCCTAAAACCCAGTGAGTCACATGCTTTGAAAAGGCATGGCCTACCAGTCATGGTGGTACATGCCTACAGTCCCAGGAATTGAGAGACTGAGAAGGAAGGATGTTGAATTCGAGTCCAGCTTGGGCTACATAGCAAGATCCCGCTGTTAAAACAACCCAGGGCTGTTTTGTGACATCTGAACTACATCTTTTTTTTAATTATTAGAAGAAGCATTTCATTACAGCTTATTATCTTCAATACCTACCATCAATAAAGTTCACTGCACCCTCCCCCTCATGAATGCCCTAAAACCCAGTGAGTCACATGTTTTGAAATGGCACAGTCTGCTAGTCACGGTGGTACATGCCTACAGTCCCAGGGATTGAGAGGCTGAGAAGGAAGGATGTTGAATTTGAGTCCAGCTTGTTGAATTTGAGTCCGGATAGCAAGATCCTGCTGTTAAAACAACCCAGGGTTGTTTTGTGACATCTGAATTACATCTTAATCTAAGAAAGACTTGTTTAATTGAGAATCTGGTGACTGAGGGTTGGTCATTTCCTGGCCATACTGGCCCCTTGGCAAACTCTAGTGCACTAGTTGGTATTTCTGCCCAGTTTCCAGATGTGATCCTCTTCCTATCTGAGGTTTCACAGTGTGTCGAGGCTGTGGCTAGGGCAGTTCTCTGTCTTAGGGCCATGATATGGGACAGTCACATGGAAAAGTCACCTGAGCAGTAGTGTGCCAAGGTCATGGGAGAGGCTTCCCATACCTACACATTATTTTTGTGTGTGCATGTATGGTGTGTGTGTGTGTGTGTGTGTGTGTGTGTGTGTGTGAGTGAGAGAGAGAGAGGCTAAATTACTCAGTCTGCCAATTCGTAGCAGAAAGGACGATGAAGGGATGTGTGTGTGTGTGTGTGTGTGTGTGTGTGTGTGTGTGTGCAGGCATGTGTTGGACATAGCACACTTGTGGAGACCAGAGGACGACTTTGGGGAAGTCAGAGGACAACTCTCGGTGTCAGCCCTGCCTTCTGCCTTCGCCTTCTTTGAGGCACAGTCTTCTTGTTTTGTTGTTGTGCTGTCTGCTCCAGGCTAGCTGGTCCTGGAGCTTTGGGCATTCCTGTCTCTACCCGCCATCCAGATGTAGGGTTACTTGGATTACAGATACATACTTCTGCACTCAGTGTTTATGTAAGTTCTGGGGATTCAAACTCAGGTCCTCACACTGTCCCACCAAATGAGCCATTTATTTCCCCAGCCCAACAAGGGCACATTCTTTGAACTCTAAAATTTCAGCATGTGTCTTGGAGTAAATGAATTCAGTATTCAACTGAATAACAGGCCTGGGGCTAAGGCTCCATGGTAGAGGGCACATCTAGCATGCACGAAGCCCAGTGTCCATTCCAGTACAGCCAAACAAACAAAGAACCAGAAGGTCTGAAGCACATGCTACAGCCTGAGGCAGAGCTCTCGGCAGCCTTGCTTTTGCCTCATCCCTGACTGTCATGACCCTCTCCAGGGCAGAGGGAGACCAGTGAGGACCAGCCCTGGGGACTACAACCTTGAGGAAAGCACACCTCAGTGGTATACTAAGGCTGGATTCAGGATGAGGGCTCTCCCCTGCAGTTCCCACCTCACAGGTGCAGTAGGAACAGGGAGAGATGGCCTGGCATCTCCACTTGACCTCCTGTGTGTCACTCTCCCTGCTGTGCTCCCTACTTCTCTCCCTCCCCATTCCTACCCCTCCTCACAGCAGACTGCAGATCCTTTTTGTTTCCTGCTGCCTTACAGATGCAGAGGAGGCTGGGGAGGATGCATAGATGCCTCCCCAAGGGACAGGGTGGGCCCGGAGCAGGAAGAGATCCCCTTTTCTGAACATAGTTTAAATTTTATTTATTGTGTATATATACGTGTATGCATGTTGTGGGTATATGGGTGTACCCATGTCCAGGTAAGCAAGTGAAGCAGCCATAAGTCAACCTTGAGTGTCCTTTTTTCAGTAGCTGTCCACCTTGTGTTTTCAGACAGGTCTCTCACTGGGGACATGGGGCTCATTCCTGTGCTGGGATGACAAGTGCATACCAATGTGCCCTGCTTCCTTACATGGATTCTGGAGATAGAAATCAGCTCCTCACGATTGCACGGCAAGTGCTTTACTGACCCTGTACTCACACTTTAATGGGGGTGAGTTTAATAAGGGTGTCTCCTGGGTGAAGTCTAAAGTGACTGCCCTCTGGCTGTGGTCACCTCCTCCTATTGGGTCCCTGCCCTGATGCCTGATCCTTAGACCTCTAGGAGAGGAGGGTTGCAGGCCTTGTGTTCTAAGAACTGTCATATTCTTACATCATGACTCCAGGCTGGCCCCCTGCACCTGTGGGAGCTTCAAGACACCCAAGAACACCCAGATCTGTTAGCACTCAGGTGGTGGTTTGAATGAAAATGTCCCCCAAGGGCTCCAAGTATTTGGACATTTTGTCCCCAGATGATGGCACTGTTTGGGGAGGTTTTAGAAGGTGTGGCTATCCTGAAGGAAGCACGTCACTGGGGGTGGGCTTAGAGAGTTCTTAAGCCTTGCCAGATCTCCAGTCACTCTCTTGCTTCCTGTGTCTGCATGATGATGTGAGAGCTTAGCTTCTGCTGCTCCAGCTCATGCCCCCTCCAGCCACCATGCCTCCCTGCCATGACTGACTGTAATTCCCCTGGAACTAAGCTCAAATAAACTCTTCCTTCTATAAATTGCTTGGGTCAGTGTCTCCATCACAGCAACAGAAAAGTGACTAATACAACTCATCATTTGCATTGGCCAAGAGATGGGATGACCTGTGACCTCTGCCAACAGTGCTGGCCCTGAGGGACCTGGAGGTAGATGTGGGTGGGCCTAGGTCCCCTGCTGCCTGGGTTGAACTTCTTGAAAGTGCCTAGTGGCCAATGGTGTGAGGTTGTGGCCAACAGGAACTAAGCACCAGGCCTGAAACCATCCCTCCCTTGTCTGTCACTGTGGCCCAGGGGCCAGGGAAATAGCGAGAAGCCAATGCAGCCTGTGTCCTCAGCTGTCTGGATACAGAAGGGGAAGACTCAGGGATTTGGGGCCCTGGCTTCACAGAGGTACAGTGTTCCTGGCTTGAGCTGCTAGCCCCAAACTCTGCAAATATCCCTTTATCCTTTGTGTATGAGCAGAGCCCAGGCCTCACTTACAGAGGGGAAACTGAGGTTGCATGGCATTTCTTCCTTAAGCAGGTGCAGCTTGGTCTGGCCCTAAAGTAGGCCTAGAATCCAGGCCATCATATTCAGAGGGAGGGCACAGGTCTGAGGGCCACTACCTGGCTCTGACTTGAGCTCATAGGCTACCTGAAGAGACAGCCAGACCTCGCTGAGATCCATGAATCTGGAGCCAGTATGGTTCACCTCCAGGTGGCTCAGAGTGAGATGCTCTGTCTGAACTGGCTCATCCTTGGGGGTTCATGATGTTTCCATGGTTGGGGGTGGGGCAGGGCTGCATACAGACTGGGGTCACAGGGGATCGCCCCAGGGACTTCTGTGTGAGGGATTAGTTTTTGATCCAATGACCAGGGAGGACATTAGAAGGAGGAAGATGAATGGGTTCAAGGTCTCCAGCAGCACCCTCAGTGTCCAGCCTTCCTGCACATCTATAGTAATTATACAGCAGGTGTGGGAAAGAGGCCCAGCTAGTGTGGCTGGCTGGGGGCCAGGAGGAGCCACTCAGCCCTCAAAGCTTCTCTTCCCCCGCCTGGCAAGCAGGAGTGACACAGAGGACACCACAGACCTCTTCCCTCAGGAGAAGGGGGTGTCACTCTTACTTTACCGATATGGAACTGACTGAATACTGAGCCCTGTCCAATGGGAAGCTGTGGTGTCCATCTGTATTCTGTGTGAGTGGATCGGTTTGTACATCCCAGCTATGGCTTTCCCCTGCTATGGCTAGAACTTTTACTGGAGCTCAGAGCAGGGCAGGGACACATCAGCCTGTGTGGGCAATTGGCAGAAAAGGGATGTAGGAAAGGCTCCTGACCCCTGTAACAAGAGAACATGGAAATTGCCACTCTGCTCCTAATCCCAAATTCAGTTAACACATTCTGTGGGTGGCACTGTGGAGGATGGATGGCCTCGTTGGCACTAGTGTCAGCTGGTACACTCTCTCCCAAGGGCATTTTGGGGGAAATCTATAGAATTTGCAGATGCATAAAGTTTTCAATTCAATAACTTCACTTCTGAGAATCCTACACACATGGTTGGCACAAGCAAGTCACAGGCTCACTGCAGACTGGTGGCCACAGGATAGGCTGGTGCCTTAAACCACTATGTTTTGGGACAGCAGAATATTACTCAGCCATCAAAACAAACAGGATCTAGAAGGAGAGGACATTAGAACTCAACACCAGGCCGAGCAGACTGTGTTGCCTGTACTCTCATGTAAACAAAAGGAGGTGATTTAAGAACCAGAGGTGGGGGCTGGAGAGATGGCTCAGCAGTTAAGAGAGCATGCTCTTCTTTCAGAGGAACCAAGTTCAGTTTCCAGCACCCATGTCAGCTCATAATCACCTGTAACTTGAGCTCTAGGGGATAAACACACACACACAATTAAAAAATAGAATTTTTTTTTGTCTTTTTGAGACAGGGTCTCCCTGTAGCCCCAGCTGGCTTGGAACTCGCTGTGGAGACCAGGCTGGCCTTGAAATCACGGAGATCTACCTTGCCTCTTCCTGCCAAGTGCTGGGACTAAAGGCGTGTGCCACCACACCAGCTCCAAAAACAGAGGTGATATTGTCCATCAATGAGCATGGAGTGGTGAACTGGGTAAAGGGTGCCAGAGAATCTCTCTTACACTTCTTTATGCTTGTCTTTGAGTCATATAAAATATCAGGTCTATTGGGAATTTAACAGTAGTGACAATAACAATTGGAGGATTTCTCTCAGCTTCTCTTGGGCCCTGGGAAAATTTTATAACAGATGCTTGATGCCATTTATTACCACACAGCGCAAGGTGCAGCTGTGGCTGTCTGTGTGCAAATACTAGGATAACACAAAGGAAAACAAAGAATTCACACAAAGAGGACTAGCCACAGCTGATATTCAGTGTATTGTCCTATAGTTCTTCTCTGAGATCACTCTGGTTCTTTTTTAAGATTTGTTGTCTGTGTCTGTGTCTGTGTCTGTGTGTGTGTCTGTGTCTCTCCATGTGAACATGTCTATGTATATATGTGCGTGTGCAGGTGCCCAGGGAGACCAGAAGGGGGTGTTGGATCCCTTGGAGCTGGAGTTAGTCTTGTCAGAGGCAGGGTCTTGTTACATGTAGCCCAGGTTGCCCTCCAATTTGAGGCAATTCTCCTACTTCAGCCTCCTGAACCCTGGGATTACACCGTGCCTATATTTTGCTATATCTTGAAGTGTTTTCCATATATGCTCTGCTAGCAATTTAAATTTTTCACATCTTATAATCTTTGATCCATTCTGAGTTGATTTTTGTTCAGGGTGAGAGATAGTGATCTGGTTTCATTCTTCCACATGTGGCTATCCAGTTTTCCTTGTGCCATTTGCTGAAGAGATTGTCTTTTCTCCCAATGTATGTTTTTGGCAACTTTATGGAGGATTAGATGGTTGTGGCTGTGTAGGTTTATTTCTGAGTCCTCTGTTCTATTCCATTGGTCGATGTGTCCGCTTTTGTGTCAGTACTATGTATACTACTATGCTCTGTGGTATAATTTGAAATCAAGTATAGTGATAGGATTGCTTTGGCTATTCTTAGTGTCTCTTTGTGTGTGTGTGTGTGTGTGTGTGTGTTGTGTGTGTGTGTGTGTGTGTGTGTTTCCGTATGAATTTAAGGACTGTTTATTTCTAATTCTGTGAAGAATGTGATTAGATTCTGTGAAGAATGTGATTAGAACCTTGTTGAGGATCTCATTGAATCTGCAGATGTCTTTTGGTAAATAGTCATTTTCCCAATATCAATTCTGCCAGTCCATGAGTATGGGAGGTCTATCTACTGTCTTCTCCAGATTCTTCAGTGTTTTAGTTGTCACTGTCGAGGTCTTTCACCTCCTTGGTTAGCTTTATTCCTCAGTATTTTATTTCTTTGGGGCTGTTGTGAATGGGACTGTTTTCCTGATTTCTTTCTCAGTATGTTCAATATACTTTACTATTTATTTTTACAGTGCTGGTGATCAAACCCAGTTCCCTGTGCTGACTAAGTAAGCATTCTACCACTGAGTTCCACCCCCAGCCTGACAATTTTATTCTAAACTATATCATCTGCCTTCCCAGAACTGTCACCTGAAACACTTCCGTCTAGAATCACAAAGTGAGCCCTACTCAGTAATCAGTATTTACTTTGAAGATTTCTGGGGCCATTTTCTGATCTGTCTTCCGAACTTTTGTTTTCTTTTTTTTTTTTTTTTTCTTTTGAGAAAGGGTCTCATGTAACCCAGGCTGCCCTCCAACTTGCTATGTTAACTGAGAATGACCTTGAACTTTTCCGATCCTCTTGCCTCCCGTCTCCTGAATGCTGGGATTACAGGCATGAATCACCACACCCAGTTTATGTGGTGCTGGGGATCAAACTCAAAGCTTTGTTTCCTTCTAGGTGAGCATTCTATCACGAGTTGTATCCCAGTCCACAGTTCCACATTCTAATGGAGTCCCATTGTAGGAAGAAAATGCAGTTTCTCATTCCTTCCTGTGGCATGGGAAAGTCATTCCCACCTCCCCAGGCCCTGCCCAGAAGGAGCTCCTATTGCTGCGGAGTGAGACCCAAGGGTGGAAGATACCATGGCTTGGGCATACCCCTGCCATCACCTCCCAGGAGTGGAGATCTGGCCCTTACCTGCCCCTGCTCTTGGCCAATGTTGCCTTGTCCTTTGACCTGCCCCATCCCTCCTCAAATCTCAGGGAGGACTTCCTGTGGCCCCTAGACCACTTCCCCTGAATCTCTTGGTTCTGTTCTCCAGCACTGCCCCCACCCACCTGCTGCTGCTACTCAGCAGGGAACACTCAGAGATGAGAATTCATTGTACTGAGCTTGCACTCTAGACTGGCTGCTGAAGCCCCATAGGAAGACCCAACCCAGATAGTACCTGGGGACTGGGCTTCCAACTGGCAACTCTAGCCCCTCCTAAACAGAGCCTTGTGGGCCCTGAGATGAGCAGGACAGCAGAGTTGGCCTGTCCTCCTGCCCTCCTTCAGTGTTTGTTAAGCACTTACTGAGTGCTGAGACCATGGTATATAACCACTATGCCCATCTACAAAGGAGCAAACTTATCTGCACAGGGCAGATGTGTCTACAATGATCAGCTCAGGCTAGGACCCTGGGGGTAGCCTGGCCATGGGGAATATTGTCTCATGAAGGGTTCTTGGGCACTGAGGTGGTGAGGTTGAGGTGAGGGCTGTGGAGAAGAGTCACTATCTTTCCTCTAGGGTCTTGAGCAATGACTGAAGGTGGAACAGTGCCTGGGCTCAGTCTCTGCATCCTCATCTAGAAGTGGAGGGAGCCTTGGACTCAGCCATCCAGAGCATCAAAGGCAAATGCTGTATCTAGGTCCTGAGTCAGTGTTTTTACAGAGCGTCTTTCCACAGCCTTTGCTTGTGAGCCTCAGGACAACCAGCAATGCAACAGATAGTGCTTAGGACCAGGGAGACAGAGACTCAGAGATGTCTAGTGACAGAGATAAGGTCACACAGTTAATCCTTGGCTTCTAAATCCTATACAAGGGATACCTAGGTTTCATCTACTGGAATTCCAGGGCCTGTTCCTGGTACTAGATTGAGATTACTTACAAAGAGGTCAATGACTTTATCCAGTAGTCCCATGGCTATGAACGTGAATGGCCATGGGGCTGACAGAGTGAGCTTTCTATCCTAAGAGGTGCATAAGCAGGGATGTGTGAAAACACCCCTAGGGCTCAGAGAACACACAGCACTCAGTTAGACACAGGCTCTTTTTGCCCTCTCCTATCCTGGATCAGGTCCCCTGATTGGAGCCATGACTCTTCACACACAGTATGTGTGGGCAGCAGGTGTATGCATGGCCAGGGTCTTTCTTTGTAGCCCTGGCTGCCCACAAACTTCAGTGATTTTCTTGTCTCTGCCTCCCAAGTGCTTATATTATAGGCATGCACCACCATGCCTGTATTGGGTATGAGTGGCTGGTCATCTTCATTACTTAGTCACTTAGCAGGCATGATGCCATACATCACCACTGTGTCCGGTTGAAAGCAGGATGCAGACAAACTGGTACGCATTGGCTCTGGAGCTTGCTGAACTCCATCCACCATGGTTTCCTTTACGTGGGCCCTGAACAAGGATCCATGGAAAGGCCAGGACTCAGAGGGCCCTTGCTGGATAAACCCAGTCCAGGAAGAATCAGACAGTCCATTCTGCAGGTTCAGGATGTAAGCGGCAACTCTGGGATCCTTAACCTCTTTAGGGAAGATACAGGGTCCTTACCCACCTTCTGTCCCTGTCTGGAAGCTTCAGTCTGGGAGGTACAGCTTGAATCCCCATCTCCAGGGATACCCAGACCTGTAAAGCTGGCACCTTCTGCTCCACTTCCTGCTTGAGTAGGCTCTGTGCTCATGCCTGACTCCCAAGGTAGATGTGGCATTAGACAGTATAAATTAACAGGCATCTGCCAAATGCCTAGTCCAGTCCCAAGCACACAATTTAAGCAGCAGCTCTCTGGGGGTGGGGTGGGGACTCCTGATGAGATGGCTGTCAAGTTTCCATAGTGTAAGTAATCCCAGCATTCCTCACTTCAGAGGACAGTGTACCACCACCCAACTCAGTTGGCAAGAGATTTGAACATTAGTCTTCCTAAGTTGCTTTCAGCTGGTACCCCAGCAGCTGGTACCCAGCCCCAGCAGGGCCCAGGATGGGTAACAGCTCCATTAGCACTTGTTCCCTCTAATTGTATGGGCTGGTGTCTCCTCTTTTGGCTTTTATAGCTCATGAGTTGCTCATGCCAAAGGCTCCAGGACAATCAGCTACTGGCTAGCCCTTCATGTTTGACGGGGGTTGGGGGATGAGATGAGAACATTCTGGTATCTTCTGCACTGGTTTCTGAGGCTGGAAGTGTCCAATGCCTATGCATCACAGGCAGTGGGTGCTGGTGAGATGTGGGCTCAAGATGGTGTCTAGTGTGGGCTCAGAAATGAGGACAGTCATACACCCCCTGCAGTCAGGCTCAGAAGTGCTCAGGAGGGATGCTTGTCCTTGGGAGTTGAGTAGATCTCCATAGACACCTCAGGAGAGGTGGCAACCAGGGAGGTGCATTAAGGGGTTTCTAGAAACCTCTTCATGTCTCCATCTGAGGCATCTCAGGACAGACTGTGTCTCCAGACCATTGAGATTTAGGGCAGAGAAGTCTTTTTAATCTTTTGTTTTTATTTTTAGACATTGTCTCCCTTTGTTGCTCAGGGTGGGCTCCAATCCTGGGTGCAAATATTCTGCTTCCTCTTCCTCAATGTTAGGATTACAGGCTTAGGTCATTAGATTAGGCAGGGGAGAGAACCTCTGTTTTGGGGATCTGGGCTTGCTTAATTGAAAAATAGACACACTGCTCACAGGCATCCACCTCCCTGGGTGATGGTGAGGTTCTCATATCCCATGAGGGATGTGCTCATATCCCATGAGCACAGAAAGGGTAGATTCCGACCTTGCTTAGCATGGGCTTGGGCTCTTGAGAACAGGTTAGGTACCCTGGGCCTGTCGCTTCAGTTCTGGCATAGGTTCCAAGGTCTGGCGCTCTGGCTAAGCACGGTGCCTGTGGCCTGCCACTTCTTGGGGAAAAGAAGACCTTCAAGGCCCACAGTCCCACAAAGCTCTTCCAAAAAGCTTCACAACAAGGCGCCTGCCTGCGGAGGGAGCAGCAGGTAGAGAAGACCTGGGAAGCTCCCGCAGGTGGCAGGACTAAGCCGCAGCCAGGTGTGCGTGCCAGGCTCCGCCCAGACCGCCGGGGCGGGGGGGGGGGGCGCCTTCCCCCTCGGGACAGGTAGATGCCGGTGCAGGAGAAGAGGAGGCCGGGAAAGGGAACAGCACACAGGACCCGAAAGACGGGACGCCGCCCCCAGCGCGGACTCAGGTCCAGCTGCGCAACCTCGCCGACCTCAGTCGCCCCGGCCGCCCGGTCCCCCGCCCCAGGTCTCCCTGGTTCCCCGGTCCCCCGCCCCCGCGGTCCCTCGCCCCCCTTTTCCCCCCGCCTTCGGGTCTCTTGACTCCCCGGCCCGGATTCCCGGGCTGCGGGCATTGAAGACCCCTGCTTCCCCTGTGAGTGCGGAGCCCTCGCGCCGCCTTTCAAGCCGCGCCGCTGCAGTAGCCCGCTCCTCGCGCGGTCCGGCCTGCGACCGTCTTTAGTGGAGCATGCGCCTGGCCTGTAGTTCCCCCCGCCCGAAGCCTCCCTGTTCCCTCGGCAGCCTGCGGCCGGACAGCCCAGTGAGTCGGTTCTCAGGCCGGACTCGACCCCTGTCTCCCGGCTCCCGAGCCCTTCTGTAGGTCTCAGGGACTCCTAGCAGGTCGTCCCTCCTGAGGTCCACGGGACAGCCCGAGACGGATTGAATCCGCAGCCCCGGGCTGGTCATACCTTTGCGATCCGCGGCTCCGGGTCGGGTCTGCAGCCTCTCCCCCTAGAGCCCGCGGCGGCGTTCGGTCCAAACCACCTCTGCTGCCGGCGTTGGGAAGGGCGCGGGACCTGGGGCTGCGCTGTCTCATCCCGCGACCCGGGCAGGTGCAGGGGGGCCGTGCTCACGCGGAGCCCGTGTGTCCTCGGCACGCAGAGATGGAAGGCGATGACGCTAGCCCAGAAGCCCCCGGCGAGGCTCCTGCGGCCAGCCTAGTGGAGTCTGACCAGGAGGAGCCGCCCGAGCCTGAAGGCAGCCAAGACGCCGAGCGTGCAGCCCCCGCAGCCCCTGCAGCGTCGGGTGCTTCTGCTCTGCAAGACACACGCCCTCATCGTTGAGCGTGCCCGGGGCCAGCCCCACCGCGCCACGCCGCGGCTGCAGCGCCGCTCGGTGCCCCGAGTGCCCCCTCAGACCCTAGTTCAGAGCCCGTGGGTGCTCAGGAGCCCAGCCTGGGTCTCACCACCACCTCTGTCACCACAACCGAAGCCGCGCCGGCCACCAACGGAGGCCCCGACCCAGGAGGACGCTGGAGTCACCCAGGCGAAGTCAGAGCCCGGGCGCGCACGCAAGGATGAGCCCAAGAAGGAGGAGGGCGACGAGGAAGACTGTGGCCTCCTCCTTGGACTGCCGCTTCCCCAAGTTCGACATCGAGTTGGGCCAGGACTCCTTCAAAACTGTCTACAAAGGGCTGGACCTGGGTGGAGGTGGCCTGGTGCAAACTGCAGGTAAGGGCTGCCGCCTGCCCGTGGATGGGCTGACAGGGAAGGCTTCCTTGGGTGGGCCCTTGCTCCTGCGCAGGGCTTTAGGCAGCCCTGGGATGGTGGTGACAGGTGTATGTCATCGTGTGTGTGTGTGTGTGTGTGTGTGTGTGTGTGTGTCTGTGTGTCTGTGTGTGTGTGTGTCCCCGGCAGGACACATGTTCGGTGTATGGACAACCTGCTGTGGTCGTTTCTGGGCCTGTGGACAGGTTGAGACTTGTCAGCCTGGAAGTCAAGGCTGGGTGTATGCTGTGCCTGGGTGTGCTCACGGTAAAGGAGGTTTTGGAGAGTGGACAGTGGAGGGTCTGTCAGCGCTTGCTCCTTGCAGGGCTTCAGAACCCTCTTTACTGACCCAGAGGAGCTTGGAGGCAGTGAGAGAGAAGCCTGTATTTAGGCCCTTCTAGGTGGCTTGGAAGTTCCCAACTGCCCTTAAAAATTAGCATCTTCCTATGTCCTGCAAGATGTTGGTGTGATAGCTGCAGAAAGCTGCAGGGGCTTCCTCTGACTTAAGGGTGGTACTTGGTGGGCCCTTAGGCCAAGGCGAGAAGTCAGCAACCTCCTGGTCTTCCAAGAGCTCACCTTGTTCACAGATTAGATGTGTGAGTGAAAACCATGCACAATGCCTTTCTTTTCTCTCTGTCTTCTCTCTTTTCTTCTCTCTCCCTCTCCCTCTCCCTCTCCCCTCCTCTCCCTCCCTCCCTCCTTCCTTCCTTCCTTGCCTCCCTCCCTCCCTTCCTTCTTCTGTCTCTGTCTCTTTTTTCTTTATTTTTGGAAGCAGAGGCTCTGTGTGCATTTCTCATAACTTTGCCCTCACTGGTTAGCTGTGTCAGCCCTGGCCCTGAAGATTATATAAACTGCAGCCCTAGCCATCCTGGGGCCAGCCTTGGAAGAGGAGGCAGCTCCTGTCACAGGGGGTGTTTACAGGCCCTCCCTTGCTGGGAGGGAGGGCAGCTGTCAGGCAGGGGCCAGCTGGGAGAGTGCTGGCTGGAGGTGTAAGCCTACCCCACTGGCCTGTAAAGTTAGCTACCCTTCCAGGACTGAGTATCCTGGGAAAGCCTGGATGAACTGGGGGCCAGGACTACTATCCACACTGTAGCATGCCTACATTTTTGGCCCAGAAATAGGATTTAGGTGCTGTGTCCTCAGCACTTGCAGGGTACCCTGCCTGTGTGTACAAGCTGGGTTTATTTGGTGGGTGTTGACCTGTCATCAATCCTTCTGAGACAAAGAGTGCTAGAGGTCTTGCGCTGCTCCTTGGCTCTGCAGTTGTAATGTGGCTTTCCATGGAGGGTCAGTGGTGTCCCTTAGGGACCTTCAGCAGGAGCTGAAATATTCGCTCTCCCTCATGGCTCCTGTGAGGCACTCCCCTCCCTCCTGCCTGGCATGTTCTAGGCCTTGGCGAGAAGTGGCCTTGATGGTACAGATTGTATGGGAGTAGGGGTGGGGCAAGGTCTGTGGTCCAGGATCCTGGAGTGTGCCCAGTGTGCCTGCTGCCCAGGGAGGCAGAGAGAGAAGGGAATCCAGGAAGAGGGAGACCATTCTCAATTTTGGAGAATGGCATGATTCTTGGCTCCTACTCTTGCCAGATGAGTAGTGTGGCTCCCTGAGTACCCGCTGGTGTTGCTACTATGGAATGTCACTGAGAGTGAAGGACAGAGCCGAGATGCTACAGCGGCCTGGATGTGAGACAGACCTCAGCAGTCTAAGCCTGCCTATCTGGCTGAGGCATTGCAGGTGCATGGAACTCCTGTTCATTTCTTCATTTCCCTTCCCTTTAAGGCAAGGCAAGACAGTCTGTCCTCCATGTGGGCTGGGCAATAGGGGGTGGAGTCTGGTCTGTAGCCAGGGGTCTTTTGATCCTTGGCTCTAGGTAGAAGTGGGGTCACTTGTGAGAGCTTTGCTATCACAAGCCTTATGGATAGCGGGCACATGGAGTGACCACTGGACACTATCCAGGAGGTAGCTGGATGTCTCTGGATCTGGGAGGAAGGTACCAGTCTGAGGTGTGGGACACAGGCTGACTGTGCAGAGCCATGAGAGGGGCCCACCAAGGGGCCTCTGTGTGGTGTGCTGGACTGAGGGGCTACCAGGGAATCTATCAATATCCAGATCATAGCGCAGGCTAGGAGAGGAAAGCCAGAGTTTTCATCCTGAGTAGGCCGTGGAATCCCCATCCGTCATATACAGAGGACTCTGGGGAAGGAGGTGGACTACAGGACCACCTTCGTTCACCGTGTACAGGGTTCATCGTTTGCTTTGGTCCCTGGTGTTTCTGGCCAAGGGGGAAGGCTCCTGGATTCTGGGAGACACAGTGATGTCAGAATGGTCTGTCAGAATGTTGCTTTCTTCTAGGGAGGTTGGTAGAATTTCTCTCGGCTCCCATTACCCTCTCTGGACAGCCAGAGAAGTAAAGTTTGGTCTCTTTACTCTGGCCTGCTGGGTGGCTGCCTCTTATTCTTGCCCTCAGTGGGCCCATGTGGCTTCTCCATGGCAGTACACTGCTTGAGGTCTCTTTCCAGGGTTTCCTGCCAAGGGACAGAACCACTCCAGTCACAGGCCTTGTGAGTGGCTTAGAGGATACTGGGTTCCCAGCAGTGACTTTGTGTTGAAAAGGCTTGACAGCGAGAGCAGCATGTGCTTGTTCCACATCAAGGGCAGCAAGATGTCCTACCTTCTGAACTCTGTAAATGTCCAAAGCTGGAACTGAACTATTGTTTTATCTGGGTGGGAGATCATTTGGAAAATACTTCCTCTCTGTCATCTATCTTTTGAATGCACTTTTATTCTTGCTACCAGAGTACATTGTGGTGACAACGGAGGAAGCAAAATGCTTCTCGAATCTCCCTGTTCTCATCCTGTTTTCCTGCTTTCAAGGGATTCAGGGTCCCAGGCCCTCTGCTCCATTGTTTCCTGCAGGAGTTCTGTTTGGGGCTCCTCTTACAAGGGAGGAAACTTCCCCCCAGGTGATTGTGGGACTCTGTGCCAGGTGTGGGGTGCATCCATTTTGTGGAGGCTCTTAGTCCTTGGCCCTAGGGGGCTTGGAGACCTGTTGGGCCCTAGCAGAGTGATATGAGGCCTAACAAGGAAAGGATGGGGGCTTCAAATCCTAGTCCTGCCAGAGCCTTGCCTGCTAGGGACAGAGGAGATATGTCACTAGGGTTGTCTGGTCACTAGGTAGGTCCTGCCCTTGCGCTATGAGGCAACAATGGTCTGTTGGAAATGCTGTGTGTTCCTAATTCATGATCTGGCCAGATACTCATTTTACGACTCAGCTGCCAATTCGTGGGGGTGGGTGTTGCCATGGGACTTGTCCCGTGGGACTCACTCCTCAGAGGACAGCCCAGGCACCTTTAGCCGTTTCTGTGTGGGTGAGTTCTGTCTGCCTTTTTGGGATCTAGGTAAGGTAGAGGCCCTGGGACCTCGAGAGTCCAGGGGCTGCACTGTCATAGTCTTGTGCAGGAGGCCTGGTCTGGGTTGTGACCACCATCCCCAAGGTATGGAGAAGTCAGGCGCCTGGAGGTGCAGGTGCTTCTGCAGCCAAGTGTAGCTTGGACACTCTGAAGGGTGTCCTCAGAGGTCCCACCCTTTGGAAGTACCCGGCTGAGTCTGAGTCAAGCCAGGTCTCTGTGTAGCTCAAGGAATGGCTCTGTTGCTCTTTGGAGCCCCCATTGAGCCACTGAGGACCCATCTCACCCATGAGGATAAAATGGTGCATGCTGTTTATTTGACCTGCTGTTTCTGAGCTGGTATTTTCACAGCTCTGGGGACCCAAAAGGATACTTCATGTAGTAAAGGCCTGGAACATTCTGTGAGGATGGCCGAGTCTCTCTGT
>NW_008331995.1:757695-759914 GCF_000622305.1 Nannospalax galili | reverse complement strand
CTCTCTCTCTCTCTCTCTCTCTCTCCCTCCCTCCCTCTCTCTCTCTCTCCCCCCTCCCCCCCTCCTTCTCCATGTTCTGTCTCCACAAACCCTGCCAGGCACCTGCTGAGTGCTTGTATCCTTGACTTTTCTTCTGTTAAACATGAGCATAGTGCCAGGGGATAAGACTGAGGCCCAGGCTACTCAATGTAGTCACTGGGATACCAGACAAGCCAGATGGGGACTTGGAGAAGTGGTCCTGAGGGCTGGGACATATCAGGGTTGCAGGAGTTAAAGGTGATGTGTGACTGGCAGGCCCTGCACTGGGAACATCCACAGAAGCAGGTGGTGTGTGCCGACCGTGAAGATCCAGGCTGGGGGACGGCAAGGTCAAGAGACATCTGAGGCCAGGATGGTTCCCTGGTACCTGGTTTGGACCGGCCCTGAGGCTCTGTGTTTCTAGGGCGACCAGAGCTTATTTTAAGGTAGGGCAGGGCTCTAAGGATGTTTCTAGCTAGATGATAACATGAAGAAAAGAGAAGGGAGCTGATATTCCAGAAAGTTCTGGATGCCCCTGGTCTGCAGTGCAGGTGGGGAGCGCATTGACCAAGTAGGCTTTGGTTGAGCCTGGCCCCTGGTCCTGGACCTGGGAACACCACAGTGAACAGATCATATCGTGATCCCAGGAAGCACGGAGATGTGTCAGTGGATCTGAGAATGCTGTGGTTGTGGGGATAGCCAGGTTCTTAGGAGAAGGCTTATAGGAGGGGAAGTGAACTATATGGACAGGGAGGCAGGGACAGCTGTGCAAAAGGCCCTGAGGTTGGAACCAGTATTGCATAGTGAGGTGGCCAGGTCAGCCTCGACGGCGGCCTGCAGATGGCCAGGTCTCTTGTCTGAAGGGGTTCCGAGCAGAGATTGGCAAGAACACAAAGTCAGAGTCAGCTAGGGGAGTGAGGTGGGGAGGAGGTGCATTTGAAGGTGGAGAAGGTGGGAGTGGAGGCTGTGGAAGAGGCTTGAGCCAGCAGGACACAGAATGCAGGAGGTGTGCATTTGGGGGAAGCTCAGGCCTTGACTGGGGGGCATGCTTAACTGAAAGTGTCCAGAGGGTGGCCGAGGGGCCAAGCACAGAGCAGAGTCTTGCTGGCAGAGCTCACCTTTATGAGATTGGGTTGTGGGTGCAGTCCAGGAGCTGTAGCAGAGGCCTGGCCAGAAGGAGGGTGCCTGCTGTCATCACTCTACCTGGAGTCTCCCTCTGGTCAGGCATGAGCTCTGTCCACTGAGTCATACAGGTGGGGAAAACAGTTTCTGAGCTTCAGGCCCTAAGTCACCATAAGGAAGTACGGTACTTGTCACTCCCCTTGTCTTTTCCATCTTGCCGGCAGGTTGGCTAAGACCAGTCCACAGTCTGGGCAGTGCTGGGGGTTGGACTTGAGCTTGTTCTGAGCCAGCTACTCACCTTCCAGAAAGCTCAGACTTGTTCCTGACTCTTCTGTGCTCTAGGGGTGTCTCCCGGGTCTTGTGGCTTGGGTCTAGCTTCAGGGCACTGCTGGAATGTGTGCAATGTGACTGTCCAGGGGTCCAGGTTATTGCTGTAATGGAAAAGAACTTAACCCAGCCTAGTAGAGGTTTGGTCTTTATGTCTGAGTCTCCTTTGTGGTCCACCCTGGGTGAGCAACTGTGGTAGGATTCTGGTGTCTCCTTGAAGCAGTAGGAAGGACTTGGGAGCTTACAGCTTGGTAAAATACCCCACCAAAGATCCTGGCTACTCTGTCCCTGTACACAGATGCTGTGGGAGGAGGAAGTGTTTCACCTTTTGGGACAGAGGGTGGTGCTGGCCAGTTCTCAGAAGTGCATCCTGTCAAACCCATGGCTGAGTCTGCAGTGGCCCTCTTCCCACCTGCAGAGTAAATAGCTGTTTGTGGCTGTGGAAAGCTGGCTGATCCTGGCAGGGCTGAGCCTCTGTCCCCACATGGGGTCCAGCCAGCAGAGCCTCAAGCACTGGGCTGGGCCAGCTTCACCATGCAAGCTGCAGATAAGGGTCAGGGTGTGAAGCACAGCAGCTGGGGTTTGGAAAGGCAAGTCAGGACTGTGCTTTGAGGACCTCTGCCTGAGAAGGCGAGAGGTGGGGTTTGACAAGCTGAGGATGTCTGTGATTTCCCTGCTCCCTGGAGTTTTCAAGTCCAGTTGTGTTTCCTGGTTCCTGGTTCCTGGAGTATTGGATTACTATTTCTAAGCTA
>NW_008331995.1:756981-757105 GCF_000622305.1 Nannospalax galili | reverse complement strand
GTGATAAGAATAGGAGGTAGGAATTGGCTAGGCAGTTAGGATAAAAAGACTTCAAAGAAGTGTAGCAAGTTTCTGCGCTAAAAGTCAAAATGTCCTTGGGCCTGTTAGCAACATACTCGGTTCA
>NW_008331995.1:752966-756885 GCF_000622305.1 Nannospalax galili | reverse complement strand
AGATCCCATACATCGTGACTTGGTGAAGCCTCATCGAATGACCCGATGGCCCCTAGCCTGGGTCAAGTCCTTCCTTCCCCTGATTAATCCAACTGCTCCCCCTCCACCTCTGCAGGTCCTCCCTCTCAGACCAAAGGCGGAAGAGAAGCCCATTCTCCAGGGAGGCACAGAGGATAACGACATCTTTCCCCCCCGCCCCACTCCTCTCAGACAGGCACCCCGCCAATGGCACCACAAGTGCAGGCCCCGCCTCCTAACCCTGAGGAGCTAGCATCGCTTCCACAGGGACCTGCGCAGGCCACACGGAGCCAGAGGATAGTGGCCCCCCAGCCTGACACCGTTGTCCTCCCCCTCTGGTCGGCAGGGCCCCCAGATGGAGAGGGCAATTGGCCCTTTCATTACTGGCCCTTTGCCACCAGTAATCTTTACAATTGGCGCTCACAGAATGCACCTTTCTCTTAAATCCCCAGGGACTTGATTAACATTGGAAACTGTTCTCTTCACTCACCAGCCCACCTGGGACGATTGCCACCAGCTCCTGAGTGTCCTGTTCACTACTGAGGAGTGAAACAGGATCCTGGAGGCAGCCTGGAAATTGGTTCCGGGCCCCACCGGGGACCCTACCACAGACCCAGGCATCATTAATGCCAGCTTTCCCCCAGCCGTCCCAACTGGGACTACAACACAGCAGAAGGTAAGGGGAGGCTCCTGGTCTACCGCTAGACTCTGTTAGTGGGTCTCAAAATGGCGGCTCAAAAACCCGCCAATATGTCTAAGGTCTATGATGTCAGACAGGGGCCCAAAGAGAGCCCAGCCTCATACTTAGAGAGGTTACAAGATGCTTTCTGGCACTTCACTCCATATGACCCAGAAGCAGAGGAAACATCTCAAACTGTGATGTTTGCTTTCATTAACCAGGCAGCCCCTGACATCAAGAGAAAGTTAAAGTCTTTAGATAGACTAGGAGAAAAGAACCTTAGGGACTTAATAGCAGTGGCGGAAAAGGTTTATAATAGAAGGGAGACAGCAGAACAAAGAGAGGAAAGAAAAGAAAAAAGACAGGAGGCAAGCCTGACCACGGTCCTGGAGAGACAACAGGCCCGCCACAAGAAGGACCTCAGAGAGATATTATTGGCAAGCAACCCCCAGTATGGAAGGAGCTCATTGGTGGGATCCAGACCATGAAATAAGGTAGGGAAAAACCAGTGTGCATACTGCAAGGAGGAAGGGCACTGGGTGAAGGACTGCCCCAAGAATAAGCAATCAGCTAAGGTATTAATGGCTCTAATTGGGGGTGAAGACAGTGATTAGGGGAGACGGGGCTCAGGTTCCCTCCCTGAGCCCAGGATAACCCTGAAAATAGAGGGGAAATCAATTTAGTTTATGGTGGATACTGGTGCCCAGAATTCGGTTTTATTGGAGCCAAGAGGGCCAGTGTCCTCCAGAACTACATGGGTACAGGGGGCAACAGGAACAAAGCCCTATTCATGGACTACCCGAAGAACAGTAGATTTAGGGAAGTGCCGGGTATCCCACTCATATCTAGTAATCCCAGAATGTCCCTACCCACTTCTGGGCAGAGATTTATTGTCAAAAATGAGGGCACAGATCCACTTCACAGCTAAAGGAGCCATGCTGCTTCACAATGGGACACTGGTTCAGGTTCTAGTCACCAACAACCTGACTGAGGAATATAGACTCCATCAGGAGCCGATCCAACCAAACCCTGATATATCAGATTGGCTCCAAAAATTTCCCCAAGCCTGGGCAGAAAGAGGGGGTATGGTTCTGGCAGGACACAGGCCTCCTGTATATGTTGAACTCAAAGCAGGGGCGGACCCTGTTAAAGCGCACCAGTATCCTATGCCCCTAGAGGCAAAACGTGAAATTACTCCACATATCAGAAGATTAATGGAACTGGGGGTGCTGAGAACAACCCAGTCTTCCTGGAACACCCCACTCCTGCCTGTCAAAAAGCCCCAATCATGGGACTATAGACCGGTACAAGATTTGAGGGAGGTGAACAAGAGAGTCGTTGACATTCATCCCACTGTCCCCAACCCTTATACGTTACTCAGTACCCTGCCACCAGATCGGCAATGGTATACAGTTCTGGACCTCAAGGATGCCTTCAGCCTGCCACTAGCTCCCAGCAGTCAGCCCTACTTTGCCTTCGAATGGCATAATCCAGAGGCAGGAGTCAGTGGCCAGCTGACCTGGACGCGACTGTCTCAAGGGTTAAAAAACTCTCCAACTATATTCAATGAGGCCCTTGGGTGAGTACAGAGCCCAACACCCCGACATAGGCCTGTTACAATAAGTAGATGACTTGTTGACCGTGGCACCGGACCAGAAGTCCTGCCTGGAGGGGACAGAGGACTTACTCCACATACTTGGGGACTTGGGATACCAGGCCTCAGCAAAAAAAGCTCAGATATGTCTGCAAGAAGTGACTTACCTAGGGTACATCCTCAAGGAGGGGCAGCGGTGGTTGACTAAGGCCTGCAAAGAGACTGTGCTAAAGATACCTGCACTGACCTCCAGAAAACAGGTGAGGGAATTCCTGGGTACCATGGGGTTCTGCCGCCTCTGGATTTTGGGGTTTGCTGAAATTGCAAAACCCCTATATGAGGCTACTAAAGAAGGACAGGACTTCAACTGGATGCAGGATAGGCAAGAGGCCTTTGAAACCCTAAAACGCAAGCTCTTATAGGCCTCTGCCCTAGGACTACCAGACACAAGTAAACCTTTCTGTCTATATGTGGATGAACATAAAGGTATTACGAAAGGGGTCCTCACCCAGAGAGTAGGCCCCTGGAAGAGACCTACTGCATAACTATCAAAGAAATTAGACCCTGTAGCAGCTGGATGTCCCCACTGCCTGCGAATTATAGCAGCAGTGTCCCTGCTGGTTAAGGATGCTAACAAGTTAACCCTGGGACAAGACTTGCTTGTGGTAACCCCTCATGCCCTTGAGGGGTTTCTCAAGCAACCCCCCCCATCGATGGTAGAGCAATGCCCGATTAGCTCATTATCAGGCTCTGCTCCTAAATCTGCCCAGGATCACCTTCCAGGTACCAACGGCCCTGAACCCAGCCACGCTGTTGCCAGATCCTGATCTTGGGGACCCACTCCACGACTGTACTGAAATTCTGGCACAGGTGCATTGCATCAGACCTGACCTGAAAGATGTTCCCTTGCCTGACGCTGAAGAAACCTGGTACATGGATGGAAGCAGCTTCATCAGAAATGGTAAAAGGCATGCTGCAACTCCCCGATCGATGGTTGAGCAATGCCCGATTAACTCATTATCAGGCTCTGCTCCTAAATCTGCCCAGGATCACCTTCCAGGTACTGACGGCCCTGAACCCAGCCACACTAGTGCCAGATCCTGATCTGGGTACCCACTCCACAACTGTACTGAAATTCTGGCACAGGTGCATTGCATCAGACCTGACCTGAAGGATGTTCCCTTGCCTGACGCCGAAGAAACCTGGTACATGGATGGAAGCAGCTTCATCAGAAATGGTAAAAGGCATGCTGGGGGAGCAGTCACAACCACCTCGAGAGTCATTTGGGCCGAGCCACTGCCAATAGGTACATTGGCCCACAAAGCTGAACTGATTGCGCTTACCAAAGCCCTAAAGACGGGTAAAGGAAAGAGACTCAACATCTACACAGATAGCAGATAGGCATTTGCCACTGCCCATATCCATGGGGCCATCTATCAAGAGAGGGGCCTCCTTACTGCAGAGGGAAAGACTATTAAAAATAAACAAGAGATCTTAGACCTCCTGCAAGCCCTCTGGGGCCCAACAAAACTAGCCATAATCCACTGCCTGGGTCACCAAAAAGGAAACAACCCCACCCAGAAGGAAAATAATCTGGATGACAGGACAGCTAAAGAAATAGCCCTGAC
>NW_008331995.1:712751-752082 GCF_000622305.1 Nannospalax galili | reverse complement strand
ATTACAAGGGAGACACCTGGAAGGCATCCCCACACTCTTCGAATCCATTCAAGCTCTGCATCCGATGAGACCCTTCCTGCTAACCTGTCTATTGTTGACATTGAACTGCTTATCAGCTGATGGCACCTTTCCTGCAAGTAACATAAATCCCCATATTCCCCTTAGCACAATACCCCCAGATACCTGTGAGCTGGCCCACCAGAACCCATGATTGGATTCCCCAGCTGCCACTGCTGCTCCCAGTGTAGAACCCTGAGACCCTCTTCATTCACCTGCTACCCCCCAATCCCTCCAGACCCCCACTAATTGCTCTTTTAGCTTCTGTAAAATGCTTGGCTGCTGCTTTAGACATGCCTAGACATACCCTGGCATGCCCTGACCCCCGCCTGCTATTCCCCACCCCCCTTCCAGGAAGCTATAGATTAAGCAAGCCCGAGCATAAAAACTGCCCTATAAGGTAAAAACGGAGACTCCTTGGCCCCACACGTAACAGTCAGCACGTTCCACAGCCCTGAGAATAGCACCTACCAATAAGAAACTATACATCCAATCAGTTTAAAATTATGTTGGTGGGCACGGGCTCCTTGAACCAACCAAAATGTATCTTCGGTATCCCCCCTCTTCTCTTTGTCTAAAACCTAAAAAAGGCTCCACTCTCCCTTACTCTGGGCTCTCAGCACAGATCTGTTGAGTTGGTGAGGTCTGAGAGCCCGAGCTTAAGTCTGAATAAACCAAAAACCTTTGCTTTTGCATTTTGGTGTGTTGGGTCCTCGGTGGTCTTTTTGGGGTCCAGTGGATGGGGTACAACACCTTGTCTTGCCAGGCCAGCCAATAGCAAGTGCCCAATATCTGCTTGCCCAGGCCTGGGTGTTTCTTCTCTTTAGTAGGAGAGTTTGGCAGAGGAGTGAATTTGGCCATTTTAGAGGAAGCATGGAAAATGCAAGGCTGTGGAGGGGAATGAGGAGAGGCAGGAGTGGGGGGGGTCACTGTCCCCTCACCCTTGCGGCACCAGGGTTTTGGAGACCCCATCATCCTGAAGCCTTTGGCATGATGTCAAGAGACTAGCTAAGCACCCCCACAGCCAACAGGTCATTGATGGGTAAGATTGCTTCAGCTGCTGAGAGACTGTTGGAGGTGACTAAGAAAACATGGCTGGGAGCTGCTATTGTGTCCTCATGTCCTCCTGCCCCCGCGCCCCCCAGCATCTGTGTCTTGAGAAAGCTTGAGGCCCATGGAACCATGCTTGAAATTGGGCCCCAGCACGCCCTTGTGCTTACTGGCCGCCTGTGCAGTGGGTGTGGCAGGGGCTTCTCTGCCCCAGGAATAGAGATGATATTGTATCCATGGTGGTCTTGGGTTCAGGTGTGAGTTGATATGGGAGGGGTCACTCACTGACACCATCAGGGGCATAGCAACTTGTCCTAGGGCTTCTGTGCCATTTGCCCATGTTTGATGGAGTTGGGCACAGGTATGGTGGCCACCCAGTAACCTGTCACATCTGGGTTAATGGCCATTGTAAGTTCAAGGTGAAAATGAATGGAAGGGTGGGGGCTGTAGCTCAGTTTGTACTGTGTTTGCTTAACATGTTAGAAGTCTTGGGTTCAATCCCTAGCACTGAATTAGCCAGGTAGTGGCATGCAACTGTAATCCTAGCACTTGAGTGGTAGAGGCAGGAGGATCAGAAGTTCAAGGTCTTTCTTGGCTATGTAGGGAGTTTGAGGCCAGCCTGGAGGGAAGGGGGGTGGAAAAAAGGCAAGGCCAGGCATGATGACACACGCCTTTAATCCCAGTACTCCTGAGTTGGGGCCAGCCTGGTCTACATAGTGAGTTCCAGGCCAGCCAGCCAGGGCTACATAGTAAGATCCTGTCTAAAAAAGAGAAAAGTAACCCTGAGGTGGTCCTCACTGGAAGAGGAAGGGCACCTGTGAGGGATTTGGGAGCATGGCTGCAGGAGGCTCTGGGTGCTCTCTGGCTTGTGCTCTTGCTGCTTCCTTCCTGTGGCAGAACTCACGGGAGCAGGACCAGGGTCTCTGCCCAGCTGACCAATAGCCCTGAGTACCTTGTCTTGACACAGCCAGAACCTAAACCCCAGGTGGGATATGTACTAAGGCCTGGGGACAGTGTTCTGCATCCTGCATGCTGGAGCCTCCCCTGAGCCTCTGGTGGCTGCCTGCACCTCCATGTTTGGGGCCCCTCTTGTCTCCCCCCCCCATGCCCTGAGAATAGCCTGTGTGGCTTACTTCTGGCCTGTCTGAAATGGCCTGTCAGCCTCTGTAAATATTTGATGACCGCAGTGATAGAAAGGCAAAGACATATTCTGTTCCCTGTAGGGGAATGAGGTGGTGACATTGGAACATTCTGGCCCCACTGGCTTCTTTCCTGATGGTTTTCAGATGGTTTTCAGCTGGACTCTTTGTGTCTGTTCACCCTGGGCCAGAGCAGAGCCTCTCAGCCTGCCATGGTGAGCAGAGGCAATTGCCAGCTTCCTACCTGGAAGGCTGGCTGGATGGTAAGGAGCCGCAGCTTGGCTTAGAGTCTCAGTCCTCTGACTCCACCTGGCCTTGGCCCTTGGGTCAGTTAGGGCAAGGAATAGGTGGCCTGAGCATGGCATTGGCCCTTGGCGGTATACAGGGGGGCTCGCTCTGTAGCCTGTCCTGGCCTCCTCTGTGCCTGTGTGGAGACACCTCTGCTGGGTCCTGTATGCACACATGCACACACGTGTCCTCTGCTTAGCTTGCTAGAGAAAAGACCTGCCAAGCAGGTGCTTTGAGGAGGCTTTGCAGAGGGGGCACCAGTCCCATGGGCCTGGGAGACACTGTGTTTGGGAGGAGCGGGAACTGCTGGGGGAGGTTGCTGGGACCCTGTGCAGGGACGGTGAGCATTTGCATGGCTGACAGCCTTTAGACAAAGGCTTCTGGGTATTTTCTCTCACCTGTGGGTGCGGCCACAGCAGTTTTCCTGGTGGAGGAGGTTGAACCATGAGGGTCAAAGCTGTGATAGCCAATGGTCACTGTGGCTGGTCTGTCCTCCCCAGTGTTTGGGGATGCCAAGGTGCATATAGGCTGTATTTCCCAGACACTTGAAGTTGGAGTGGGTGCTGCAGCCCTCCGGGGTTAGTGGTGGTGGGGCTCATAGTGGGGACAGGCTGGGCTGTCTTAGTGGGCTTCCTGTGGGGACTTTACCTTTGTCCCTAAGGACCACATCTGATGATACTTACCAGGTATCTAGGCTGGTGTCCAAATGGCAGCTACCAGTGGGATGGGGCGCTCTAGGGCCTGTGTCCAGTTGCACAGTGCTAATTCGGGGCCTGAGGCAGCATTGCCTGTAGTTAGACAGGCCCCCAGTTAGGGGCAGGGGAGGGGGACAGAGGAGTAGAGTATTCCTAACTTCCTGAGGACCCAGGGTCTACGTAAATGTATGAGAAGCCCGGCTTTCCCCGCTCCAGGGGCCTGGCACAGGAAAGCTGAGGAGCAAGTTAGTGGCCTCCCAGAAGGCAGGCACCCAAGACCTGAGTGGCAGACAGGATGATGATGGGTAGTGTTCCCAACTCTGTGACATGGGCTGGTGTGAATGTGGCAGCATGTCAGGGCCTAGAGAGTGAGGACTACTAGGTAGGCATGGACATGGGTCAGGTGTACCTAACTGAGGCAGTAGGGATTTGGGACTGAGGTGCTGTCAGATTTGGCTGACCCACCCTCCAGTTCTCTCAGGACTGTGGGTGCTGTGGTCCTGCCTCAAACTGAGGCCAACCTCAGAGCAGGCATGAACAGGTCAGACTGGGGTTGGCAGGTAAGGGAACAGGGCTCTCTGGGAGAAGCCTGACCTGCTGGGCTGCAGTCAGAAGAGTGCTGTCAAGAGAGCATAGTCCTGACCCTCCCACCCTCAGACCCCACCTCCCTCCCACCACTTGACCATCATATTTACTGCTGAATAAATTCCCCATGGCTTCCTTGGCAGGCCATTTATACCAGTGTAGGGGAACCATAAGAGGTGTGGCTGAGAGGGCTGTGGGGACCACCCTACCCAGGGTCAGGGGTCTCAGGCATTGTGTCTGTGAGCAGCTGGCCACTGCACCCCTAGGTGTCACAAGGCTGGGGGAGGGGCAGCTATGATGAAGTTGGGGCTGACTGAGCCCCATATCAGGAAATCAGTTGTCTGTGATGGACTAAGGCTGACACTCAGGCTTCTCCCTCAAACCCTTGTCACCTAGGGAGACCCCCCCCAGGGGTAGGGTCTCTGTCCCCTACCCCACCAGCCCCCTTTTCATACAATGCCCCACTGGCCTCCTCTCAAACCCTTAAACTATGAAGCCTAGGCCTCTCCAATCCCTGTCTGCCCTGCTGGTTCTGTCTCTGTCCCTCCCCAGCCCCCTTCTGTCCTGCCCCATGGCCTATCTGGAGCCTGGTCTCCATAGCAACAGTTGCTGCTGTGGAAGCTGGTGCCCACTGAGCCTCATCCCATGGGGAGGTATTTTGGGCACTGCTGAGGTATTTTATTTTATCTTTGGTGTTGACTTTTACTCTGAATGGCACAGAGCAGGGGCAGAGTTGGAGGAGCCTTGTTCTGGGGGTACCTGGTCCTGGGCCCTTTCCCATGGCACCTGTGGGGGCTCAGCCTTCAAGGATAATGTGGTACATTTTCGATAATAGGTCTTGGGCCCCAGATATGCTAGAGGCCTTGGGTGACTCTCAGAGTGGGTCCATGTTGGAGCCAAGGGACATCAGGATATGTCTGACCCTTGGAGTAGCTACGGCCTGGATCCCAGGCTGAGTCTCAAGCTGTGGTTTTTGCAGGATTCTGCCCATGACCCATGTCACAGATGAGGAACACAGATGCTGTGAAGATTTGTGTTCTTCAGGGCACGTGGTCCAGGGCTTCTCTCATGCCTCCCTTCCCTTTCCCAGGGTTCCTGTAGACGTACTCTGTGTGGACCCAGTGTTCATCCCCTAATCAAGAGGCCATTTCCCCATGTCAGGGCTGTTATTTGAGCTCTCTTGGTATGTGTGAGAAGCTTGACAGATGGACCAAGAAAAGAAGGTTGCTATATAGCACCTCTGAGCCACCAGCAGTGGCTGTGTGGGAGCCAAAGGAGCTGGGGACCCTCCAGCTTCCAGTCTGCCCTGTTTGGGGGTGCTGAGGGCAAGGTGACACCACCTTGACACCTCTCCTCACCTGAGACATTAGTGGTATGGCCTCCCCAGCTCTGGTCCCTGATGCTTTGTCAGGGCAGTGGCCTTGTTGCTGATTAGGGGTGGGGGAGTAATAAATTGGTCACATTCTATAAGCCAGTGCTAAGTAGCTGCATGCCTGTGTACCTGGAGAAGCTTGCCCTGGCCACAGTCTGCTCCTGCACCCTTGGTGAGCTTTTCTTTAGTGGGTAGGCAAAAGGGGCTATGCCACTTAGACAGACCGATGTGCAGAGTTCAGGCTGGCACAGCAGCTGTTTCCCGGAGCCTCAACTTGCCCCCCTCCTTGTTATCTTCCTGGGAGATGTGTGTGACAGTGACTGGCTGTGTAGGAGCCTGAGTGGTGAGAGCTGTGCATCCTGGGGAGGCAGTGAGCTGCACTCTCTGATTCTAGCAGCCTTGGGGAAGGTGAAGGACTCCCTGACCCCTTCCACCTCTTCCTCTGCTGTTAGGGAGGCTATGGAGCTACTTACAGTGTCTGTCCAACCTTTTCAAGATCCTCCCTATACCTGAGAGACTATCTGTGCCCAGGGTGTCCAATCAGGAAGACCGCCCACACAGAGAGCTAACCGAGGGCCAGGGCACCAAATTACCACCATCAAGCACAGCCTCAAACAAGCGAGAAAATAGAGGTACCTGACATAGCTCACCTCCATCCTCTGTTGACAACCAAGGCCTATAGATCTTTGTCTTGTCCTAAGACCCTTAGCTCTGATAACACCCTGGAATTGCAGGGAAATGGATACAGCCTGTCTTTGCCTGCTATTCCCCCATAGAGAAGGGCCCCCCAATTCTTGAGCACCTTCAAGGGGCATGTCTTCTGCCTATCAGGACCCACTCAGCATGCAACACATTCTCAGTCTCTGCTCAGGGCAGATCAGGCCAGCCCAGCCCCTCCTTTTCAGCTTTTCCAGGAGCGTGGCCGGACAGGTGGAGGAAACTTCAGGAGAGGCAGTCTGGGTTTGCAAAAACAATTCTCTCCAGTGAGCATATTGGTGCAAACCCTCAGCCGGTTATAGAGCATATGCCAAAGGGAGTGCTTGAGGAATTAAATTCCATGGTAACCTCACTCTAGAAATGAACATAGCCTCACTCTAAACATTCTGCTGCCTGGGCCACAGCCTGGGTCCCCACACCCATGCAGCACTAGAGGATGCTTGCTAGCTTCCTCGCTGGCTCATGGAGTGCTGTCTTCAGTTTCACCAAGTTCCATATATAGCAGAGAACTGGGGAGATGCAGGAGAGAAGCCCCATGCGTTCAGGGGTACGCTCTGCCACTGTGTTTGGCTAAGGCTTTGCTCTTCTGTATGACGCTTGCATGGACAGCTTTGTGTCTTTCTGTGCAGCCTGCCTTGCCACCCAGGGATGTTGCACCAGCTCCAGGTCCCTTGCTTGGCATTCCACTGGGCTCTCTTGGATGTCCAGTTCTTCCTGTTGTTGTAAGGGGCACTGCAGTGACAGTTCCTAGGCAAGTCACAGAGCAGCATGATTTCTGAAGGTTTCCCTCTGATGAACTTGAAGCTGATAGTCCCAGGTGAGCACTGGCTTTGGAGAGGTCTTGTGTGTATGTCTGGATGGGCTGTTTCTGCTGCCAGGGGCATTTTTGTGTTAATACTACCTAACTAATTTTCTGTGAAATCGTTTTTAGAAAACAGTAGAGGAAATACATTGTCCTCCTTGTCAGAAGTGAAGCCATCTGCCCATGTGTCTCGCCATTTACTGGTTCTTCTCCCTGTGATGTGTGGCCTCCATGTTCTTGTTACACACATGGGAGGAGCTGTTCCCTGATAATGACACCTGTGATTGTTGCAGCCCTGGGAGACCTGGGTGCCTGCTGGAGGTTTCTCAGCTAATCCACCCAAAGCCACTGCAGCTTGTCTATGGAATGCAGCCTTTGGAAGTAGCTTTTCTCCTCCCCAGTGATATTCAAGGGAAAGCCTCCAGAGAGCTGACAGGTGCACATAGACCTTTGATCTGGGGAGACGGCCATGAGACCAGCTCTCTCTCAGGTAGGGCTGGGCTGAGCATCTGCAGGATAGACATTTGCACTGTGATTATATCTGCTTCACAATGTTGGATGGGCTTGGCCCAGGGTCAGGACATGCTAAGCCTCATGCCCATTGTCTGCTTGGTATGTGGACAGGGTGTCATGACTGATTAAAAAAATTCATATAGAGAATCAGAGGACAACTTGCAGGAGTCAATTTTCTCCTTCTACCATGTGGGTCTTAGGGCTTGAACTCAGGTTGTGAGGCTTGGTGGCAGGTGCCTTTATCTCCTGTGTCATCTCACCATATCTTACCAAATCTTAGCGAAGATTTGATGTTACCATAAAGGGGAGGCTAACTGTGGTTGACAAGGCAGTGACATAACCCGATGTGTGATATATAATACAGGAATGTAGTCTGGAATGCTGGTGCACTGTGTAACATGCCATGTGTTGTAGTGTGGCATGGGTATAAAGTGTGTGTTGTGTAGGATAGGACATGGGACACAAGAGAAGCCCAGTGTGTTATGTGTGAGCCATGTGCTGTGTGATGTGTGGAAGCCTGTGACCTGTTTGATCCAGCTTCAGAAACGGGGTTGTCATGTGACTAAATGTGGTGGTAGGGAGAAATTTGGCAAAATGGGTTTCTAAACATGAAGTGACCAAAAATTAATTCAAACATACAAGGAATCCTGGGTGTTTCTGGCAGTGGTAGCCCATTTGTCACTTTGCTCACAATTGTAGGCTTGGTCGTGAACCTTTGTATTCTACATTCCCTTGTGCCAGCCACTCAGCTCCCGCAAATGGGACCTGAAACCCCTGGACTCAGAGCCGCAGTCATAAACTGCAGTGTATTGAATATGTAAACAAACCTTTCTGCTCTCATAGAAACACAGTGTAGCCTGGGCTACATGAGACCCTATCTCAAGTGAAAAGCAAAAACAAAGTAAAAATTGCTGTTTGAGTTTCTGATTCAAGTTTCATTAAAAAAAAAGAAAGAAAGAAAGAAAAGAAACAAACAAACAAAAAAGAAAAACCATCATTCGGTGAATTTTGGCTTCAGACCAGGGTAGAATTCCCAACATTTTTGAAATGGCTCAAAACACACATCTGCCATGTTGTACTGTATGTTTATGTGAACTGGCATTCTCATCCAGTTATAAAATCAAAATATCCACTCAGAAAATTGCTGAAGATGCTCCTCTACCTTTTGTAGCATCATTCAGCCAAGACTTGATTTTTCATGTAAAAATAAACACATCCATCTCAAGAGTATGAGAATGTGTTTTCTTCTTGAATAAATGATAAAATTATGTATATGTATATATATGTGTGTGTATATATGTATACATATATATGTATACATATATATAAAAGACTTTTCGTGTGCATGTGTTATATGTTTGTGTTCATGTGAGTGTGTACATGTGTGCATGCATCTGTCTGCTTGTGCACTTGGCGGCCAGAGGTTGACATAGGGAGTCTTCCTTGATTGTTCTCCACCTTATTTTTGAGGCATGGTCTCTCAGTGAACCTGGAGCTCACTGATTCGGCAGGCTGGCTGGCTGGCAAGCGCCAGGGATCCACCTGTCTCTGCCGGGGTTATGCACATGTATTGCCATCCTTAGCTTTTACTTGGGTGCTGGGGATCTGAAGCTCAGGTCCTCATGCTTATGCAGCAGATACTTTACTGACTGAACCATCTCCCCAGCTACCAAATAGTTTCTTTAAAATAGAATTTTTATGATTTATTTTCAGCAAACAGAAATGTGTGACTTGTAGATCTGTTTTATATACCCGTATACCTTGGGTCACGTAACAATTTCTTGAGTATAAAGTGGTTAAGAAGCCCAGGTATATGACACATGCTATGAGATGTGAGCCATTTGTGATAGGTGGTGCATGCAGAGCAGGCTGGGAGTTGTGGAGGCTCCAGAGTGTACAGCTGCCTAGTGTTCTGAACCTTTCATCAGCAGGTTGTGGGAAGTCCCAAGGAGAGGAGGTGCTGGTGTCCAGTGCTAACTGAGAACCTGCCTTGCTCTGTGCCTGCCTGAGGTGCTAGGGGAGGGGATCTACTCTAAGTCACCCACCCACTCACTCTTGTATTCAGTCACCACTCATCCCTTCACTCACCTGGTCACTCATTCACTACAAACTCATTCATCCAGTCAGCCATTTATTCACACTCATTTGCTGTGGAGTTACCCATTCAGTCTCCTGCTTACTCATTTATCACACATTTGTTCACTCATTTTGCTTTATGTATCATTTCCTTGTCCATCATTCTGTCACCATCTGTTTGTTCATTTATGCATTCACTCATTCTCCATTCACTTACATCTTTGCTGTTCAGTTCCCCTATCCCATTCCTTATCCATTTCCCACTCCCATCATGCCTCACCCTTCACTAGCTCATCACTCAACTGCTTTTTCATTCACTGGCTCATTCCTGCCTTTGCTAGTTCTTGTGCTTCAGGTGTGGGAGGTGCTGCAGGGAAAAAGGAAATGGAGTGATCTGGCCCCTTTCTTCCTGGACCCCTGATGGCATCAATAAAGTCAACAGGTGGGATGAAGAGGCGTTCTCACTCATTCCCTCACTGGGCTCGATGCTGTTCCTGTCTCAGTAGGTGAGGGTGGCCCCAGCAGCTGTCTGTAATTTGGGGTCATCATCTCGTCACACACTTGCACATCCATGCCATGGTAATCTTTGTAACTAAGGTGGCTTCCCAGGTGTGACTGCCCTTTAATTAAATAAGCTGTTCTCAGAGCATTGGGCTCAGAAAGTTTCAAGTTTGTATGTGGAAAGTTTGTTATGCATCTGTCATTAATTTCTACCAGTTCATGGAGTTGCCAAAGTTTGGTAGAAACTAGTGCTTTCTGGGCAGCTACCTCCTGGGCAATACAAACATCTTAAGACCCAATTTAAGACTCTTCCCTGATTTTTAGGATATTGCTGGGTAATTTAATTCCCTCTGTGTGTGTGTGTGTGTGTGTGTGTGTGTACGTACATGTGGGTGTAGGTGTTTGTGCACATGCATGTGGAGGTGCATCCTTTCCTCTGCCTTATTTCTTTGAGACATTGTCTCTCACTAAACCTGGAGCTAGACTGGCCATCAGCAAGCCCCAGTGATCCTCCTGTCTTTGTCCACACAGCACTGGGTTCTGGACCTGTGCATGGCCAAGCATGGCTTTTGACACAGGTGCTAGAGATCCAAACTTAGGTCCACAGTCTTGTGTAGCAAGTGCTGTTACCTACTAAGCCATCTTCCCCAACCCCACCCTATTTTTGTGACAGGGTGTCTCATTGGCCTGGAGCTTGCCAAATAGAGTAGGCTGGCTGGACTGTGATCCCCAGAAATCCTCCTATCTCCACTTCCCCAGTGTTGGGGAGGCGCTAATTACGCCACTCACCTGGCTTTAAAAAATTGTTTTTATTGTGTTCTTTGGCAATTTCATACATGTATGTAATGCAGTCTGATCACAGTCTCTCTCCCACCTGCTCTTTTCTCCCATCAGTATCAAGTCCCTTCCTCCCTAGGAGTCCCTTTCACAGAAGCACGATTTTTGATTTTGTTTACCTGGCTTCTTTTTGTGTGGGGTCTGGGGATCAAACTCGGGATCTCATAACTTGCACTTTATGGACTGTAGCCATCTTCTCAGCCATCCTTCATCTCTCTTGTATTTCACAAGATGGTTTTGTTCTTATATGGTCAGCATTAATTGTGAATAACTAATGCATTTATCCTTTGCTTTCTAATCATGTCTGCAATTCCAGGTAGACCATTTACCCTTTATCTGAAGGTCTCCTTTGCGTTTCATTCTAGTACCTGTTTGTCAGGGATGCCTGTGTCTTAAAAACATCTTTATGCTTACTTGATGGATTTTTTTTTTCTGGTGCAGAATTATAGATTGACGGTAGTTTCTTTTCTCTCCAGCACTTCATAGGATGTTATGTAATCGTTTCTACTGAGGGCAGCTGCCATTCTACTGGGGTTCCTTTGAGCCCCATACTGGGGGATCCCTTACCATCCAACCCTTTGCTTCTTTATTTTTATGTGTTATGAGTGTTTCGCCTGCGTGTATGCACGTGCACCTGTGCATGTAATGCCTGCAAAGATCAGAAGAGGATGTTGGATCCCCTGGAACTGGAGTTATGGGTGGTTGTTAGATGCCATGTGGGTGCTGGAAACTAAACCCGGGTCCCCTGCAAGAGCAGCCAGTGCTCTTAACCACTGAGCCATCTGTCCAGCCGCTGCTTTGCTACTTTTAAGATTATCTTTTTGTGTCTGATTTATTTTTAATATATTGTGCTTAAGTGTGGTTTTCTTTTTATTTAGTCTGCTTGGGGTTTATGGTACTTTTTGAATCTATGGATGTCTTTAATTTGGAAAATTGAAGGGCCATTGTATTTTGTATATTTCTTTAGTTCATTATTTGTGCTTTCTTCCTCCAGACCCCATTTACACATAGGTTGGACATTTTCAGTCTTTTTGTCATTATCTTTTCTGTGTCCATTTTCCTGTCCAGGTTTCAATCTATTGTCTTTCTTTCTTTTTGCATATGTATGTGTGTGGTGTGTGCATACATGTATGCTGGTACATGTGTATGTGTGTGTAGGTCTGAGGTTGATGTCGGATATCCTCCTCCAGGAGTCTCCACCTTATACATTGAGTCTGAGTCCCTTATTGAATCTGGAGCTCACTGTTTTAGTAGTTTCAACTAGACTGGCTAGCCAGCTTGTTCCAGGGATTCCTAGTCTCTGCCTCTTGCAACCTGGGATTACAGGCAGGTGACCACGGGCCCACCCACCTTTTACATGGGTTCTGGGAAATCCAGACTCAGATCCTCATGGTTGTAGGGCCAGCACTTTACCTGCTGAGCCATTTCCCTAGTCCCAATTTGTATTTTTTCTATGGGTTGTCTTCCAGTTTACTAATTCTGTCTTCACCTATATCCATGTAAAACCTACATATTGAGTTCCTAAATTTTTTTTTTAGTTCTAGATTTCTATTTGATTCTTATTTCATAGGTCTTAGTTCTGGTGAAACAATTCTTCTGTATTTTCTTGATCACACTAATCTGGGTACTTTAAAAGTCTGTGTCCAATTGGGGGTTTTGTTAATTTTTTTTCTTACTGTTTTTATCATTTGGTCTTGTTCTCTTGGTCTGTCTAGTCATGTGTTATTGATATGTTTAAATATTGTTGACATGGGGCTGGAGAGATGGCTCAGCTGCTAAGCCTACCAGCTGCTCTTGCAGAGGACCCGGGTTCAATTTCTACCACCCACATAGCGGCTTAACAACTTTCTTTAACTCCAGTTCCAGGGGAATACAGTGCTCTCTTCTGGCCTCCGTGGGCATTGCATGACACAGGTGCACTTACATACATGCAGGCAATACTCTCATAACACATAAAATAAAAATAAATACCAAAAAATATGGGCATGTTTATGTTCTGGAGGATTTTATTTTTCGTTTGTTTACTGAATTTTTGTGAATTTCATACAATGTATTTTGATCATATTTAGGCCCCCTACCCCATCTGCACTCCCCCTTAATATCCCTTGCCCAATTTCGTGTACTCTGAATATATATTTCACAATATATGTTTATATATGTATACACACATGTGTATACATACATATACATGAGAGAGAGAGAGAAGGAGAGAGAGAAGCCTATTAAGCTAAATTTGTGCTTTCATTTGTCCTTTGGTGTCCATCCACTGGATCCAGCTTAATCTACCCAGCATCGCACCCTTAAAGAAAGTAACTCTCCCTCTCCTAGCAGCTAATGGTTGCTAGTAGTTCTTCAGGTAGGCCTGGGACTTCTTGCCCACTTCTCCACTTCTATGCTAGGATTTTTGTCTGTCTTGAGCTTAAGTGGGTCTTGTGAATGCTGTCATCATTGCTGAGTTTGTATGAATAACTGCCCAACTGTCTGAAAAACTCAATTTTTTTGTCATCATCCACCACCTCTGGCTCTTGCAATGTTTCTACCCTCTCTTTTGCAATAATCCCTGAACTTTGGGGAGGCATAGGCTTGATGTGGGTGTCCTATTCAAGAATAAGCCCTCTGCAGTCTCTTATTCTCTGTTGGTTAGTTGTGGGTCTCTATGTTAATCACTATCTGCTACATGGGGAAGATTCTCTGGTGAGCTGAGAGATGCATTATCAATAGGTACAACAAGTCACTAGGATTTGGTTGACTACTATGTCCTTTTGGCTTGGTAATAATAGTAGTAGGTTCTTCCCTATGGCCTGTGACCTGGCTAGCCACAGGTTCCTAGGCCTGATATCAGTGTCATGTATGTTCTCCATACATGTGAAGTGGATCTAAAATCCAAACAGAAGGTGTTTGGTTATTCCTATAACATTTGTGCCACTATTGTACCAGTGGCCATATCTTGCCAGGCCAGTTGTTATAGCTTGTCGGTTCTACATCTGGGCAAGGTTGATGATTACTTTTCTCTTCTGGTAGCATGTATAGCACCTTCCAGCACTAAGAAAGCTAGCCAGTAGAGATGAAGTAGAGACAGAGTCTCATGTATCCTAGACTTGCCTTGAACTCTCTTGGTAGCCAAGTATGATCTTGAACTCTCTATCCTCCTGCCTCCACTTTCAGACTTCTGGGATTTCAGGTGTGTCTTTCCATGCCTGGCTGATTTTTATCTTGAGATTTACTTTTGCCTCTAGCTAGGAGGCAATTAGGATAATAACCTGTCAAATTAATTCAGCCTGGAATTGAGCTGATTCAGGGCTGTGTTTCAGTCTCTTTGAGGGCTGCTCTGTTCTGTTTTACACACTCTCCAAACAGTCCTTCTAGAAGGGCTTATCAGAAAACCTGCATGTTTACTAAGGCCTCCATTCTTTGAGAGGTCCTGGGCTCTGACTTTTGTCTCCTGAACCCCGTTAGACTGATGAAATTCTGCTTAGCATCTCAGCTTCTAGCCTGCTGCTTTGTGCTGAAGCTCTACGACACCATCCTGTAGAAATGGAACATGAGCCACAGGTGAAAATTTCAGCTTAAGGTCCACATTAAAGGCATAAAAAGAACAGGTAGAATTACTTTCAATTAGATAGACCCAAAATATTATACTCTAACACGTAAATTATGGAACAGAGTAAAGATAGTCTATCTTTCATTCATTTGTTCTTTCTTCTTATGTGATGCCAGGGATTGAACTCAGGACCTTGCACAGTGTGTCATGGCAAATGCTCTGCCACTGAACCACATCACCAGTATAAGAAATGTGTTTTAAAACCCTCTATGGCTATCTAGTGCACAGTTGCAATGCCTCTTAGTTTGACTAGCTTCATTTCAAGTGTTCATTAACCACAGGGATAACTGTCTCAGATTACACAACTTTCAGGGGAACAGTGGTGATGAGTGTAGGTTTTCCTTCTATCCAGGAGTCAGAGTTGTGATATCAGATGAGTGGAGCTGCTGTCTTGTCTGCTGTGCATGTGCACTGGGCACCTACTGTTTGGATTGTGGACTTCATGGCTCTTGCTTTAGGTTCACGGGGACTAACAAGACCAGGGAGCAGACTTGGGCGTAAGTGGATCCTTCCCCTACTCCCAAAGGCTTACTTGGGCATCTGTGGTCCTGATTGATGTTGCTGGGGCCATCTGCCCATGTCTCTCTGCCACCCTGTGTGTGTCCTAACACTGCCCAGTCTAGAGAGACACACTGCATGTTAATTTCTAGAGCATGGCAATTCTGCTATCTCAGTCTGAGGCCAGTCCCTGGTCTTGGACCCCTGCAGCCTGGCCTCCAAGTCCATCTTAGCTCTCAGTGGGATCTCACTCAGGCCACTTAGGGCCTCTGGAAAGGGGAGAGAATGAGGTCCAGTCAACTTCATTTTGGCGGTGTTTAGAGAAAAGTTTATTAAACTTTTTCTACTTGTGACTGCTTTTTGACTGAGAAAAAAAATTTTTTTGGTCTTTTTGAGACAGGGTCTCCCTGTAGCCCCAGCTTTCCTGGAACTCACTATGTAGACCAGGCTGACCTTGAACTCACAGAGGTCCACCTGCCTCTGCCTTCTGAGTGCTGAGATTAAAGGCGTGTGCCACCACACCCAGCTGACTGAGAAATTTTTAAGTGTACCCTAAGTACATAGGTACATAGACTAGGCCTACAAACAAAACTGATAATAAATTATAGAGAAATTCATTTTAAACTAATTCTTTGCTATACCTTTAATAAAATCAAATTTAAATACGAATGAGATGGTTGTGTTTATTTTTATATATAGAATTAAATCTTGGATATCTGATCCTGCAAGACATAGAACATCATCAACATTTTTCAAAGTTGGTTAATATGATTGTCAATACTGAGAACACCATTTTACTGTCTAGGGCTGACTTAGTTACTTCTTCTGTTGCTGTGATAAAAACACTGACCAAAACAACTTATAGAAGAAAGAGTTTATTTGAGCTTACAGTTCCAGGTTCTGGAGGGATTGGAGTCTGGCATGGCAGAGAGGCACGATGGCAGGAGATGCTCAGAGCAGGAGGAGAAAGCTGAGCCCTCACTTCTTCAAGCAGGCACGAGAAGCAGAGCCTGCAAGACTTAAGAACTCTGTAAGCCCACCTCAAATGACATGCTTCCTCCAGCAGGGCCATGTTTTCTAAGACCTCCCAAAACAGCACCACCACTGGGGACAAAATGTCTAAATACTTGGAGCCTCTGGGGACATTCTCATTCAAACCACCACAGGGCCATTTCAGAAATTGTTGGAACTTCTGTCTTAATCCCAAGCCAGAATTCATTGAATGATTTTTTTAATGAAACTCAAGTCAACTATTTAAACAATAATTTTGAAGTCAAACATTCTAACACAACATAATGGTATATTAATTTGATACTTACTGAGGAATACTGAAAATATTTAAAGTCTCTGTATTCCATAATTAAGCCGTTTGTGTAAGAGCAGAAAAACCTTATAGATAACAGAAAAAAACACTGTAGTTCATGACATACAATAGTCTCCTATATGAATAGGATGTATCAGGTAGCATTTGTCGGTGTGGTGTGGTATGATGGCATGTGCAATGCAAAGTGTGTTCAGAACCAAGGCCACAGTGAAGTCCCAGGATGGAGCACAGGCAAGCACTGACAGAAACACCTCCAATTCATTGTGCACTGGGTTTTGAATTACATTTTTGGTCTCTGAGTGCTTATAGCCCTTTTAAATTTGTTTTCCTATTTTAAATGCTTATTTATTATTATTGGATATGTAAGTTCAGGCATACATGTCCAACACCGTGGGTATGAAGGTCAGAGGATACACTTTCAGAGTTGGTTTTCTCCTTCCACTGTGGAGTCCAGGAATTAAACTCAGGTCTTCAGGCTTAGAGCCATAGAGAAAGAACCCAAGATAATCAACAGGAGAGAGAGGAGAGAGAGAGAGAGAGAGAGAGAGAGAGAGAGAGAGAGAGAGAGTTGAGACAGGGTCTTGTGTAGCCCAGGCTAGATTTGAACTTGCTATGTAGTCAAGAATGATCTTGAACTTCTGATCCTCCTGCCTCCACCTCCTGAGTGCTGAGATTACGGGTGTGTGTCACCATGCCTGGGTTTGCAGTGCTAGACATAGAACCCAGGACTCCATGTGCAACAGACAAGCACTCCTCCAACTGACCTACATCCTAAGCCCAATAAATATATTATCAATCTATCTATTTCTTTTTTTTGAGATATAAATACTTTATTTGGGGATGCATGTCTTCTTTTTATTCAATGTATATTTTTATTGACTTTTTGTGCACGTCATACAGAACATTTTAATCATCCTTATACCCCTTGTGCTGGATAGCTTTAGTGTCAACTTGACACACCTGGGTTGAGGGAGCCTCAATTGGTAAATTGCCTCCATTGGACTGGCTGGTGGCCATGTCCATGGGGCACCTTCTTAATTGTTGAGTAATGTGGGAGGGCACAGGCCACTGTGAGTGGTGCCACCACTGGGCAGGTGGGCTTGTGTTGCATAAGAAAGCAGGCACCAGGAGAGCAAGCCAGTAAGCAGCATTCCTCCATGGCCTATGTGCCAGCTCCTGCCTCCAGGTTCTTGCCCAGAGTTCCTACCTTGGGCTCCCTGATGAACCTGGGAGATGTAAGACAAATAAACCCTTTCCTCCCCAAGTTGGTATCGGTCAGCGTGTTTTGTCACACAAATGGAGAATCAAACTAGGACACAAATTGGTAACAGAAAGTGGGGCATTGCTGTGACAGCCCTGACATAGGAGGATTGTGGAAGCATTTGGAACTTTGGGCTGGAAAAGCCATTGAGTGCTTAGAGTTTGTTGCTGTGGAGCTTGGAACAGTTATGTTGAAAGAGTTATGGACAATGGAGTCCTGGCTCCTGAAGCTTCAAAGGGAAGTGGAGACTATCAGGGCTGTTTCTGTAAGATTTTGAGTTGAGAATCTGTGGGTTCTGATCAGCTGGAGCTGAAGAATCTGCTGTGATTAAGAGAACAGAACCTGAAGTAAAACCTTTGCTTTACTGGGAAAACTGATGATTAGCTGGGGCTGAAAAAGTCAGCTGTAACAAGAGACCAGCAGTGTGGGGAAATCTTCTGGGAGGTGTTTGCTCAGGGTCAACACACAAGAAGCTATGGTTGAGGGGGGCCTGAGCCTCAATTTCTAGTTGGAGACAGGACTTAGTAATGTGTAAGAGTCTCCTGCACGGTTCTGGTGTTGAAAACATGAAGGGGTCACAGAGAACAGCTGAGGCTTGGCACTCTGAGAGGCCAGGAAAGGCCATAGGTGAAAGTGCACCTTCAGTTGCAGTGAAGATCCCAGTATTGAAGGGGTCATGTAGAGAATCTGAGGCCTTTGCATCCCAAGAGGCAAGAAGAGGCCATTGGTGAAGGTGTAGCCTCAGTTTCAGTGGAGACGCCAGCTTTTTGGAGATTCCAGGACAACCACCAAGGACAACAGTAGGTGTGGAATGGAGTGGCCTGGGTCTGCAATGAGCTGTGTGTGCTGTGGACAGCAGAGTCAGAAGTGGAGCTGCCAGAATCCTTTGGAGCCCAGAAGATCATGAGTGAATCCCAAATGTCCAGCCTTGAGCTACTTTGCTGGACTTTGGTTTTGCTTAGGTGTGCCCGATTCTTCCCATTGAAATAATACAGTACTTGTTTTTGATTTTATAGATGCCCACAATTAAGGGACTTAAAAGAGACTATGGAATTTCAAGTGTTTGGATTTTTTTAGAGGTTGTGGGGCTTTTAAGGTTGAACTGTCTTATGGTGTGATAGTAACATCATGAGGACAAGAATTGGAAAGAATTGGAAAGGTTATGGTTTAATAGTGATGTGTTTGTGTTTCAAGTTGACAAGGGCTCAGTTGTGCTGGATAGCTTTAGTGTCAACTTGACAAACCTGGGTTGAGAGCCTCATTTGGGGAATTGCCTCCATTGGACTGGCCTGTGGCCATGTCTATGGGGCATCTTCTTGATTGTTGATGTGGGAGGGTCCAACCCACTATGGGTGGTGTCATCCCTGGGAAGGTGGGCCTGTGTTGTATAAGAAAGAAGGCTGAGCAGGGACCAGGAGAGCAAGCCAGTAAGCATCATTCCTCCATGGCTGCAGCTCCTGCCTCCAGGTTCCTGCCCTGAGTTCCTACCTTGGGCTCCCTGATGAACTGTGACCTGAGAGATGTAAGCTGAGTAAACCCTTTCTTCCTCAAGTTGGTATTGGTCAGCGTGTTTTGTCACAGCACTGGAGAATCAAACTAGGACACCTTCCCTCATCTGCATCCCCCATAACCCCTCACCAGGTTTCATGCTGTCATATATGTTAAGGCCTACCGAGTCAAGTTGTGTACCCAGATGTCCCTAGGTTCCATTTATTTATTTATTGGTTAGTTGCTTTTTTGTTTTTGTTTTTTGTTTTGAGTCAGGGTCTCCCTGTATCTCCAACTGGCCTGGGACTCACTATGTAGACCAGGCTGGCCTCCATCTCACAGAGATCCACTGGCCTCTGCTCCCAAATGCTGGGATTAAAGGCATGTGCCATCACACTGGACAATGAATATAGTTAAAAATTAAAGTTGTATGTATTCCAGGAGCAGTAATGTTCACTCTGTATTAGTTTCTTAAAAAATGAAAATCCTATGCTGACAGTTCCTGCATCCCCAGCAATGGCCACTCGAGGGCGCCCTTGACCAGCTGGCTCTTGCTGGGTAAAAGCCTGGCCAGCAGGCAACAATGCAGACAGGAGCTGGCTTCAGAAGGCTCTGTCATTTCCCTGACCCTCACCAGCATGTGGAGCCATGAGAAGGATCTAGGAGATGCCCAAGCGCTTCCTCCCTTTTCCATGAAGTCTATGTTCCTTGCCATTAGCCCAGCAATCCCTCCAGGACCACTTGCTGGTGCTGCTTCTGTCTTCCTGCCCCTCCCAGATGCCCCAAGATGTACCCAGAAACACCCCATGAGCAACTGCTACTGGACTACCCCACTCCAGGCACACTCAGACATAATCCAGGGTCTCCCAAAGGATTCAGCCATGAAACCATCTCCAGCCAACCAAATATACCTCAGGCACAGAATCAAACTAGAGTAAAAGCATCGATTGGCTCAAGCCATGACTGAATGCAGGACCCCAGTATGGACACCTGCAAGGATGGAGCCCATCTCACTCAGGGTCACCCTCTTTTTCTTTCTTTTCCACAAAGTAGTCATTCAGCAAAGTATCTCTGGCCTCAGAACAGATCCTATTCTGCCTTGGCCTCCAGTGACAACCAGGAAAATACTTGAAAAGCTCCAATGCAGAATAAGAATGGCAATGCCTAATAAGTCAGACTACAAAGAAAGGAGCATAGGAGTAGGACTTGACGCATGCGTAGTTGTTCACTGAGCAAGAATGGTGCAGGCAGTGCATTAACAGCGTGGGGATAGCCCACAGCAAGTCACAGAGGCGTTACTGAGGGACAGTTGAATATAACACTATCAAGAGGCACTGGAGTTCAAGGTGACTTTTAGGCCAAGATCACATGACCCTTAATGATCTGGGACTGGGACCTGGGATCTTAGTCTTCTGACTTTGAATCTATTCACCATGACCTCTTGCTGCAGGACTGGAGCCTTACCTGTTAGTTTCTGTTGGGGTGGAAGGGAGGTCTAGGGAACAAGGGGTGCACAGAGGAGACTTTGATGGCAGCAGAGCCCGTGTTCTCGACACCCCCCCCGCCAAGAGAACCATGTCAGGGGGCAGGCAGAGCACAGCTGGGCTGATGGGTGGAGGTTCCAGACCCACTGAGACCATCTCACCTAGGATCACCATGGCAACAGGGACATCATAAAGGGCTTGGCCCCTGTCTCCCAATTGGCTAGTTCCTCCAAGGGGCGGGGCCTGTCATGGAGTGTGGACTACTGGGGGGCTGCTGGGAGCCATCTTGGAGAAGAAGACAGGAGCCTTGGAGTGGGGAACACGCAGCCTGGGGAAGCAGCTCAAGGACAGAATGGCCTGACACTTTTGGATCTGGGGTGAGATCACTGGCCCCTGAAGCATGAGCAAATGGTAGCAGTGAGTATGGGCATGGCAAGGTCTGATAGGGTGGGCTCTAAACTGAGCCGCCTGAGGCGCGGGGCTAGGCACTGAGTATTCATTCCTCTGTTACTCCCCCCCCTCCCGACGATAATAATAAATGCACATAAAGATATGTTATATGGTTAGCTTGATAGCACAAGAGACCCTGAGAGAGCTTGGGTGGCAGCCCATGTAGGCAGGCAAGTAGAAGAGAACCAGGCTTGGCAAGGGGGCAGTGGGCAGGAGGCTCTGGGGTGGGCCAGGCAGGCCTGGGTGCCTGCCAGCCCACACCCCCCTCCTGGGCCAATCACATAATAAGCAGGGTAAACGCCAAGAGGAGAAAAGCGGGTGGCATAGCTGGATAAGGAAGAGGGTAGCTAGTGCCAGTCCAGGGACAGGGTGGAAGACAGTCGATGCCTCTGCCCTGACATCAGACAGGCCTGATTGCTAAAGCTGGAGAGACTCGACATTCAGAGAGATCTGGCACATAACCCCTGACCAGAAGAATGACAGGGACCAAGCAAGCAGAGGGACTGGAAGGCACATCAGTCCGGCATCGCCAAGCCACATGCTGCCATTAGCAATGGGATAGAGGAGACTAGACCAGAGCCAACCCAAGGAGGGACACATGGTGAGATTTCAGCACAGCCTGGGGGAGAGCTTCCATCTCTGAGCTGCGCTGTGATCCATGGACTCTGCCCTGCTGAGGCCACCCAGGTGAGGCCCTGACCCCTGAGGTTTCAAGTTAGGTTAGTGATGTGAAATACTCCTGTCCCTGGACCTTCCCTAGCCCCACCCCTGCTGAAGGCAATTGCTGGTTTTCTTCCCAATTCTTTTCCAAGTAGGTTTTGTTTCTCCTACTCTCCAAACCCCTAAGCCAGAAGTGGGGTGCTCCCAAACCCTGAGTTTCCGGCCTTCCCCCTGTTGAGTTTAGTCTCTTGTGTTGTGCCTAGTGGCACCTGGGCTGGGGAGGACATTGTCCCTATCTAGGTTTTTGTTTTGTTTTGTTTTGTTTTTGTTTGTTTGTTTTGTTTTGTTGTCTTTCTGAGACAGCGTCTCTCTGTAGCCCCAGCTGTCCTGGAACTCACTATGTAGACCAAGCTGGCCTCGAACTCACAAAGATCTGCCTGAGTAGCTCGTGCTGTGCCTAGTGGTTGGGGAGGACATTGCCCCTGTCTAGGTTTTTATAAATGTCTTACTCAAGTTCAAACCTCCAGCTTGTGCGTCAACTGTGTCTCTTTTCTGACCTGGTAAGCAAGTAGTAGGCTTGGGGTGGGAGGGAGGTCTGAAATGTGAAACAACTTCTTGTTGTCTTTTTCTCCCATCGGTGTAAATAACTTTTAATGGCCAAAACCCCAGATTCGTACTTTTTTTTTTTTCTAATTGCTAAAACCAATTTCTTCCACCTGGATTTACTGTAACATTTGGAAAAGGAATAAAAGTTGCCCCTTTAAAAATAAATAAACCCAAAAAGAAAAGGAAGTGTGAGTTTTCCAACTTTGATTACTTAGGATGTGTCTCAGTTTCATTTCTGGTGCTGTGATGAAATACCCTGATGAAAGCAACTTTCAGAGAGAAAAGATTTATTCAGATCACAATTCCAGGTCTGTCACTGCAGGAAAGTCACGGTAGTAGGAACTTGAAACAGCCAGTCACGTCCACAGTCAGGAGCAGAGAGACAGATTAATGATGCATGCTATTGCTCAGCTCAATTTCTCTACTCTTAAGCAACTCAGGGCCCAAACCCAGGAAATAGTGTCATCACTTTCAGACTGGGTCTTCCCACATCAATCAACATAAACAAAGAGAACCCCCCACAGCTGTGCTCACAGGCCAATATGATCTAGACCATCCCTCAGGGAGACTCTCTTACTAGGTGATTCTAGGTCACCGTCACGTTGACAAAACAAACCATCACAAAGGGACCTTGAGATTCGCTATGAATCTTCTCTTCACCTTGTTGTCTCTACAGAAAACCATAACAGCTGGAATTGTGACAAGGATTACTTTGATGCTGCGGATTGCTTTATCATGTATACAATGTCAATCTTGCAATCGATGAACACGAGATAGCTGATCATTAATTTAGGGCTCTTAATTTTATCCAACAATAGTTTATAGTTTTCAGTGTATGTCTTAATATTTCCTTGGTTTACAATATTCTATTTTATTTTTGATACTACTGTAAATTGAATTATTTTTGTTAACTTCACTTTTAGATTGTAACTAGTATATCAAAATATAGTTGTTTTGCCTTTGTTTATGTTTTATTTTCTGTATGCTAGCAACCAAACCCAGGGTCTTGTGCATGCTGGGCAAGCAGTCTACCACTAAGCTACAGTCTCAGCCCTTGATATCTCTTATTATTTGTTTTTATTTTAGGTGTATAAGTGTTTTGCTTGTACTATGTAAGTACGCAATGTGCGTGCAATGCTGGCAGAGGATAGAAGAGGGCATCAGATCCTCTGGAACTGGAGTTACAGATGGTTGTTAGGCACCCAGTGGATGCTGGGAATCAAACCTGGGTCCTCTGGAATAGAAGCCAGTGTTCTTAACTGCTGAGCCCTCTCTCCAGCCCAGGCCCTTGGTATCTTGAGACAGTATCTAGCTATATAGCCCAGGCTAGCCTTGAACTTGTGATCCTCCTACCTCTGCCCACCTAGTGCTAGGATTATAGACATGTGCCATCACTCCAAGCATCAGTGGACTTTTATGTTTATTCTTTTTTAATTATTTATTTAATAACCACATAGTAGAAGAATTTCATTATAACAGCATTGACATATTCAATAACAATTTCCAGAGCTAAGATTCATTTATGTTTATTCTTATATCCTGCAACTTCTCTGAATTTATCTACTAACTATAACAGTTTTTGTGTGAATTCTTTAGGGTTTTTTTTTATTATTATTATTCTGTGGTGCTGAGGATAAAACCCAGGGCCTTTCACATGCTGGACAGGCACTCTGTCTCTGAGCTGTATGCAAGAAAAGCTCTTGGCTTTTCTTGGAAGTGGGGCTTAATATTTTATTTATTAGTTTGTTTATGTGTAGAGCTTGCTTGTGTTCAAGTGTACCCATGCCACGCAATGCCCACGGAAGCCAGAAGAGGGCGTCAGATCCCCTGGAACTGGAGTTATAGACAGTTGTGAGCTGCCATGTGGATGCTGGGAAGTGAACCCAGGTCCTCTGCAAGAGCAGCCAGGGCTCTCAATGGTTGAGTCATCTCTCCAACCCCAGGGGCTCAGTATTTTGAATATACCCCAGGCAGCCTGGAACTCTTTAGAGCCCAGGTCTCAAACTTGTAACCCTTATGCATCTGTATGCCAAGTCCTGGGATTACGGGCATGTGCCACCAAGCCTGGCTACTTTGATTCTTTTCTAGTAGACCTTTTTTTTCTCTCTCTCTCTCTTCTTGTTCCTATTACTAAGCTCCAGGGCTGTGGCCAAGGGTTGGTACAGCAGTTTCCCTACATGGAAGCACTTCCAATGTTTCCTTAAGAAAAGTGAATCCCTCCTCTGTGGTGGTCCTCCTCCATGGTGACCTACATGCATAGTGTCACTGTTGTCAGCAGCCTGTCCTCAGTAGAGGAGCTGGTCAGGGCCAGGGCAATTATAGCTGCCACTCCAGATAGGCAGCCATGTTGGCCTCCAATCTGGCCTTGGAGAGCACTGCATCTTATAATGGGACCAGAGTGGTGCTGGAGGCCAATACCCTCAGTCCCTTGCCTATGTTGACCTGAATAGGGAGGGCTCCTGAATTTCCCTGGGAGGGCTCGTGGGTGGATGTCCCTTTCATCTGAAGGCAAGTGCTATGGGATGGATGGTCCCCAGTGAGGTGGATTTGCCTCTCAGCCTATCCCTCCAAACATGAATAGCTCATCTGTTTCCTCCAAACATGAATGGCTCATCTGTTCCCACCAAACACAAACAGTTCATGTCCAGTGATACCCCAGTTCTCATTGGTGAAGACACTGCAGATGGAGCTGGCCACTGTCCTGGAGGGCCTGAGGTGGCCCTTTGTGGTTGTGGGACTCATGTTTCCCTAATCCTTTATCTTAACAATAACACATGGAACAAAGAGCACTTGACAGTTTTTTCTAACTGCAGCAGGGATATTTGCTGCTAGGATGTGTGTCTAGATAGTAGAGAGTCACCCTCACTTCCCCAGAAGTGTGTGTCATTCCTAAGCTTGCCCTGGGCTTTCTGCTTGTGATTGTCACTGATGATGTTGGTCCCTGGGAAGGTGGCCAGGTGTGAGGTACAGGCCAAAGCTCAGACCTTGTAGTGGCCACAGGTGGAGAGAGGGCCCTTGAACACTGCCCTGTGGAGAGGAAGAAGTGATGTGTGAAGGCTCTCTAGTTCCCCCCCCCCGTGGAATTCTGGAGTGATTTCATGAACTTTATATTTCTATTTGGAAACGAAACGTGCCCATGTGCCTTGTGCCCGGTTCCACCTGTGGTTCCTGGCATGCCCACCTGTTTCTTTGCTCAGCTGCTCCTGTTCTATCTGAAGCAGTTGAGTGCAGGTGCACAGGCTCCCCACTGGTACCTGTCCTCCCTCCTGGAAGAGTGGCCCTACCTTGGCTAGTGCCAAGCTCTTCCTGGCTAGGATGGCACTGCACTGCCTATCACCTGGTATTGAGAGGATGGGGCCAAAGGGGCATTGCTCCCCCATCTCATTCCAGAACAACATTCCCTGCCCTAAGTCCCTGGCTGTAGGACTGAATATTTCCATGGTTTAAGTTGCCAGCAGGGCCAGCTGGGATGTAGGACCAGACCTGTGGGGTTTCTGTGGTGGGGAAGGGACCCGATCCAGAGCCCATGGTTGTACTGAGATGTGTCCTGTTGGCTGAGGGCTTTGATCGGTCACATGAAATGAAAGCAGACACTGGGCACTGTGACTACTTCTCAGCCTCGCTGGGCAGCATAGATAGGAAGCGTTCTTCACAGAAGGTACTGTTGGATGGTGATACCCCAGGGCCCTCTGGCATGATCTCCTTCCCACAACCAGTCAGTAACTCCTGGATATTGCTGTTCTTTTGCGAGGGACTGCTAGTAGGGCTGTGAAAATGTCCTCCTCTCATTCTCCCAAGCGCTTAGTACTGAAGCGAAATCTGCCCTGTCTCCATGGTGACCTGACCTGCTTATGGAATGGAGACTGCAGGGAGCAGCATGCAGAGGGGCTCCCTGCTAAATAGGTGCCTCCACAGTAGTCCCCTGTCACCCTTGTGGGGGCCTGGGGTGGGGGCTGCCATCATCTTTTCACAGATGGGGGCTGGCACCCCAGAGCCCTTCCTGATTCCCCACTGGGCTCAGAGCTGAGCCCAAAACAACATATAGTGAAGAGCGGCCAAGCTAGGTCCACTGTGCCAAGGCTGAATGCTAATTGAAGGCTCGAGGTGTCACAGGTACGGGACTGTGTCAGCATAGCCTTGTACTCACCTCAGGAGACCTTGGGCCTTCCATGGTTTAGGATGGGGCACTGTAGTAACACAGAAGGTAGTCAATGACCCTTAAACCCTAACCAGAGCTCCCTGCTCTGGGCAGTTCTGAGGCTCCCTGGACAGGGTGGTCTAAGGGGTGCTGGGGTTGGGAGGAAAGACCTGGTGTCTTCTGTGGCCTGTGTGAGGCCTGAGGTCATTGGAGTTTTGTGGGGTTGTCTATGCCTGTGTATCACCTTAAGAAAGCTCATGTCTGCCATCTGCTCACTGTGCTGCCCAACAGTTGGTCCAGACAGCCCATGGCTCTACCACCTATGCCACATCATGGGCTGGACCTCAGAAGAGCTGATTTGCCTAGATCCCTACCCTGTGTCATGCCCCATTCCCTGCTAGCTGCCTTCTTCCTCCTAGCCTTTGTACCTCCTTCCTTGAATTGTCCCTTCCCTGATGGATGCTGATAGGTCTGTTGCTACTCCACCCCCTCTTGCCTCATAGTCTTCTCTGCCCTATGACAGCTTTATACAGGAAGGAGGTGGCCTCCTACAGGCTAGGGAGGATAGGGTACATGGAGAACTTTCTTCCAAACTGACCTGCTGTGCTCATGACAAGGATAGGGGCTTCCTGAGGTGAGGTGGCCATTGGAGCCGATGCAGGATGTGATGGATGCAGGCTCAAGGGCTGGGAAGGAGTGTGGGGCATCCCCTCCATGGCTAGCTGACCTCCTTTGTTATCTATTGAGTGGAAAGACATTCTCAGAGTTCATGTTTATAAACCAGAAGATGAGAAGATCACTGCCAGATCCTGGCTCCCTCTACTAATAAAATTCTCCCAAGGGTACCTAGAACATCTAGAAAAAGCTGCCCGCAGCACAGTAAAAGATGCTTGATTTTCAGTCAACTTTTATTCTGTTTGGGTCACCTGTGCATCACTAATTCCTAATGGTCAGTCAAGCCTGAAGAAGCACCTTGGGCCCCAGAGCTTTAGGTCTACGATAACTTTTTTTTTTACAACTCAGAACCTACAGCTTTATGATTGAGAGGGCTGGAAGGGTGTGAGAAGAGACTAAAAAAGCTGCGTAGTGCTAGGTCTGCAGGAGTGAACTTCGGATCTGCCAGGAGTTAGAAATGACTTTGCTCAAATACTTATTTATAAAATGCTGATGGAGGTTTCTCTAGCACGTGGATTCTATAGGAAACATTTCAAAGAAAATTGAGAAAGAGTATTTCTGGAATGGTAGAAATGGAGAGGGACCTTGATCAAGCCACTCCTGATGCCCAAACTTCTGGATTTATTGCTTATATGAACCAATATGTCATTTAATAATTAAGCCAATATGAGTTGACATTTGGATGTTTATATTAATAATTGCTCTAAATGATTTACTTTACAGTATGGCTCACTTCTGTTGGGCAAGGATACCTACTTCTGTCGGTAGCTGACTGGGAATTCTGGGGTTGGGGAGTTGATCTCATGTGATCTTTGAGAGAGCAAGGCCTCAAGTCACCTGACACCATACATACTCTGCCCTCTCCCTTCCCTTTTGAAGAAAACAGCATTGTTTTCAAAGACAGTGAGGGGGCCAGACATTCAAGTTTTTGCCTTAGATAACTTTAAACTTCTTGGTGCTCCTGACAGAGAAGTCAAAGGAAATACCTGAGGGTGACATGTCTGAGCTCCTCACCCTCAGTCTGCACGTGCTGGACTCACAAGTGGACAGTGGGACATGGCACTGATGACTGGTGTCTATTAGGGTTCCAAACAACAGCAGCTTCCCCCCTCCCCAACAGGGACCTATGGACTTTTGAAGCCTGAAAAAGGGAACTGAGCTGATAAGCACCTTGGCCTTTGAAGTCGAGGGAAACAAACTCTGCTAAGAAGCAGCCTGCCTTTCCTCTGATCTCCAAAGACAAGATAAGCAGATTCTACCTGTTAACCAGAGATTTTAGGAGCTGTTTAACACAGCAGCTTTTCCCTTATCTTAAGAGGAAAAAAGTAAACACTTCCAGATCCAGATCTTGCCTGGCAGAAAGAACGGAGCCAGGTTTACAAGCCCTGCTTTTCCTGCTTCCCCCTGCTTGATTTTTCCCCCAAACTCCCCCGCCCCTTCTGCACCCTGAAGCCCCCATATATAAGTCCCAGCTCACAACCCGTGGGCTGACATCTTTCCCTTCCCCGAGGGAAACGTGTCCCATGAGAAATAAAGCTGTATCCCGCTGAGAGTTCTATCTGTGCCTCGGTGCCTCATCCTCCATTCGCTCGCTCTGTGCCCAAAACTTTTACCTATCAAATGGTGCCAAAACCCGGCTCCTTCAAGAGCTGACTCAAGGGACATGTTATGCAATGTCCGAGACTCTTCTGAGCTACTTTCTGCGTCAGCTTTTTTATCTGGTATTTGTGAGGAGCACTGTCAGTTTGATGACAATGCTTTTTCTTAAACATGGATTGGATGCACACTCTGGCTGCACAGTGGTAACAGGCTACTACGTTGCCAGGATGAGGCTGAGAGGGGCCAGGATTCACCCCTGAAGTGAGTACTGGATGGACCAGGGTCAGGAGTTCTCTCTCAGGTTCCAATGACCATGGGTGCCCGGTATAGACTGCCAGGCCTTAAGGGTATGAGAGTGGTTTCCTGAGCCATCCACAGCCTGGTACCTCCTGCTGCTTAGGATCACTTAGGATCACTCCAACCAGCCTGGTTGGGAGATAGCTTGTATGGCTTGACTTCATCATGTCCTTCCGGAGGCCTCTTCCTTCAGGAGCCTTAGCTCTTCCCTGTGCCTTGGGTAGGGTGGGGATCACAGTTCTCCTGGGCTGCCTACGGAGAGGGCTTCTTTTTCTGAGTGCCCTGGCTGGCACCGTCCACATGTCCCTTTAGCTTCATTTTTGGCTGGATGAGTAATTTGTGTTCTTGTCTGTTGTTGTCTTTCCCCTAAAGTTTCTTGCTTACCCAGATGCTGGTCAGGAACAGAGCTTGGCAGGACAGAGCAGCTCACCCTCCCCGATGCTGTTGCCTGAATGCTCACCCAGCCTTCAGACTTACAGATTGCACACCCTACTTCAGATTGACAGGGCAGCGAGCAGGTGCTGGCCTTAGTGAGGGTAGATCTGGTTCAAGTCCTACAGACCTGGAAGTGGAAGCAGGCCCTATGTAACAGGACACTGTGGAGTGTCCCGGAATCCTGGGCCTCCCTGGAGCACTTGGGTGCCCTAGGAGATGAGGGGACAGAAGAGACAGGTGTGCAGTTGTAGCTCTGGGTTGCCTGACAGATGCCTACTGGCCCAGGGGTGGTATCACTTTTGGGTGTGAACACCTAGTGATTTGAGGGAGGTGAGTCTTCAGGGAGGCCTGAGCTGTTCCAAGGAACCCCCCATCGCCCATTCTATCCACTGGAGCCCTATACTGGGCTTATTCTCCCTGCACAGGATGCCTCTGTGAGTTTTTTTTCTTAAGTAAAAGTTCTGATATAGAAAAAAAATACAAAGGAAAGTTAAGTAAAGCCATCCATCCTCCATCTCTGAGTCTTGAGCTATGTGTGCTGTTCTCTGTTTGTGAGGCTGTGAACAGGGACAGGCTTTTATTTCTGTTTCATTGTTCTTTACAGGTTCCTATATCCGTAATGAGCCAAGGAGTTAGCTCTGCCAGTAAAGTGCTCTTGCAAGCATAAGGATCTGAGTTTGATCTCTAGAACCCATGTAAAAAACTACACATGGTGGGGAATACCTTTAATCCCAGCTCCAGTGAGGTGGAGACAGACCAATCCCTGGGTCCACTGGCCAGCCAGGATAGCCTACTTGGTGAACTCCAGGCCAATGAGAGACCCCATCTCAAAACAAAAGTGGGGGGGGCAGTGCCTGAAGAATGACATCTTGAGGTTGTCCTCTGGCCTCCACCTGAATGTCCACACATATACATACACACATACATGACATGCTGTGAGCAGTTCCCATTGTAATAGCTTTGTGGGACCTGTGTGGTGGGTGCTATTTGCCCGGCCCCTAAAGGGTTAATAATTGCATGTGACATTCATTGTGGGTTATGCCCAGAAAACCTAGCCATTCCTCTCTCTGGGAACACTTAGGGCCTTCTTGGGTTCTTGCAGTTATAGGTAGCTTTGGGGTGACTAACAAGTTTTTGTCACCTCTGGGGAGTTGAGAGCCAGCTAATACTGACCTGGCCTCAGGGATGAATACACACAAGCCAGGGTGTGCTCAGTGAACAGGTGTGTCCCCTGGGAAGTTGTGGCCTCTCAGCTCAATGGTAGAGGTGACACTCTAAACTAATGGTTAACCATGGAACCACAGGTGATGTTTTGGGCACCTTAGTCTGTAGTGCACACCTGTTTGAATCCTGAGATCCAGTACTGGTGATCTAGATAGAGCTGGATGTCCTGAGTGTGCCAAGGGACAGACAGGGAGGAGGCTGGGGACTTCTCTGGACCAGAGGGGGCCATGATGATCAGTAATGGCTACAACTGCTGCTCCTGGCACAGGTACCCCCAAGTTCATGGCACCTGAGATGTATGAGGAACACTACAATTAGTTGGTTGATGTCTATGCCTTCAGGATGTGCATGCTGGAGATGGCAACCTCAGAGTACCCCCTACTCGGGGTGTCAGAATGCTGCCCAGATCTACCAAAAGGTCACTTGTGTGAGTGTACTCAGCCACTTTGTTAGAAGGCCATAGCCTTGGCTAATCCTTTGGGCCTTCCCCATGGAAGCTGTGTAAGGAAAGGAGTGTGGGCATCTTACAGTGGGAAATTTGATGCATAGCTGGTTGAGATGTCTAGCAAAATCAATAGTAACAATGGTGCTTAGCCTTGGAGGCTGTCAAACACCTGGCATCAGAAGGCCTAGGACGAGGTAAACTGAAGCTTGGGAGGCTGTACCTCTGCTTGGGCCTCCTGCTGTGAGGTGCACCCAGGCTGCCTGCCCTTGGAACTCTGCTCTGGGCTCCCCAGGGCTATTGGCCTCCCCATTTTCTTTATTTTGGAATCACAGTTTTCTTTTTTGCCGAACCATTGCCCTAGCCAAGCATATCTCTGGGCAGCTCTCAGCACTGGGCAGGTTGGGACCCTTAATCCATGTTTTGCTGTCACTCTGATTTTTGAAATGATCTGATGGCTTCAGGAAGCTGTGCAAACAGATTGGCCTGTCCTCTCTCTGTGGTGGCCCCTAAGGTAGGGGAAATAAACACAGCATCTGAGGTAGAGCGGCTGGACCAGGGCTTTTCTGTGGTGGCTTTTATGCTGTGTCATCTTTGCTCTCATGGTAAGGCCAGGAGGGCCTCAGGGTGTTCCCTGACCTGGGCTGTTGTGATCCCCAGAGTCCTCCCTGCCTCCTGGGCAACCTGATGGGATCTGATGCTTTGTCTGCTGTCTGCTCTGGGGGCCTATGTGGCAGAGGCTGCTTCTGAGGGTGTGCATAGAGTCATGCACAGGTCCCAGCACCCCTGCAGCCTTCTGATCCCTCTTGCAGATGGTATATACACCTCTCCTTTGTCTGTTAGATCCAAATTATGTCACTTGGTTGTCCTGAGCCTGTCCTGTGTGCACTGTAGCTGAGTGGTGGAAGACTGAGTTCTTGGCTGGTGGCCTGGCCCAGAAAGTACCCACAGAGGTATAAAGTTCTCCAGGGGCCATCTGTAGAGCAGTGCTGAGGACTCCAGAGATATAAGGCCTTTGTGTTGTTGATATGGGATATGGAGAAGGGTTCCCTGGGCTTCAGGCTTGCTTTGAGCCTGACAGATGGTGGCTTGTCCACTGGGCTGCGGACAGGGAGGGGGCATCTCAGACTCAAGCCTGAACATGCTCCTGATTCTGGCTAGTGGGCAGCATAGCACTGGAGCCTCTGGGGCTTCAGCCTGACTTATTAGGCCCTCCCTCCCTCCCTCCCTCCTTCCTCCCTTCTCTTTGGGAAAATTTGTGCTTCTTGCTCCCTATATAAAACAGAAAAAGAGCAAGGCTTTTAAAGACTGAATCTCAATTGAAGGATAAAACATGGGATGGCTGAAGCCTCCAATGTGTTTATGCTTTTTAATTAGTTGTTCTCCCCCTAACCTCTCTCAAAATGGAGCAGATTGCACATGAACTCTGCCAGTTCTTGCTTCTGATGCAGGAGATCGCTGTGTTTTCTCTGCATGGCCATTGGCTGGCCAAAGAGTGGTTGTGTCTGCCTGTCTTCCCCCCTCCAAAGTCTCTTCCTTGCCTGTGGCCAGCAGCAGTGACCACGAACAGTGCTCTTGACTCCTCATGGATGGTGCAATGTGGGGAAGAAGCCCAGGTGTGGGTTGAAAGGCCTGGCTGTGTGGGAATACACTGTGGGCTGTGGCTCTTCCGTTAGATGAGGGGCTGTTGGTGCAGGAGGCCCTGGATGCTCTACTGATGCTCCATGGCTGAGCTCTGAGGGATAGCCCTGCAGAAGCTCATTGCTGGATCTGAAGTGCTAACCCCAACATCAAGTTTTTAAGCACAGGTGGAGGCTTTGCTAAATGCCAGAGCTGGGTGATGGTCCACAGGACAACATGGAAGGGGGTCCTTGGCCATAGTGTGAGGCTGGGGCTGCTAGCACCACCTCATCACCCCTATGCTTTACAGGTACAGGGGAATCCAATGTGTCCTCCATGCAGACTTGAGTGGGAGGCACTTAGGCTATTAGCCTTGCTGAGGGGAGGAGCTCAAAGAGGCTCCCAAGGGAGGCTTCTCACCACCTGCTTACCCCCTGCTTTCTCTTGTTTGAGTTTGGGTATGATATCTCTGTAGGCTTATAGTTTTCATCCAAGTTGGAAACTTTTTCATCATTTCTTCAAAGATACTCTTTTCTCCTTCCCTTCCCTTTCCTTTTTCCCTCCCCCTCTTCCCCCTTCCTTTCCCTTCCCCTTCCCTCCTCTCCCTCCCTGTGAATGGCATATGCACAGGGGTGCTCACCTATGTAAGCATGTTGTGGAGGCTAGAGGTCGATATCAGGATGTCTTCCTCAAATGACTTCTCCGCCTTATTTTTTGAAACAGTATCTTTCACTGAACCCAGAGCTCTAGAGCTCACCATCTCAGCTTGACTGACTGGCAAGTGAATCCCAGAATCTGCCTGTCTTTGCCTCTCAGTGCTGCGGTTATAGGCACGTCACCAACCCTGACTTTTATGTGGATGATACGGATTTGAACTCAGGTCCACATGCTTGCATAGTAAACACTTTACTGAGTAAACCATCTTCCCAGCCCTCAAATGTTTTATTTTCTAGACCTGCTCCCCACCTTTACTTTCTGGGGCCCCACTTATATGTATATTGTGTGCCTTACCTGACCCTTGGTACTGTCCCAGATTCTGAAATGAAGGGAACAGAGCTGTGTCCATGTGTCTCTCTGCTCCACACCCAGTAGCTCTTATTTCCATGTCTTGTCTTCTGCATGTCTGATCTGTGGGGAATCTGCATTGGCACAACTTTCTCTTCAGATGTGCTGTTTCCACATCTAGTTCCACTTGGTTCTTTTTTCCACCAGCTTTGAGAAGGTGCACGATCCTGAGATCAAGGAGATCATTGGAGAGTACATCTGCAAGAACAAGGAGGAAAGGTAAGCTCCTGAGGGCTCAGCATTCTCCAGCTGAAAGTGGTCCACCTGGTGTTTAGAGCCACATTCCAAAGGAGAACTTCCTGGCCAGTCAGACTAGCTCAGGCCATGTGACACCAGACTGGGGAGTTGCTGTGGATGGTTCAGGGCCCAAGTCCTTTCCTGCTTCCTGGGGCAGGACTAGAGCACTGGGACACTAGGCCTTCCCTCTGACCCTCTTGGCTTTTTCTCTAGTTGTCCGCAAATATTTTATCTATTTCCATGACCTTTAGGAACATCTCCATCCCAGGCTTCCCATCTGCTTCAGCCCTGTCTGTGCTTCTGAATGCCAGACTGTATATATTGTAAGCATCTGCCTGTTCCCACTGTCTCTAAGGCTGCAGTCTCACTTCTGGACCCTCCAGTTGTTCCCCAAATCCAATTTCCTTTTGGAGCAGGACTGACCTTCCTAGCTGGACAGCCTGAAAGCTAGGGGTGCCCTTTTAGCCTTCCCCACTTCTAAAACAAACTGAGGTACACCCACCTAGCCACATAACACCTTCAGGAATAGAGAGAGACGGACAGCTGGTGTTCACAGTCACAGACATGATACCCATAGGAAGCCAGACCTAAGACAGTGGATGCTGCCTGATTGCATTTGTCATTAGAGAATAGAGCAGAGCAGTAGTTTAGGGATGAGTGTTGAGTAGCACGGCTATCTGGACCTGGAAGTGAGCACCATAGTAACCTAGCTGCCAGACTGCCTGGCCTCCTAGATGAACCTCCCATGGTGGTGGTCTACTTCCAACCCCCTGGGCCTAATAGGTCCTTGCTTCCCTTTCTGCCTTTAGCCTTATATACTCTGTCCTGAAAGCGGCTCCCTCTAACCTTGCTGCTACAGGGAGGTCCAGTGCCTCTGGTTTCTTTATGTATAGGATTCTACTTCCTTTGGTCTACCCTCAGCCCCAGAATCTCTTATGAACAGTGAAGACTCACCTGTACCTCAGCAGGGTCTGTTTCTATGTGCTTAGTTAGTAGCCTGGTACAAAGAGTGTGATTTCTTTTCATAATGGAAAGGAAAAAAAGGAAATCTTAAAACATGAACATTAGGGGTCGGCCGTGGTGGCACACGCCTTTAATCCCAGCACTTGGGGGGCAGAGGCAGGCAGATCTTTGTGAGTTCAAGGCCAGCCTGGTCTACATAGTGAGTTCCAGGACATCTGGAGCTATAGGGAGACCCTGTCTCAAAAAGACCCAAAAAACTTTTGCATCCCTGGGTAGAATAACCACTAGCTTCCTGGGGCCAGCATCTTTACTGGGTAAATTCGGCAGAGAAAAAAAAAAACATGAACATTAAGATAATATCTTAAGATATTATCTAGGTTATAATTTTTTACATTTCTTGGGAATTAAGGAGTGCTAATATGCATGCCTCTTGTCCTATCCTTATGGGCAGAGTCTGCCTGCCAGGAGTGAGGTCAAAGAACTTTCTAGGGTAGCCTGCTTTTTAGTGTGCTGTGTGGAGACCTGGTGTTACATATGCGTATTCAGCCATACTGCTCAGTGGGTGTGGAGGCCCCTTTTCTGGGGCCCTGCCTGGGAGCCACTCTCCCTCTAGGTATGAGATCAAGGACCTGCTGAGCCATGCCTTCTTTGCAGCGGGTGTCCGGGTGGAACTCGCAGAAGATGACCAATGTCAGGAAGTCCACCAAAGCCCTGCGTCTCTGGGTAGAAGACCCCAAGAAGCTGAAAGGCAAGCCCTGTGCTACCTCTGCCCCTCACCATGTTGGTCTGTGAGCAAGGGAGGGGTGAGCCCTTTCTGCTTCAGGTTTCAGATTGGGCCTCAGGGTGTGCATGTGGAGCCTGCTACAGTAATGATCCTCTTGCCTCAGCTTCCCAAAAAGCTAGGATTACAGACTTGTACCACCATTCCCAGCTCCTAATAAGATTTTCATTGAACAGAGCACATCTGTTGAAAATGTAAGTTTCAAGTGCATGGAATGGTGGGTCCCTCAGTTCTCTGAGGGTCAGGAGAAATGGATGTGACTCTGTGTGGGGTTAGACTTTGCAGAGGTCAGTACAGGAAGGGAGCAGTGGCTTAGCAGTGGGGCCTCAGCAGCCATGATCTAAGGAGCTAGGGTGAAAAGGGGTCCAGGATGAGCCTAGGTTTTGCTGGAAAAAGGTTGGTGGGTGAGCCTGGTCCACAGCTGCAGGATGGAGTACTCTTGGTAAAGCTCTTCTGTGTGGCCTTTTGAAGAAGTACAGCTGAGTGCAGGGCCACATCACTTCCTGGGCTCCTAGTGCCAGTGCCAAGGTTTCTCCTTGCCCCATGCAGCAGCCGTAATGGCACAGTGAGGGGTGGAGTGGATGTGGCATACTATTGCTGAGCTGGAGTCTAGGCTGGCTTCTCTGGGTGCTGGCTGTACTGTCTGTCACCCCAAGATGCACAGTGGGGAAATCACCCATGTGCCTAGGCTGGCCAAATCTCTCCTGGCTTGCCTCTAGTCCGATCTCTGGCTCAGCCAGAGAAACTTCTGCTCTGAACAGATCTCGTGGGACCTTGTAGCTTCCTGGAAGACCTCCATGCCTCACAGTGACAGGCAGTGACTGTATGTGGTGCACAGAGTGTTTTCTAAATGGTAAGCATTGTGTGAAGTGGCATGTTAGCTGTAGGCAGCATGGGAGCTGGAGTTTAGTGTCAGCCACTTCCCAAGAGCATCCTGTGAATAGTGTACTGGTTGATGCTGAACTGGGGTGACAGAGGTGGGAAGGATGACTCTTAGGAGGGTGGAGGGAGTCTCCTGTGCATGTCAGATGAGGGAGTCCTGGGGCCACCACATTGTTCTGGCCTTGCAAAGGGTGTCAACTGGGGCTGCCAGTGGTATGAATGGGGACCATGGTCATCACGGTTTTAATGTGACAGAATCTCTTCAGGTGATCCTGTGTATTTTGTGCTAAGTGGGGCAGGGCATGAGGGACTTGGGAGCTGAGTATTGAGGTCAGGGGCTACAGGATGATTGACATGTGACAAGGAGATGTTGGAGCTGAATGTGATTACAGTGTGGGCAGGGCTTCCAGTATGGTGTTCAGGATCCCTGACAGGTGGATTCTGAGTGTCTGGGATTCATCCAGACCTCAGCCACCCGGTTTGGCTTCAGTTCTGTGAAAGACACAGTGTTCCTAATGCAGATGTACCCTAGGTGTCCTTCTTGGACTGTGTAGCTGCTTCCAAAGCAGGTGACACCCAAGGCTCCACCTCCATCCCTGCTTGTCATCAAAGTAGAGGGAAACAGGGCTTGACACAAGACAGGGCCGTTGTGGGTAAGACTGTCACCTCACCTGATCCCTGACATTTAACTGAACTCACAGGCTGTGTCCCTGCATCAGTTCCAGGGAGGCTCTTGAGCCCTGCACCCTCTCCCACCTCTCCTCTCCTCTCTTCCCTTCCCTCTCATTCTTTCCCATCTTTTTCCCTCTTCCCCTCTTCTGGTTCTTACTACTTTTTTTTTCATTATAAGGCATGCCATCTATAAGAAAAACATCCATGTAGAAGAAGGAATGTGACTTGTGTCCCTTTAAGTAACAATAAAGCAGTGTGAGTTCCTACTTTTGCCCAGCCTGGTTGCAGGATATGACAAGCTGAAAGCCCTGCATTCTTCCAAGCTGGGTGTAGTGGTGCACTCATTGAATCCCAGCACTTGAAAGGCAGAGGCAGGTGGATCTCTGTGAGTTCAAGGTCAGCCTGGTCTACATAGGAAGTCTATGATGTTGGTCTTGCTGATTTGTTGTTGTTGTTGTTGTTGTTGTTGTTATAATACCAAAAGCAAAGGCAACAAAAACATAAAGTATGAAACCAAAAGTCTTCTGTACAGCAAAGCAAACAACCAGCAGAGTGGGAAGACAACTCATGAGCTGGGAAAAAAATGTTTGAAAAGCATGCACATGTGTGTGATAAAGGTTTAATGTCTGAGATAAATGTAAAGAGTTCAAAGAATTCTATAGTATGAGAAAATAAGCAAAAGTCCTGGGTAGATAATCTTCCAATACATATAAGTAGTCAATAGTTTTCTGGAAAGATGCTCAGCAACAATGATGATCAGGGAGATGCAACTTAAAGCCACCATGAGGGAGTTAGCTCATGCCTGTTAGGATGGCTATTGTAAAGAGCACCAAGTGTTGAAGGAAACATGAGGAAACTGGAACCCTGTGCACTGCTGGTGGGAATCCGAAATGGAGGAGCTGCTATGGAAAACTATAGGTTCCTCAAAAACATTAAAAATAGGGACTGAAGAGAAGGCTCAGTGGTTAAAAGCTCTGGCTGCCAATATCATTCTAAATGGATAACAACTGGAAGCATTCCCATTAAAATCAGGAGCCAGACAAGGATGTCCACTATCTCTACTCCTTTTCAACATAGTGCTTGAAACTCTTGCTGGAGCAATAAGACAGGAGAAAGAGATTAAAGGGGTACTAATTGGAAAAGAAGAGGTCAAAGTATCACCTTTTGCAGATGATATGATACTATACCTAAGAGATCCCAAAAGTTCCACCAGAAAACTTCTAGAACTGATCAATACTTTCAGTATGGTGGAAGGTTATAAAATCAATCTACAAAAATCAGTAGCCTTTCTATATACCAATAACAAGCAATTGGAGAAAGAATACAGGGAAATGCTCCCATTCACAATTCCTGCAAAAAAAATTAAAAATATCTTGGAATAAATCTGACCAAAGACACCAAAGATTTCTATAGTGAAAATTTTAAATCGTTAAAGAGATTGAAGAAGACACCAGGAGATGGAAGGGCCTCCCATGTTCATGGATTGGAAGAATTAATATTGTTAAAATGACCATCCTACCAAAAGCAATATAGAGATTCAGTGGAATCCCAATCAAAGTTGCCACGACATACTTCACAGAATTAGAAAAATCCATCCTTAAATTCATATGGAGGCACAGAAGACCCCAGATAGCCAAAGCAACCATGAGCACAAAGAGCAATGCTGGGGGGATTACTATACCAGATCTCAAAGTATACTACAGAGCCATAGTCATAAAAACAGCATGGTACTGGCACAAAAATGGACACATAGATCAATGGAACATCACTGAAGATCCAAACCTGAGTACACACAATTTCATCCACCTGATATTTGACAAGGGTGCCAAGAACACACAATGGAGGAAAGACAGCATCTTCAACAAATGGTGCTGGCAAAACTGGAATCTCCACCTGTCAGAGAATGAAACTAGATCCTTATCTTTCACCTTGCATAAAATTCAACTCCAGATGGAGCAAAGACATCAGTGTGAAACTGGAAACCCTGAAACTATTAGAAGAAAATATTGGTAGTAACTTACAAGATATAGGTATAGGAAATGATTTTCTAAATCAGACAGAAGTTGCTCAGGAAATAAGGTCAGCAATCAATAAGTGGGACCTCATTAAACTAAAAAGCTTCTGTACAGCAAAAGAAACAATCGAAAAAGTGAAAAGAAAACCCACAGAATGGGAAAAAAATCTTCACCAGTGACACATTTGACAGAGGTTTAGCATCCAGAAAATATAACGAACTCAAAAAACAAAGAATCCGGAAACCAAATGACCCAATTAAAAGATGGGCTAAAGATCTAAAC
>NW_008331995.1:689182-712461 GCF_000622305.1 Nannospalax galili | reverse complement strand
TGTTCGTTGCTGCTCTTTTCACAATAGCTAAGAGATGGAAGCAACCTAAGTGTCCCTCAAGTGACGAGTGGTTAACAAAAATGTGGCATATTTACACAATGGAGTTCTATTCAGCAGTAAAGAAAGATGAAATGATTAAATTTGCAGGTAATGGATGGATCTAGAAACTGTTATACTAAGTGAAGTAACACAGACTCAGAAAAACAAACGACGTATGTTCGCCCTCATTTGTGGCTCTTAGCACTAAATCCTTTTAAATTCCGGTCCCTTCTACATGAAATAACTACCATCATCACAACTTCGGCTGAGCCTGATTGCTAAACATAGTCACAATTGGGCTTTCTGATGGTTGTTCTCATTCACTAAAGGAGTGCCAGACAGGGTCACTGGACCTGCACCTGAGTATCCAGGCACTCTTCCCAGCCAACTAGTCCAGCCTTGGAAGACAAAAGAAAAATGAAGAAGAACCCAATAGAGGGATGCTTTTGGAAGCCCTTGTCAAGAAACTGCAATGGACTCTCATATGAACATTTGAAAATTGCCCTGTTCTGACTTTTTTCTAGTTCCCTGTCTAGAACTTGTAATGCTAATTACTCTTGCCATTACTTCTCCTTCACATCTCCTATTTACCAGTCAAGGACTTCTTTTCCCGCTAGAGATAAGAGTTATGCAATTTGGGAGTCTTTTAGATAGACCCACTGAAGGGGTACTATACTTGCCTCACCCTGCGTCCCTGTTCAACATGGAAGAAGCCAGAGCGGTCAGCGGTCTGCATCCCGATTCCCTATTGGCAATTTGGGTAACCTCTTTAGAGGATACTATGATAAGAATAGGAGGTAGGAATTGGCTAGGCAGTTAGGGTAAAAAGACCCCAAAGAAGTGTAGTCAGTTTCTGGGCTAAAAGTCAAAATGTCCTTGGGCCTGTTAGCAACACACTCTGTTCCGAAGGCCAAAAATGTCAAAAGTATTTGGGAGCTTGCATCTAATCCTTAAAAGATTTTACCTCTTCAGAGGGGGTAATGTTGGAGGGGAGGGAGTGGGCACAGATTTGATCAAAACACCTTATATGCATGTATGAAATTCTCAATAAAGTTTTTGTAAAAGTTAAGAAAATTTAAAACTTGTGAGATGTGGTGGTGCGTGACTTTAATCCCAGCACTTGGGAGGCAAAGGCAGGTGAATTTCTGTGATTTCAAGGCCAGTCTGATCTATATAGCAAGTTCCAGGCCAGCCAAGGCTCCATCACAAACCATACTATCTCCTCCCCATCCCACCCCAGTTAGCAAGCTAACTAAATGGTTTGGCCATTTTATGGGTTAATTGGTTCTTATGTTACAACTCCTCCAGAGAACAGTAGGACAGAAGTAGAGCCAAGGACTCCCTGAATGGGTGTGGTGCTAACCCTCCTGGCTGGGATCTCAGTGCAGAGGGGGCTGTAACAGCTGGCATAGCTAACCTTGCAGGAGAGATAAGGGACTCATCCTTTGTGACGCTGCTGTGGGGTACATTCCAGTATCCACTGCAGGGTGTGGCCCTGGCTCCTTCAGTTTTCCTCTGTGGCATAACAAAATGGCTGCTGCTCCTCAAGCCACACCAGCTCAGTGCACCTGCCTTCACTCTTTCCTGCCCTGGAGAATCCAGTTCTGGCTTGGTTACTTTCCTGCTAACCCAGGCTACAAGATCCTCATGTGGCCTTCCGTTTCCTAATTATCTTAGGATGGCATCTGCTCAGCCCAGTCTGCAGAGTGTTTGCCAGATAATGGATTCACTGCCACATTCTATTCTCCAGAGTCCTATTAGTGGTAAGTAGAACTCTAAAGATAAGACCCAAAGCTGCATGTGGTGATGTAAGTCTGAGATCGCAGCACTCCAGAATCAGAGGCCAGGGTGGGGGTGGGGAGGGGATATCAAGAGTTCCACACCAACATGATCACACAGTGAGGTCCTGTCTCAAAATAACAATAACTATGGCTCAACAGGTAAAAACACTTGCTGTGCAAGCCTGAAGACCCAAGTTTGATCCCTGAAACCCATGTAAAAAAAACAGATGTGGTGATGCACATCTGCAATCCCATTACTACTATGGAGAGATGGAAGGCAGAGACAGATGAACTGCTCTGGACCAAACCAGCTAGCTCAGAGGACTGCAAAGCAGCAGAAACAAACTAAGACCCTCCTCCACAGGGGAGCAGAGAGAACCAACTCACAAAAGTCTCTGACCTCCTTGAATTGGGCTGTGGCACACATATGCCTACATCAAGTGTGTGCATGCACACACACACAAAAAAAATAATAATAATAAATTTTTTTTTAATATTTGAGACAGAAAGTCTCACTATGTAGTCCTGGCTGGGTTAGAACTCACTATGTAGACCAGGATAGCCTTGAATTCACAGAGATCTATCTGCCTGCCTCTGCTTCCTGAGGCACCATGCCTGGACAAAAACTTTAAAAACAATAATATGGTGCTGGGAGATGGCACAGAAGTTGAGTACTTGCTGCTCTTGCAGAGGACTCAGGTTTAATTCCCAGCACCCACATGGTGGTTAACAACTGTCTGTAACTCCAGTTCCAGAGAATTTAGTGCCCTCTTCTGGTCTCTGCACACATTGCATGACATGGGTACCTTTACATACAGGCAAAATATTCATACACATAAAATAAAAAACCAATTAAAAAATAACAAGGGATGGGGAGTTGGGGATGTAGCTTAGTTGGTAGTGTCCCCTTAGCATGGGTGAGGCCCTAGTTCAGTCCTCTGCACCATATAAAACTTGGCATGGTGCCACAAACCTGCAATCCCATGTTTGGGAGGAGGTAGAGGCAAAAAGTTCAGAAATTCAAGGTCATCCTCATATACGTCATCTTTGGTCAGCCTGGGCTACATGAGACCCTGTCTCTGAAAAATAAAAACAAGGGATGTGATGTAATTTAGAGTACTTATCTAGCATGTACAAAGCTCTGGGTTCAATCCCTAGCACTACGTAAACTAGACATGGTAGCATGTGGTCCCTTGCCTCTCTTCCAGCACTTGGGACATAAAGACAGAAAGAGAGAAAGGGAGAGAGAGAGAGAGAGAGAGAGAGAGAGAGAGAGAGAGAGAGATCATAAGTCAGGCATGAGGCATGATAGCACACATAATCCCAGCTCTTAGGTGGTGGAGACAGGAGGATCAGGAGTTCAAAGCTAGCCTGGGCTATATAACGTAAGTTTGAAGCTAGCCTGAGCTATACAAGAGCCTATCTCAAAAATTTGAATAGCAAGATTAAATTCATATCATAAAAATAATGGAAAATGGGGGCTGGAGAGATGGCTCAGAAGTTAAGAACACTGGCTGTCCTCGCAGAAGACCCAGGTTCAAATCCCAGCACCCACATGGCAGCAACAACTGTCCATAACTCCAACTCCAGAGGAATCTGATGCCCTCTTCTGACCTCCATAGGCATTGCGTGACACAGGTGCACTTACATATGTGCAGGTAATACACTCATACACATAAAATTAAATTAAGGAGTCAAGCTCTGGTTGTCTCTAGGGTGGGGGCACATTGAGTTTTCCAGAATGTTGATCAGTATCTTAATTCCTGACCTTGGTGGTAGTTGTGTTGATTTTCTCTGCATAAATGATCTGTAAAAATGTATTGGTCTACTATTGTTAAAATAATGCTGTGTAACAAATCATCCCAACATTCAGTGGCTTCAAACCACATTCATTTATTTTTATGGAAGTGGGAGAAGAGAGGGAAGAATAAGGACGGAAAATGAAGGGAAAAGAGGCTGTCCCCGAGAGCCCTTCACCCCTCCTGAGTACATCTTACTTTCTGTGGATATTCTTTGAGAAACCCACATCCATGCTTTTTTTCTTATTTCTCATGCTTAGACCTATATTGAAATATCTTAAATTTTTTTATCTATTTTTATTTTATGTGTATGAGTTTTTACCTGCATATATGTAAGTGCACCCATGTCCTGCAATGCATGTGGGGGCCAGAAGATGTCAGATCCCCTGGACCTGGAATTATCAATGGTTGTTAGTTGTCATGTGGGTGCTGGAAACTGAACCCAAGTCCTCTGCAAGAGCAGCCAATGCTTTTAACTGCTGAGTCATGTCTCCAGCCCCAAAGTATCTTTTAAAAAGGATTTTGTGAATTATATGTACATATGTGGGTATGTGTTGGTGAGTGCTGATGCCCACGAGGCCAGAGGCATCAGATCCCCTGGAGCTGGAGTTATAAGTGGTTGTGAGTCACCTAATATGGGTGCTGGGAACTGGACTTGGGTCCTCTACAAGAGCAATACACACTCTTAACCGCCAACCATCTTTCCAGCCCGAAATATTTTTATTAAATTTTACCTTGACTTGAAAGAAAGAAAATGAAGGAAGAGAGGGACAAAGGGAGGGAAGGAGGAAGGGCTGGATGGAAGGAGGGAGAGAGGGAGGAAGGAGGATGAGAGGGGAAGAAAGGGGGGAGAAAAGAAAAGACGAGAAAAGAGAAGAGGAAGACTACCATGAAGGAAGGACAGGGAAGCGGTCACTTAGAGCGACTGCTGAACCAAAGACACCTCATTACTTACAGACAGAAGAGTTCAGGTTTCTGCCTCACACACAAAGGTGGACTCAAGGCCAGTGATCAGCACCCTGGAGAAACAGAGTCTGTGGGCCCTAGGCAGCACAGATGGGACAACTTATTAGGAGGGTCATAGACATTCGCTGATTCCTGTGCTCAGGCATTGGAACCTGAACCTTTTGGTTCTTGCACCTAAAGTGACATCAAAGTTCCCCTTGTATGTTGGAAACATAAATTGTCTTGCAAAAACTAGTGCCCCCAATGGTTGCTTTCCGGCCAGTCATGATGTCTCAGCTTTCCACTCTGCTTCCTCCTGTAACTCTTGGGAGGGGTGCTGTCCAAGCAAACCCTGTCATGTCCTGCGGGTGTCTGCTGACAGCAGAGGGCCGCTGATGTAATCACAAAGTCCTCAGATGGGTTTCTTCACGTCGTCATGTCTGTAGTTTGAAATCCATGTGCTGGAGACACCGACTCACTTCCCCACAGCCTCTTGAGTTCTACCCTTCCTTCCCAGGTCAACAGAGCCTGGGCACTGCCCCTCCAGAGTGCCCCAGGTGGGCAGAAGCCACCCCACTGACAGCAGGGCCATGAGCCGCTACTAGGGGAGAAGCAGTTTCACAGACAGCTACATAACCTTAACCTTTCTTGCCTTTGTGGTCTTTGTAGGAGACACGAGTGCCAAATGTGATTAACTCTAATCCAGACCTCTGGGAAGAGGACCAAAGCTGATTAATTTTTGTTTGTTTTTGTTTTGTGAGACAGGATTCATCCACTCCTCAGGTCTGAAACTCACTTTGTAGCTCAGGCTGGACTCAAACTTGCAGCAATCCTCTTGCCTCAGTTTCGTGAGTGCTGGGATCGAGGCATAAGCCACCATGCCTGGCTTGGGCTTATTAATTTAAAGGGGAAAAAGGAAAGAAATTAGAAAACTTAATGTTTCTCCTAACTGTAAAACAGGTGAATGAGTTGTGTATTTTTCGGAATGCCTGTCACTAGGTTTTGTTTTTGTCATTCAGGACCTATTAACTGATGCTATTCTGTGTGTGTGTGTGTGTGTGTGTGTGTGTGTGCGCGTGCACATGCACACATATGTGCAGTCACTCACAAAAACCAGAAAATGACGTTGGATCCTCTGGAATTGGAGTTACAGGCAGCTGTGAGTCACCCAATGTGAGTTCTGGGAACTGAGCTTGGATCCCTAGGAAGAACGATATGCCCTCAACCACTGAGCTATCTCTCCAACCCAGCTGATACTATTCTAAGATACTGAGACACCATCCACTTTCTACTATGTGTACTGAGGGAAGGCATTCACTATCTGTTTTCAAGACAGGGAATGACTCTGTAGCCAGGTTGGCCTTAAACCTGTAATCCTCCAGCCTCCACTTCCCTAGTGCTGGGACTAGGGCCTACATTACCATGCATGTTTGTTGTCTTCAGACTATTATTTTTAAATTAAAGAGTCATAGCTGATAGTTGGGAGTACAGAACTCACTGCTTGCCAGTTTCTGTGCTAAACCTTTGATTTCAGGCCTTTTCTAACTGGCTGCTTCCTTTTGTCACAATTTCCATTCCCTTTTCTATAAACAACCACCTGACATGTTTACTGTGTGTCTTTAGCAATATTCCTGGGATTTCAAGTTATTATTTTCCATCCATGTACTCTATTTTAAAACTTTAAAAAATTGAATAACATTTATGGAGGAGGTGGTACATGCCACTGTGTGCGTGTGTGTGTGTGTGTGTGTGTGTGTGTGTGTGTGTGTGTGTGTAGGTCAGAGGAAGTCTGTTCTCTCCTTCCACCTTGTGGGTCCTGGAGATGGCACTCAGGTTGTCAGGCTTGGTGGCAAGTGCCTTTACCCACTGAGCCATCTCACCAGCCCCTCTGTTATTTCTATGTAAAGGAAGGTGCATGTACTTTTTTCTCCTGGTCCTATATTTATAACTTCGTTTGTTGCTGTGGGTGTGTTGGGTTCCTCCTCTCACAGTGGCCTCCACACACTACAGCTGCCACATTTTCTGTCCTTTCACAGAAAGACACCTAATTCCTTGTTATGTAATAGGGAAAACAAACTATGTTCTCCAACCAAACTCTCCAACTCTCATCACACTGGTCACCAGAATGTCCAGGCTTGGGAGGCTGAGGAGATGGCTCAGTGGATCAAGTGCTTGCTGCACAAGCATGAGGACCTGAGTTCGATCCCCAGAACCAACAGAAAAGACCAGATGTGGCACCATGTGCCTATAATCCCAGGACTAGAGAGACAGAGACAAGAGGCTTCCTGGGACTTGCTGGTCAGCCAGTCCACCTGAATCAATGAGCTACAGGTTCAGTGAGAGTGGTAGCTCATGCCTTTAATACCAGCACTCTAGTGGCAAAGGCAAGTGGATCTCTGTGAGATCAAGGCCAGCCTGGTCTATATATTGAGTTCCAAGCCAGCTGGGGCTACAGGGAGACCCTGTCACAATGTGAGGAGCCCCACATCCTGTTGCCATGGATGGAGCTTCTCCCACCGCCACATCTTTTCCCTTGGTGATGGACTGAAATTCCTTTTGAACCCATCAGCTAAAATAAACCAACTCATATTTTGCTTCTGTCACATGTCTTGTCACATTGAGGAAAGTAACTAGTTCAGTCCAAGACTGCCTACACATCACAAGTCCAGGTTTGCCATCCTTCTGACCAACTCTTATAAATCAAGGATTCCCACAACCCCTACTCAAATTTAATCATTTGCTAGAATGGCTCCTAGGACTTGTGTGAGAGCCCCACCCATATCCCACTTCTCTGACCACTCACCACACAGCTTCATGTGCAGCCCACTCAAGGATTTTTCTACCCTAACTTGAGAATTTCCTGTTCTAACATTTTGTGTTTATGAATTCTAACAAGTCATAACTACCTTATTAACATGGAGCAAGCACTTTCTATGTGCTGGGCATTGCTCTAAGCACTTAGCATGTATCTACTCATTTAATATTCACCACTTTATGGAACAGGTATTATCATGATACCCATTTCACAGGCCATAAAACTAAGGCCAGAGAGTCTCACATTAATAGGTAATAAGATAGAAAAATAAGAAGCTGATTACCTGAGCACAGAGCTTGGCACTCTAGTCACTCTGTCCTAATGTCCCTTACAAGGTACAATTTCTGACTCTAAAATACCCACAACTGGAATCCAGTGCCCTCTTCTGGCTTCCATAGGCACAACACAGGTGCACCTACCTACATGCAAGCCATACACTCATTCACATAAAATTTAAAAAATAATAAAAAAATAAAGTATTTTAAATACCCACCACTGAGCCAGACTCTGACTACTTCCTCTACAGCAAACCTTGTATTTTGCTATGGTTGTCTGTTTCCTAAGATAGGGTCTCGTTCTGTAGCCTAGGTTGACCTGAAACTCATTATGTAGCCCAGGTTGGCCTCCAACTTGCAGCCATCCTCCTGCCTCAGCCTCCCAAGTTGGGGGATTACCAGTGTGAGTCACCATGCCTGGTTGTAAACTGCCATTTGACATCCCATCATCACATTGTGCTTGCTATAAAGCACAGCTTCTTTGGTCAGCTGGACAGTAGGGCATGAGCAGATACTATTAGCCCCGTGTCACCAAGTCCCAGGAACTACAGAATGGCTGCTTCTTGGGGCTGGGCTGGTTCTGAGGCCTGCATTCTCTCCCAGAACCCACTGTTCTTGAGTCCTTTTCTATTTTTGTGCTCTTGTTTGGGCTTATCCTGGCTATTCACTGTTATTCAATCTTGTTGCTGTGATAATACCATGGCCCAAAAATCTTAAGGGAGGAAAGAGTTAATTTCACGTTACAGGTTACACTCTATCTTTGAGGGAAATCAGGTACTTGAAGCACAAACCCTGGAAGAAACGGCTCTTCAGGCTTAGCTAGCTTACACAGCCCAGGGTCACCTGCCTAGGAATGGTTCTGCCCACAGTGGGCTAGGCCCTCTTGCATCAATCAACAAATCAAGACAGTCCCCCACAGACATGCCCACTGGCCCATCTGATCTGGGGAATCCCTCAACTGAGACTCTTTTCTCTGGAGACTCTAGGTTGTGTCAAGTTGACAGTTAACGCTAACTAGGACAACCATTATTCTCCATTCTCCATTATTCAACCATTGCTCCCATTCCTGGATTCCTCCCCAGCTCTTGTCTCGTCTGGTCCTATCCTCTTGTCACATGTACTCGCTCTTTCTTCTGCCTCTCTTTTCTCTCATACCTAATCCTAAACCAGCACTGGGGCTGGGTCCCAGCAATGTCACTTCTTCCTGCCCCATTTTCCCTTCCTCCAGGACCTTCCTAGTCCCTGCCCCTGAGCCTCCCAGTTCCTCTGGAGCACACTGACTGTCCAGAGAACCCACTGACTGTCGAGAGAACCTAGGGACAAGGGTGGTCTCCTTGAGAGGTGACAGTGTGTTGGGAGCTATTAATGTGTTTTGCACACCAGTGCCTAATTTGCCAAGTCAGGAGGAATGTGTTTATATGGTGGAGCTCACAAAACAAGTATTTGACCGCTCCTTGACCCTCAGATACAGGTGGGAAAAACAGCTGTTGAAATTGAGTTAAGATCGCTGATGTTCTGTATAAAAAGGCAGAGCTAAAATAAGCCGGGGCTGCAGTCTCTACTGACAGTCCTCCCAAGTATCTTTTCTGTCTCTTGTTTTTTCTTTCAATCCTCACTCCCCCTTTCAGGTACTGTCCATCTTGGCTGGCTAGCACCGGCAACAGTGGCTCTAATTTGTCCTTGAATTGGACTTGAATGGAAGCAACCAAGTAGTTCCAGTTGCTGCTTGCTGTGTTTCTCATCGATTCTCCTCTCCAGGGAAAGTGACTGGTACAAATCCTGTGGGTATCCCTTTCCTTTCCTGAGAATAATCCCCTTTACTCAGCTCTTCCACGTAATCCTGACCACTTCAACTCGTCCTGTCTGACCTCTAATTTGTCCTTACTCTCCCTTGCCACCATCCCTTTGAGAACATTTAATTATAAGGCTGCCTGACACTAAGAAATGATTCATATTTTTTTGCAGTTTGGGGCACCTGCCATTGACGAATGCCCAGAAATAACCAAGATGCACCCCAGGTCCCACCTGCTGCTGCTGGGACAGACTCAGCAGCAGAGTGAACAGTTATAAGGACACAGACATGACACCAAAGACACACTTGGGTCTGACACAGGTTTAATGTAAGACACAGGTCATTGCCAACACAAATGACAACTACCTGAAGCCACTCTGTCCCTACTCAAGGTTGGGGACCTTTGCTACAGCATCTGCATAACTTCTGATCAAAGAAAAATTCTGAAGCAGCCCGATAACTTAGTGAGTAAACGCCCTTGCTTCTAAACCTGATGACCTAAGTTCAATCCCTGGGACCTACATAGTGGAAGGAGAGAACTGATTTCTGCAAGTTGTTCTCTGTCTCTACAGATGCACTGTGGTATGGCTATATATGTGCATGCATGCGTACACACACAACAAATAATAAGTATAATTTTCAAATTTAAGAAAAGGGATGGAGTGATATTTCAGCAGTTAAGAGCACTGGCTACTCTTGCTGAGGACTAGGGTTCAGTTCACAGCACCCACATGATGGCTAACAGTCGTCTATAACTCCAGTTCCAGGGGATCTAACATCCTCTTCTGACCTCCACAGGCACTGCAAGACATGGGTGCACTTACATACATTCAGGAAATACACTCATACACATAAAATAAAAATAATAAAATTATTTTTTTAATTTAAGAAAAATTCTGAGCTATCCTAATTTTGATTACAAGAGCCAGAAGATAGAAGACAGAAAAGAATAAAGGAAGTTAGTCAGTTAACAGCTGCAGGAGAAACCAACCAAAGAGCGTTTCACATTCCTGGATGTATGTGGGAACTGCCAGTGCTAGCCAGCCAAGACGGACAGTACCTGAAAGGGGGAGTGAGGAGTGAAAGAAGGAACAAGAGACAGAAAAGATACTTGGGAGGGCTGACAGTGGTGACTGCAGCCCCGGTTTATCTCAGCTCCACTTTTTATACAGAAGAACTCAATTAGTTTCCACAGCTGTTTTCCCCACCTGTATCTGAGGGTCAAGGAGCGGTCAGATACCTCAAAGGCTTCTTTGATCTTTTTGTTTACCACTATTGCCTCAAGGTCAGGTGTTGTGAGGCTCTCCATATAAACACATTCCTCCTGATTAGGAAGATTAGATACTGGTGTGCATAACACAAACTCAGTAAACAAGCCTGCCACAGCTCAATGTACATAATAGACAAACAGCTCCCAACAGGAACTATGGCTTAGATCCCATCACAGCTGACCGCTGAAACCACTAGGCCATGTTCAAGTGTTGACTTCCTGGATTAACACCAACGTACCCAGATGCAGCAAGTACACACAGTTTGAGGGTAGAGTCCATCAAGTACACACAGTTTGAGGGTAGAGTCCAGCAAGTACACACAGTTTGAGGGTAGAGTCCATCAAGTACACACAGTTTGAGGGTAGAGTCCATCAAGTACATATTTTGAGGGTAGAGTCCATCAAGTACACACTTTGAGGGTAGAGTCCATCAAGTACACACTTTGAGGGTAGAGTCCATTAAGTACACACAGTTTGAGGGTAGAGTCCATCAAGTACACACAGTTTGAGGGTAGAGTCCATCAAGTACACACTTTGAGGGTAGAGTCCAGCAAGTACACACAGTTTGAGGGTAGAGTCCAGCAAGTACACACACTTTGAGGGTAGAGTCCATTAAGTACACACAGTTTGAGGATACAGTCCATCTTGGTGGGAAGGTACAGAGGCAGGAAGGAGCACAAGGCTGCTGGTCAGCTGCATCCATAGTCAGGAAGCACAGAGTGATGAAAGCTGGTGCTCATTCGGTACCTAAACCCCAGCTCATGGGATGGTGTCACCCACATTCTTTAGGGTGGGTCCTCCCTCTCAGTTAAACCTGACTAGAAATACCCTCCTAGACAACTCCAGTTGTGTTTCCATGGTGATTCTAAATCCCATCAAGTTGGCAATCACTATTAGCCATCACAGTCCCCTAAATGCAGGGCAACCCCTTTACCTGATGCTCAGGACTATCAAATGCAATGCCAGAGGACATCATGGTGAATCAGCTCCATGTACAAACAAAGGTGGCCTCCCATGTGACATTTCACACATACTCTGACTTTGGAACTGAGTCTTAAGGCATAGGTCTGTGGGAAGGGATGAAGCCTCAAGGCACTGACAGGACTTGGTCAGAAAAAAAATGGGAGGATTGAGTGAGTTCCCCAGAAGAAGGAACAGTACAGGTGGAGAGTAGTGTGGTACAGACATTGTCTGAAGCATTGGGAGGAGGTGAGGAGTTTGTGGGGGCCAGAGCTTTCAGTGCCCTGTGTGCTGTACTGTGGGTTTTCCCCTGCAGGTTATGAAGACAGACAATCTGAAATAGGAAAGAGAGTCAATAAACCTGAGTGAGAATTTTGACTATGGCGCTTTTTGGATAGTGTGACCACTAGTGTTAGCCACTTAGCCTTTTCAATTCATCTATAAGACTATTATAACACTGTTTTATGTATGAGTATTTTGCCTGTATGTATGTGAGTACACTGAGGACAGAAATGAGCATCAGATCTCCCAGAACTAGTTACAGAAGGTTAGCTGCCATGTGCATGCTGAGAACTGAACCCAGGTCCTCTGCAAGAGTAGCCAGTGCTCTTAACCTCTGAGCCACCTCTCCAAATCTCTCTAGCCCTATAGTATTTTTTTTTGAGACAGGGTCTCCCTATAGCCCCAACTGGCCTGGAACTCGCTATGTAGACCAGGCTGGTCTTGACCTCACAGAGATTCCCTTGCCTCTCCCTCTCAAGTGCTGGAATTAAAGGCATGCACCACCATGCCAGGCTATAATACTTTTTTAACTAGTTCAGCACTCAGGCAGCAGAGTCAGGCAGATCTATGTGTGTTCAAGGCCACCCTGGTCTACATAGTGAGTTCCAGGCAGCTTGGGCTACAGGGAGACCCTGTCTCAAAAAGACCAAAAAAAAAACAAAAACAAAAACAAACAAACAAAAAACTACATGAGGTACTATACGTAAAGATTGCCTGGAACATCAAAAGCATTCACTAAATGACAATCCTACCATTCCAACTTGTTACTACTGGTTTTTTGCTTTTGTTTTCTGTTTTGTTTGAGACAAGATCTCTCTGTAGCCCCAGCTGGCCTGGAACTCACTATGTAGACCATGCTGGTCTCGATCTAACAGAGATCCCATCTGCCTCTGCCTCCTGCATGCAGGGATTAGAGGTGTGTACCACCAAGCCTGGCTACTTGTTATCATTGTTATTGGAGGCATTCAGCCAGGGGGAACGAGCAGCTTTCATGCCTGGTTCACTGTGGGTAGAGAGAAGAGAGAGGATAGTCCCAGAGCCTTGTGGGCATCCTTTCTTGGCTCACTCTACAGAAGGTTCCAGAAAAGCTGGCAAGCTTAGTAGACAGTCATGTCCCAGGGAATGTCCCAGCAGCTCAGCTTCCCAAGCATTATTTAAGCCTGTTTAGAGGCCAGAATTCCCAGCTTTCTGGAATCTCCCCTGTAACTTCAGCCATATTTTAGCAAGCAAGAAGCAAGTCAAGGCAGTGTATTCAGAGCCTTAAGAACTTGGACCCAAGTCAGGAGTGGTACTAAGTGCCTGTAATCTTAGAACTTTGGAGAAGCAACTTTGTCTCTTCATGTGGCCAGGGCCCAACAGACTGGGGAAAGTCCTCAGGCTGTGTTGTAAAAAGAGCAAGTTTGTCAGTACCCCAAGACAAGACTGCCAGAAATTCCAGTCCTATGTCTAGATCAACCCCCACGTACAGAGTCATTCCTTCTCAACCACCTGAATCTCCAGCTCCAGGAGATAAGAATCTGACTGAAACTGTGCATGATGATCTGAGAGGTTGAGGAAGGAGGACAGAGTTTGAGGACAATCTGGGCTGCATAATGAGACCCTCTCTTGCCTTTTTTTCCTTTCCCAGGAAGATGTGAACAGTCTGTTCACCCCAAATGGGACACCAATGAGAGCCAATGTAATGATTCCATCCAAATCCAACTTGGTGAACCAATGAGTGCTTGAAGCTTAGAGGAGCAGGTTTGAGGGGTCTCTTATGAGAGTCGGGTATGACTCAGATACAACTGCATTACCAAAAGTCCCACCCCATCCCAGGCGATGACCTCACAAAGCTGCAACACAGAGTCCCACCATCAGTTAACCCTCCACTTGCTATACACCCAAGCACCTCCCAAGATTCTGTGCAGCAGAGAGGCAGGAGGGAGTGCTGGGTGGAATCCCAGGTGTCAGGTGACCCTCCATCCACTCCTACCAGGAAGTGTTAACAGCTCAGTTACCATTACATAGACTTAGCTATGGCTGAATTTTTACTCATTGCCAAGAGTAAAAATATCTGACTAAAATTACAGAGAGATAAGTAAAATTGGAGTTACAGTTCAAGAACCCTGCTTTACCCAGAAGAAACAGCCTTTTGGTACTCAATGCAAACAAAGCCGGGCCTACTTGCCTTCTCCATTTTGCCTAATGTGAATCCAGCATCCTTATCACATGGCCTCTAAATTCCAGGGAAAGACATTGCATTACTTCCTCTCTCCTTTGTCTCCTTTTCAACTTTCAAAATTAGAGTGTTCACTGGGACACAGGTCTGGCCTGAAGCTGATTTTCAAAGAGAAAGCTAGAGGAGGTCTCCACCCTACAGTCCTTCAAAGTGCATGTAAGAGGACAAAGGACTTCCCAAATACAGGCGATGTTGCACAACACCCAGTGAAAACCCCTGAGACTGTTTCCACTTTCAAAAATGGGGAATGCTTTCTGTGAAACACAGCCATTAATCTCCATTTTCCCAAGCTCACTAGTCACCTCACTAGTCACTGTCTCCTGGTTTGTTTCAGTAGAGGGAGTCTACAGTACAGAATCCTACTGTAGTATTTCAGGCCTACTACAGTGGGATGTTCTGTAGCAGCTGATGATCCTGCCATGCCCAGAGAAAATCACTTTACTCCATGTAGTAAGCACACTATGTCAGAAACATAGACAGACATGTTTGTATCTTTCCACAATATCTGACTTTATTGAATAACAATAAATTCACAAAGTTTTATTGGCATCAAGCAGTCCTGATTCCCTTGATAGCTGGCCAAGGCAAACACAGGTTCTTTTATTCCAATATTAACTACTAATATTAACTCTCAGATCATATATTACACATCACATAGTAAATATACCTATTATCTCCATATATTTATGCATGAACTATCAACACAAAAATATAACTCTCACTTCAAAGGGGATAAGAGTTTATTCTTGAGTCAAATATGAAGTACCATGGTCCAGGAACACAGGTTTAGGTCACCCCAAATTCTGTGTTCCAACCTAGAAGCAGTTTAGTGAAGTTTTTACAGTAAGAACAAAAAAAAGTAATAAATCAAAGCACTTTTCAAATAACATTGGTGGAAACATTAAGTAGGTGGTTATACCAAAAGAGAAATCTCAGCTATGGGCCTCAGATGCTATCTGGTGACTCTTTTAGTCTTTTGGTTGGTTGGTGGAAACTGAGGTTTTGTTAAGTTACTGTATACCAAAAGGTTTTTATCTGTTAGTTGCAAAATGTTAGGTCCAACACAGTGGTGGGCAAAGACAGCCCAAGATAAACTGTAAGGAGGTTCTGGACCTACAGCCCAAACTCTCCATAATCACTGAAGTTCTAATCAGTTAATCAGTCTTTCAAGAAGTTCAGTTTGAAGATGTAGGTTTCTTTCTGGGAGTTTTCATTCACAATATATAGTTCCCAGAATGGCTTCAAAGGGTTAAAGAGGCCACAGCAGAGTTCAAGGAGTTCTAAGAAGCCTCGATGGGAGGTAGAGGTGGGAAGCTGACAAGGATGTAGAAAGGATCTACAGGGGAGTGTTGGGATAGGGGCATGGTCAGATGACTGCTGGAAGTCTGCTGGAGACATCTCTGTAGAGTCAAGCCAAAAGATCTGAGCTGAGCTGAGCTGAGCCTCAGGTAGAGTGGAGCTACGGAGGCAAAGTGCCAGACTAAAAATGCCATAGAGACAAAAGGCATGACTGAGTCCAGATGGACAAACAAGTAGACAAATGGATAGATAGCAAGTTCTGACAGAAAAATGGGTGGAAGGATAGAGTTCAGTTTGAATAGTCTGCATCAACAGTTGGTACCAGACTGAACTGAAGCCCCTGAGACAGTCAAGAGTTCTTTGCCTGTCAGTCCCTTTACATACATATAGATCAGTGGAGCCCTTGTCATCACAGTGTTAGGTGTCTTCTTTATGAGGTCCAAGTGAGATGAGTTTGATGAGTTCTCTGGCCTAATTTTCCTGATAGGATTTTAATATGTCCATGTGCTCATATGGTCCCAATTCATTTTGATAACTTTTTTTAAAAAAATATTTTTATTTCATGTGTATTCATGTATTGCCTGCATGTAAGTAGGTGCACCCCTGTTGTGAAATGCCCAAGGTCAGAAGAGGCTGTTGGATCCCCTGGGACTGCAGTTACAGACGGTTGTTAGCTGCCATGTGGGTGCTGGGCTTCGAACCCAGTCTTCTTCAAGAACAACCAGTGTTCTTAACCACTGAGCCATCTCTCCAGCCCCCCATTTTGATAACTTTATAGAGTGGTACTCTTCTTGCTTTTAGGAATAAAGTATCTGTCAGTCTGTGCCTTATGTGTGGTGTAAGATAGGTGGTGGTGTTTACACTCCCAGCAACTGGGATTATCCACAGGAGACCTAAACAGGGTTGGGCCCATTAACTTCCCATCCTGGGTGGGGGAGGGCCAAGCTGATCAAGAATTTATAAACAGTTAACAATTGCTAAGGAGAAAGGCTTAGAACACCTTGCCCCTCCCTAAGGATGTATTAACAATTAACAGTTGCTGGGGTAGAAAGAGGTTTTCTTTAGTGGTGTAGCCACTTGTAAGTAGCCCATGTAAGTATCCCTGTGCTCATGCTCCTGTAAAAAACCCTAATTAAACTCACTGATTCACCAAACTAGACTTGGGTGGAACTGTTTCTTTGGTCTGTTTGTTGAGGTTGGTGTTATCAGTCTAGGAATAAAGTTGAGTTCATTTTCTCAACCAACTAAAGAATTAAAAGGCAGGAAAAAGAAATCTCAGACCAGCAGAAAGCAACAGACAAACACTTTTATTGAATGTTAAAGAATCACATCCATACACATAAAGAATCTTACACACATGCATTCAGAGTCCTCCACAAGTGGTGAGGGGAACTCAGAAACCAAGAATCCAGTGGCCCTGGGAGGACCTGGGTCTAGGCTGAATAAAAGAAAGGAAGGTGCAACATTCCATGCTGTCTGCCTCCTTGTCTGTCCAGATTCGAGGACTCCCAGCCACATGTGAACTCTGCCATGCCTTCCCTCCAAGATAGACTATGCTCTCTTAAACCAGAAGCCAAAATAACCTTTCTTTTCTTAAATTACTTTTGTCAGGTATCTTGTCACAGCAATGAAAAGTAAGTTACTAATATAATTGGCCATTTATAGATCTTCTCTAGAGTAGAGAGATGCTGATTCAACTTCTTTGTTCATTTTTTAATTTGGATTTCTTTTTATTGTTGAGGTTTTTTACATGTTCTAGATCTTAAACCCTTGTGAGAAATATGGCTTTCAAATATTTTTTCTATTTTGTACTTTGCCTCTTCACTGTCATGATGGTGACCTTGTTTTTGGTCTTTGTTTACTTTATAAAGAAAAAAGTAGGGCTGGAGAGATGACTCAGTGGTTAACAGTACTGATTGTTCTTGCAGAGGACTGGGATCTCAGCACCCACATAGCAGTTAGCACCAATCCTTAACTCCTGTTCCAGGGGATCTGCCACCCTCTTCTGTGAGCACTGTAAACATGTAAACTTACATGCAGGCAAAACACACATACAAAGAAAAATTAACAAATAAAAATATTTTAAAGAAGAAAACTGTTTGGGCCTGTGGTTCTGGGGAATGTAAGGCCTGGGGACAACATCTAAGAAGGCTTTCTTGCTAACAAAGTCCCATGATGGCACAAGGCACCCTGTGGCAAAAGATAGGGTCGGGCAAGGGTATGGACCAGTGGTCTTTAATGCATAAGATTTTGAATTTTTATGAAATTAATTTTATCCTTTTCCCTTTTGTTAGTTGTTTATACTTTAAATGTCATATCTAAAAATCTCAGCCAAGCACTAGTTATAAAAATTTATTCTTGGGGATAGGGGGTGGGGAATGAGGTATGCACCAGGCAGCTAGCCTCAGGGTTCACAGGATCCCAAGAGACTGAATGTGCCTGATGGACCATGTGAGGAACCTTATCACACAAGATGACTATTTACCTGACCACAGGGATTTTATATTGACCTCCAAATTCTGAGCCCAGGATGTGCAAGTAAGAAAGAAAATAATTGGAGAGCCAAAATGTCGTCATAGCCAGACCAATGGCAGTGATGGGGAGTTCAGGCACAAGGACCTAGAAACATGACTGGGGACTCTTCATTTTAGCAAGAACCTTGATGCTTCTATATTGATCTCAAAAGTCTGAACTCAGAACTTGGCAGTATGGCAAAACCGCTCATACCAGCAGGTGAAGCTAGCCTGGCTGCCCGTGAACACTGGCAGAGCCTGGATGCCCACAAACACCAGTAGGGCAGAACCCAGCTTGTCTGGCCCAAAGGAGCTACACAGGCATGGCTGCCCATGCACCTCGGTGGCACCCATGGTCAGCCAACCACAGTCATCACCCAGTGGCTCTCAAGGTCTGGCTGCAAGCCTCAACAACATTAGGAACCTGAGAAGGCTACAGATTTCAGAAAATAAATTAGAGGACACTGGTGCAAAGCTGTCATGTGAAGCTGTGAAACCTCCCAACTGCCACTCAGGGCATCTCGGATTGGACGCCTGGCACTAATTGCTGTCTGCTGTGAGGATTTTACCCACAGGGAAACCCTGAGGTGAAGTCTGTTGGAGAACACCTTGGTCCACAGTGGGGCCATTGTGCTTATCGATGACCAGAAACAGCCAAAGTGTAATCTGCATGCAAGGGTTGCCAACAACTAATTAACTTTAACAAAGAAAACCAAATGTTTTTTACTGCTGAGAAAAAAGAGAAATCCCTACTTGACATTCCTAAGCAGTGTGTAAGAGAAACAGAAATTAGGAATTAAAATATTGGGGCTGGGGAGATGGTTTAGTGGCAAAGAGCACTAGTTGTTCTTGCAGAAGTCCTGTGTTTGGTTCCCAGCACCCACGTGGTAGCTAACAACTGTCCATAACTCCAGCTCCAGGGAATCCAGCGCCCTCTTCTGACCTCCTCAAACATTGCATAACTCAGGTGCACTTACACACACGCAAGTAATACACTCATACACATAAAATTAAAATAAAATATTTTTTAAAAGAATTAAAATCTCATTCCAAGAAACCTGGGAATGCTCTGTCCCAAAACCAGATACAAAGGAAAGGGAGTGGTCCTTACTTTGGCTCCCCTGAGTGTAAGAGTTATAGATCACTGAAACTTGAATGAAATATGATTTTTCTGGCATCCAGCTCAGATGTATTATGTAAGATGGATGGGTTTTTTTTCATTTGCAAATAGAAGACATAGGTTGGGGGTGTGGTAAGATGAGGGTGCAGATGGGAAGGAGGTCTGACTATAATTAAAATTCATTATATGAAATCCTTGAATCAATAAAATTTCTCTTAAACTTAAAAAAATGTACTCTTCTTTTCTTCTAAGAGTTTAATAGTTATACCTCTTACATTCTGGTCTGAGGACTTTTTGTGCATGATAAGGTAAAGCCCAGCCTCTTCTGCATGTGAATATCCAGTTATCCCAGCACTACATATTGAAGCACTCCTCTCTTCATTGGCTGGTCTTGGTACCTAGTTGGAAAACACCTGAGCTTTATTTACATGTTTATTTCTGGACTCTCCATTATGGCTCATTAACTTAACCACTTACTTTTAAGGAATATGAGAAGGAGCCAAACAGACACAAGTCCAACACTTTAGAAAGACAGATTAAGTAATAATTCAATTCACAGTAATGTACTGACTTCAAAGGAGGCTTTTGTTTTTGTTTTGTTTTTTTGTTCATTGAACATCTAAGTCATCCTTTGGGGTTTGTTTTGTGTTTGTTTATTTGTTTGTTTGTTTGTTTTTTAGACAGGGTCTCCCTGTAACCCAACTGGCCTGAAACTTGCTATGTAGACGAGGCTGGCCTTGATCTTATAGAGCTCTATCTGCCTCTGCCTCCTGAGTGCTGGAATTAAAGGTGTGTACTGCCATGCCTGGCTCATCCTTTGATGTGTTGTGGGTTTTTTTAAGGATTTAATTTTTGTTTTTATTTTATGTATATAAGCATTTTGCCTGCACATATATAAGTGCACCTATAAGTGCAACTCCCTTGGAGGTCAGAAAAGGGCATCGGACACCCTAGAACTGATTTACAGACAAGTGTTAGCTACCATGTGGGTGCTGGGAACCAAACCTGCAGGCTCTACAAGAGTAGCTAGTGCTCTTAACCAGTGAGTCATCTCTCCAGCCCCTTTTATTTGTTTTTTGTTTTTGTTTTTGTTTTTTTGAGACAGGATCTCATGTAGTCCAGGCTGACCAAAAATTGCTGTGTCGTGGAGGGTGAGCTTGAAATTCTGTTCTTTCTGCCTTTCCTCCTCAGTGCTGGGATTATAGGCATGTGACACCACCATACCCAGTTTATGTGGTTCTGAGGGTGACACTCAGGGCTTCATACACACTAGGCAAGTACTTTACCAACTGAACTACATCCCAGCCCTTGGCTGTTTTGAGACAAGATCTCACTAGGTAACTCAGCCTGGCCTTGAACTAACTATGTAGCCCAGCCTGGCCTTGAACTCAATCTTCCTGCCTAGACTTCTGAAGTACTAGGGTTATAGGCCACCATCCCAGCCCTGCAGTTTCTATTTTACTCTCAGAGGCAAACCTCTTCATGAAAGGTGATCATACTCATATTAAAAGCAGCTTATTCAACCAACTGTCCAAGTCGGATAAACACAAATTGACTCTTGTGCTTTGGTTTGGTTTTCTGAGTGTGTGTGTGCGCATATGTGCACATGTGATTGTAAGTCATGCTCGGCCATCTTCCTCTATGGTTCTCTACCTTATTTTTTGAGACAAGGTCTCTCTGTGAACCTGGAGCTCACCAAGTGCTAGGCCGCCTGCTCAGCAAACACCAGGAGTCTTCCTGTCTCCACTTCCATGGATGTGAGGTTACAGACACACCCACATTTTTTACATGGGTGCTAAGGTTTGACCTCGAGCCTTCATGGTTATATGGCAAGTACTTTACTAAAACTGAACCATCTCCCCAGCCTCTAAATGACTCTTCAAAGTCAAGGCCTGGAAGTTACTGTCCCTGAAGGAGTTGATAGCCCCCAAATCTTCGCAGAGCCCTTACTATCAACCCCCAATAAACGATACTAAATAAAAGTCTCCGAGTACCACTGTATGGTTTAGGCAAGAGAACCCCTGGTTCCTGGGTGGGAGAACATGACATTCACCAAGGGCTGCCATTTGGTGTCTGGATCATTCCTCTGAGACTGCATCTTCTGGTGCGCTGTGACCCACAGTTTGCAGCCAGCTGGATGGGAGGAGTCTCAGCAGTCAGTTCACACACTTCCCCCTACATGTATCATGGGACAGAAAAAGCTGGTCCTGTGGGTGGGAAGAATTTGAGAGCTAGAGGGAAACTGGACAGAAAAGGAGGCCATTTGGGGCCCTGAATAACATCTTTCTTTGCAGTTTTCATCCTGCAGATTGGCTTGGGGCCACAGCTCAGCTCCTGCCTTGGCCCCAGGTCAGGATTATTGCTCAGTACTAATGCAGACAGCAAGACAGCTCTGGCCTCCAGCTTGTGCTTGAAGTGTATTTTTTGCCTTTTTTTCTTTCTATCCATTCCTGGGGCCAATGAGCTGGCTCCTAGGGTGGCTGCTCATTTGAGAGCAACAGAGGTAAAGGAGAGATAGGGAGGAAGAGAGAGGTGGGAAGAAGGAAGGGAGGGAAGGAAAGAATATGAGCCTTTGGTGTCTAAGTGGTGACCTTTTGGTTCGATGGTTACCTGAGGGGTTTGTGAGCTTGCTGTGGGCTTCAGGACAAAGCTGACTGTAGAGGTGGGCCCTGGTCAGCTGACCTGTGTGTGATGACATCAAAGTTTCACCTCCTCTGTAAATCCCATTCACTTGATCTCTGAAGACTTCAGTAATGTAGACCCTCATTTCTCTCCAGCGTCTGGGCTCAAGGGTTTCCTACAGTGGGTCAACTTCAGTAAGTTTAGAGTGTCCCAACCCAGGAAGATAAACTACAATCTCAGTAAGGCTAACATGCTATAACTGTCAACAGTGGCAGGGATGGGGACTGTTAGGGTCCTTGACTCGGTGGGTCTCTTCTGGAGAACAAATGCACGAGTATGGAGATGCAAAAATCAAGCAGAGTTTTATTAAACCAGCTAGTTGGGATTCCGACTAGATAATAATCTAGTAGCAGAGGAAGCTCTCCGCTCTAGAGAAGTGTGTAGCTATCAGCTACAGCCAGCATCAGAGAAGTCTGCGCACCTGCCGTCTCCAGAGAGGCGCGTCCAGCCAGGGACCAGAACAACGTGGGAGAGTGCACGCACACCTGACCCTGGGCCACAACCAGAGTGAGTGCGCCCGGGAGCCCAGGCGCACTCCCCACATCGCCAGACTCACGCCGGGACTAGCCAGGTGTGGCGGAGACCCCAGGGTGCCCGCACACACCACGCTGGGGATCCAGTGACCCGCCCCATGGGGGGGGCGCTGTAGCGCTTGCCCCTATCTCCAGATGCCTGTGTCTCCAGTTGAGTTAATTGGTTACAAGCAGTAAATTTAAACAAGTAAATTCAGGCAGTAAATTCAGACAAGCAGTATATTCAAACAAGCAGTAAATTCTTCTTTCCCTAACAGGGACACAGCTCCACACTGTCACCACAACAGCCTGAAGGGTGCTTTTCAGCAACAACAACACACACACACACACACACACACACACACACACACACACACACACCTGCCATCAAACTCAAGATTCTTGCTTCCACGCAGAAAAGAATTTTAGGACAAGCCAGTATGAATTAGAATTGGGTTTACTAAAGGAGATTTTTAGTATTTATTTAATTTATTTAAACACAGGGGTTAAGAGGTTGAGAGAGGGAGGAGTTTGTGAAGAAAGGCACACCAGAGAGAGCATGGGCATGGCTTCCTAAGAGAGGGGACCCTTCCTTTTCTTTACAGTGGCCATGTATACCATTTGGGTGGGTTCAAAGCTGTATCTTCAAAGGGTTGCTAAGGACCCTAAATGAAATCACAGGGTGCTCCTGAGGGGCACCTGACAGGATTACTACTGATTAGGCAAAACTATAGATTGAGGAAATGCAGGAAGATAGGATTTCTTCACTGTAAAACAAAGATGATTTGAGATTCCCAGAAAATGAATGAAGCCCTACCCAAGATCTTAAACATGCAGGCCTTAAGCCTGGTTCATTGCTGTCTCAGCATATGAAAATGTCTGTCTCTGGGAGATAGCAAGATGGTTCAGTGGGTAAACACGCTTGCTGCCAAGTCTGAAAACCTGAGTTTGATCCCCAGAACCTACATGATAGAAAG
>NW_008331995.1:667762-688991 GCF_000622305.1 Nannospalax galili | reverse complement strand
CCGACAGCCTCTTCTGACCTCCGCAGGCATTGTACAACATGGGTGCACTTACCTACATGCAGGGAATACATACATAAACATAAAAATGATAAAAAATTTTAAATCTTATTTAAAAATAATAAATAATTTTTCAATCTATATGTGAAAGAAATTTATCTTTATGTCCACAACTTTCATAGCAAATGTTAATTATGCTGGAATTCTTGTTTCTAAGTGACAAGAGGCTTCAATCAGACTCTGGGGTGAGGTCTTTCTTTCCCTTCCAAGGTCCCCATAATTTTCCCTGACTTTCTATCCTGTCTCAAAACAGGTTGAGTTAGAAATTATATGCCTGGCAAGGCTTGGTGGTGCATGCCTTTAATTCCAGCACACCAAAGGCAGAAGCAGGAGGATCTCTGTGAGTTTGAGGCAAGCCTGTTTTACATAGCATATTCCAGGTCAGTCAGGACTATGTAGTAAGACCTTGTCTCAAAAAGAAAGAAAAGAGAAGAGGAGAGGAGAGGAGAGGAGAGGAGAGGAGAGGAGAGGAGAGGAGAAGAGAAGAGAAGAGAAGAGGAAGGAAAGGGAGGAAAGAAAAGAGAAAGGAAAGAAAGAAAGATTATGTGTTTAATTATAATTCGACAATAAGGTTCCAGTAGCATCTTCCATGGGTCCTGGACAGTAGCCTCCAGTGCTCAGTGTCCTCTGAGTCCAGTTGCATTCACTCTGAGTCACTTTAATAGGTGCCCCAGCTCTATGTTACAGATTCAAATGTAGAGTTAGGGGTGATCCTTGGCTTCCTAGCACAGAGAGAGACAGCATGTCCTCCAGATAGAAGGGGAAGTTGGATAAGGAGAATGTAAGATGAGACCAGTAAGAACCAGAGGAATCAAAAGGCAGAGACAGCAAAGGCAAGGGGAGAGACAGTCACTCTGGAGCAGGAGACAAGGTTGGAGGCTGTAGAAAGCACTAAAGGTGCTCCACCCAAGTCATGATCATCAACCATTCTTTGCATTCCCTTCCCACCTCATGTCTGTGATGGAATTGCCACTGGCTGACAGGAGCCACATATATGGTCATTAATCTCCCCAACCCCACCCGGTGGCCTGAAGACAATGACTGCTGACACTGGGCTGCCAAGGTCCACCCTCTGACCTCCAGGAGGAAGGCCTGCCTTGGGCTCTCCAGGGATCAGGCTAAAGTCAGACTCAAGCCAAAAGTAGCTGGCTGGTGTCCCTGCACTGCCCTGCCCTGCTTCCCCTTCCTTTATGGGTTTTGGTCCTGAGCATTCTCCTTCTATGAATCATTTGTCAAAGAATCACCATCTCAGGTTTTGCCTCTAAAGAACTCAGGCCAATTAGGGTGAGCACAAGAGAGTGTGCAGAGGACCCTGGGTGCCCGAATAGCCAGAAGGGGCTGACAGGCAGCCCACAATCTGTTCTTGATTGGTCTCTTTGGAAGTTTAGCAAGCCAAGCGGGCCAGTCTGCGTCTTCCAGCTGGGGGTTCCCATTGGAGACAAGAGCTTACAGTGGATTTGCTCTTGGGAGCTGAAGTCTTTGGCTTTCAGCAAAGAGACTAGCAGGTGTGGATCCTACTGCCCCAGAAAAACCTCTGTTGGGTGGAGAGTGCCCCATCTGCCTGACACAGTCAACAGAGAAGTGTCAGCTCCTTATTGATGAAGGTGTTTAAAGGGACAGAGGCAGGAGGGTACCTCTCACCACACAGTCAGCCTTGCAGGAAGCTATAGAAAGAGGAAGACAGATAGAAGGTTAGGCTATCTCCTCATAGCTCTACTTCTGCCAAGCCTCATCTTCAGCCCTGGGTAGCAGCAAGGGGGTAGGCGGAATGGGCAGTGCTAGCCTCACCCTGGACCCAGATGAAGCCTGCATGAGAACAGCCAAAACCAGCCAGTCAACCTGGGCCACTCTTCCCTGTGCCTATACCTGCCTTCCCATGAAAGCAAATCTCAGCAGAGACTGAATGAGGCAGCACAGGCCCTGATTTCGGGGCTGGGGCGGGGATGGGGGGTAGGGGGGAGTCTTACAGGAGTCAGTTCTCTCCACCATATAAATCCTGGAAATCTGTTAGAAATGAAAACTGAGGTCTAAGGGCCCCACTGATACAGCACAAAATAAACACATGGACAGGGCAAGGCACTTCAACCAACTCTCCAAATGACCTGTTCCCAGCTCTCATTTCCCTCTCAGGCCGATGACTAGCTAGATGCCCTGCGCATCTGGAATTTGCCCTCATGGCTTCTGGTTGGGCTTTTTCGGGCTCCATTTGTGGTAGCTAATTGCTGCTTGCTGGTCCAGAGGTCCCAGCAGAGTGATCGATGCCTAGGTCCACTGCATACTGCCAACAAGCAGGTATGGCAGGCAAGGTGGCTATAAAAAATATTCTCAAGGAATGTGTATTAGATGAGGTCCTGACAGCAGCCCAATGCTTATTCATGATATGGGGAGGGAAGCTTAATGGCCATAGGCATTGTGATAAATGACTCATTAGCCAATTTCATGGCTGTTCAAATATCACAGATTTCACTTACACCTAGACAGGGAAGGACAACCATCCAACACAGCCTCTTTATGCTATCAGGAGACACAGTAAACACAAGGTGGGTGTGGCCACACCCATATAACCTGGTATATTGTTCTACTGTGAAGTTGGTTTTTGTTTTTCAGGTAGAAAGAGTAGACTAAAATACTGGTAAGAGAGCGCAAAGCAAATAGCCTAAACCAGTAACAGAGACACTTCTTGGCAAGTATGACACACTGCTTAACTGTATGCACCACACTTCTAGACAACCTCCAGTCTGGTCGGTCTGTTTATACTGGCATCGCCACAGACACATAAGTAAATGTCACCAGATAAGAGGAATTCTTCGGCTTCACTAGAATCATCATACAGGGCTGTCACAAGTCATCCTTCATTTACCAAAATATAACGTGGTGCGTGGTACTGTGAGTATTGCTAAATTTCTCATAAATACTACATTTATCCCAAATCTTCTTTCTCACCTCCCCTTTTGCCCCCTCTCTCCTTTCCTCTGCAAACTTTACCCCCTGTGCTTTTGCCAGGAAACCAAAGACTGGCACATAAACCCCCACACACATGCCTTATAACCACGTGTAAACTCCCTCACGGGAACCAAGGGAATACATCCAGGTATTGAATTCAGGGCCTACCCAATGCCAGGCAAGCACTCCACTGGTGAGCTACAACCTCAGTCCTCTTTTCATGTTTCATTGCTAATGTGAGGCAGGATCTCTCTAAGTTACCCAGGCTGGGCCTTGAATTCACCCCATAGCCAAGGCAGATCTTGAACTTTTGATTCTCCTGCCTCAGCTTCACAGGTAGTTAGGATTACAGGCCCATGCCATCAGGTCGGGCACAAAATGCCATTTTAAAATGTTAGTTGAGGGGCTAGAGGAGTGATGGCTCAACCCTTAAAAGCACTTGCTGCTCTTGCAGATGGCCAGAGTTTGGTTACCAGAACCCACATTGGGTGGCTCACAACTGCGTGCAACTCCAGCTCCAGGCTTGTAACCCTGGCCCCAGGAGATCCAGTGTCCTCTTCTAGTCTCCTTGGGCACCCGAACATTGCATATACTCACACACAGAGATATAATAAAAATAAAATAAACCCTTCTTATATAAGTTAAGGGGCTGGGAATGTAGCTCACTTAGCAGAGTGCTTGTCTAGAATACACAAAGACCCAGGTTGGATCCCCAGTACCACACAGACTGGTGTGGTATCATATGGTCAACTTGATTTTCAGCTACATAGCAAGTTCAAAGCCAACCTGGGGATACTTGAGCCATTGTCTCCAAAAATAAATAAATAAAACAAAATGTTAAACGACTGCATAAAAGTATTAAATTAGTCTCAAAGGCTCCTTCCAGTCTTCATCTAAGAAGGATTAGTTGACACTTAGGATAGGTGTGTTGGCTTACACAGATAATCCCAGGTGGAGGCAGGAGGATCAAGAGTTCAAGGCCATCTTGGGCTACATGAGAACCTTTCTCATAGAAAAAATAAAAAGAAGGTAAATTGATTGGAATTTTTATGGCAAGCAACAGAAACCATCTGCCACTGAGTGTGGGGTGTAAGCAGCTCTGATTCCAGCACACAGCAGCAGCAGAAGGGAGGAACGGATCCCCAGAGAAAAGTCTAGAATCTAGAAGAGGCAGTAGCTATGGATCTGGAGAAATCACCAATTCCAGAAGAAAGGAGAAAAATTGGGCTCCTTCACTCACTGATACAACCATGCACACCCACAATATTGGAAAATTAGGTGAATGGGTGAGTGTGGGGGCAATTAAAGCTACCTAGTACCAACTGATGATTCCAGAGAATTTTAAAGGAGGGAGAGGTCTTCAGAGGGGGACAGAATATCATTCATACTTCTAAAAAACAGAGAGATGCCCTTCCCTCAGGAAACTTCTGGGTTTGACTCAGGCTAACAAACTCCTAAGCTGAGGTCAAAGGCCTCAAACAAGAGGTGGGTGAGTCCTCTGTATAGAAAGCCTGGGATGGGCTCAGGCCCCTGGGAGCTGATTTCAGAACAGGTCACCCGAAGCTCCCCTATGTGTGATGTACTTCCGTTTCAGAGATGCCTGACTCGGAGGAACTTTGAATGGCCTGGAACCCTCTATGTAGACCAGGCTGGCCTTGATCTCACAGATATGTGCCTGCCTCTGCCTCCTGAGAGCTGGGATTAAAGGGGTGCACCATCATGCCTGGCTCCAGTCCAGCTTGTTTTCTGCCCAAATTTCTTGTTAATTTTATTACTCGGTACTCTGAGTACAAGTTGCCAATGTAAGTGAAAACATTTCTTCTTCTTTCTCACTTCTTTTTCATCCTATTTCCTGACCAGAAACTTCTCTTATACAGAAAAGCTTTGCATCCCACATGTGATAACTGAACTCTTCATAGTTTTTCTGCTGATTCAAGGTAAAGTTCCTAAAAACAAATGAATAGAGTATTTCCATATTTACCGCAGGATAAAGTTTAACTACTTTTTATAGAACACCAATCTGACTTTGCCCCTATATTCTGCCCTTTCCAGAACTCGCCAACATGCATTTTATTTTCCTGGCCAACATAATTTCTTTAAGCTTCCCTGAACAGGTCAAACATCCACATCTTTGCATATGCTGTCCCCTCTGCTCAGAATTCCCTTCCCCACCTCCTTCCTCTACCATCCAACAGAAGCTTTTTCATCAAATTCAGCTCAATGCCACTCTCTTAAGTAAGGCTTTCCTGAACTTCTAATCCTAGAACAGGCAAAACACAATTCAGCAGTATATTTCAGTCACAGCACCACTGAATCTATTTCCTGAAAGCAACGTACATGTTTGTTTTTAAAAGAATAAAGATCTGAGAAAGAGAAAACACCATAATCCCACCAGTCAATTAATATTTCAGTAGAGTTGCTTTTTAAAAGAAAATGTGGCCTGTAATTGCAGGACTCGGTAAATTGAGGCAAGAGAATCAAAAGAACCAGCCAGGGCTACATAGTGAGTTCCAGGCTAGTCTAGACTATAAGGCCACCCTGTCTTAAAACAAAAAAAGGAAGTCCAGCTTCAAGGTATGAGTATCAGGAAAGAGCTCTCGATGGGTCTCTACCTATACCAAGACTAGACTGAGGACAGACCTGACAGCGGGTCTGTCTCAAAGCAGTGGTTTACCTCCATCCTGCCACCTATGAATTCACATCCATTTTGAGGCTGGGGCACAGCTACAAGCCACATACAGTTGCCTTGCCCCTCCAAAGTTTTCTGCACCTGTCACCTGCCATTCAGTCCCAGCAGCTTTTCCCCCAAGGACAAGCCCAAGGTTACTAAGAAAGATGAAACCATTTTGAAACCGCCTCTGCATCTGCATCCAGCTCTAAGTCGTTTTTCCTTTCTAACCCAGAGATCTATCTCAGTTTTAAGGACCACCAGGGACTTTCTCAGAAACCCAGGTGGCGCAGCCCCAGGATTCCCCATGGAAGGCAGTCCCGCTATCTGAAGAAGCACGCCCTGGGCCTTTGTTTCATCACTGCGCAGGGAGCCGTGTTTGCTTTCTGCAAACGGCCATGACTTCTAGTCTGAAGGGCAGTGCAGACCGGAGCCGGCCTTAGGTGCTTCTCCTCTAAGCCTCTTTCTACAGACTTTGGGGAAGAGAAAGTGCGCCCTTTCCCAGCCCGACTTCCAACTCACTCTCCACCCACAGCGCCACTGTTTCCATTTTCCAATTTGCATGGCGACGCATTTCCTTGTCATGATTCTTAACAAAATACCCTGGATGGAGGGCTCAGGGGAGTTAAGTTTCGGGCTTGAAACTCACCCCCTTACTCCGCCCTCTGTCCCCATGGGATGCGAGGACCAGAGAGCACTGGAGGGAGAGGGGCTGGGGTGGAACCCCGGGCGTCTTTTCCCCCTCACCCCACTACAAAGCCCTGGAGGCTCGGGGACACCCCGGTGGCCCGCAGATGATCAGCAGGGCCTCAGCGTAGCCCGCACCCCCCATCAGAGGAGCATTGCCCGCCCCACCCAGGACACCCCCGCCGCCCCGGCCGAGCCCACCGGAGGGACGGCCCGGCGGCTGGCGCTGCTGATTGGCCGCGGTGGGCCTGACGCGAACTCCGGCTATAAGAGGGGCGCCGTGCTGGCCACTGTGCCCGGGGTTTTCTGCTTCAACAGTGCTTGGTGGGAACCGGCGCTGGCTCCCAGCCTTCCCGAGCCCGCCTCTCCGAGCATAGCCCTCCGCCAGCTCCTCACACCACAGCCGCCGCCATGACCACCACCGCGTCCGCATCTCAGATGCACCAGAACTACCACCAGGACTCGGAGGCGGCCATCAACTGCCAGATCAACCTGGAGCTCTACCCCCTCCTTTCATCTACCTGTCCATGGTTAGTGCCCACGGCCTGGGGCGGGAGGGGAGAACCGGGCGGGGGGGGGACCGGGCGGGGCGTCCTAAGGGAAAATGGAGTGGGCTCCCCCGGCCGCCTTGGCGCAGGAAGTCTGAGCAGTTGGCATAGACGGGGTGCGGCCATTGCACACCCCCTTGTTTCCTGAAGGGTTAGGGTTGCACGACTGAACTGTCCAAACAACCGTGCAGTTGGGAAGGTGCTTTTTGCTCTCGGCCCCGCCACCTCTGATCACGTGGTCCGTAGGCGGCTCAGTTTCCGTATCCTTCCAGCCCCCATTCCTCTTCGTTTGGCGGGTCCTGCTGCAAAGTGTCTTGTCGCTTGTGAACTTATTCGGGACCCCTTGAGCCACCGTCTCCACCTCTCCATTCTGCTTATTACAGAGCCCCACTGGTATGGAAACATTACCTCTAGCAATCTCCCCATATGCAGTCATCAACGTCACCTGACCTTGCACCTCCAAGGCCTCCAGGGTACTTTATCTTTTTTTCCTTGGTGAGTTGTGGCTCTGAAGTGGTAGTGGCTGGAGAAAGCCCACCACCAGTTTACTGGTCAAGGAAAGATTCTGTGCAGTAATCCGTGGAATTGGGAGTCATCCTTCCAATTGCCTTGTGAATGTGCAAATTATCCAAAAATAAATATTCCAAATGAATATGAAACAGGCATTAGTGTCTGGGTCACTCTTTCTGGTCTCTGGACCTCCCATACCATGTACTCACATACATACATACATATATAACTTAAATAATAATAAAGTTTTTTCTACTCAGTGGTCTGCTGCCTGGCTGCCAAGATTGTGGGCTATTTTAGCTGTTTTAACATGATCAGGAAAGAAGAAAAACTGACAACCAGTGCAGGATCTCCAGCACCCTGCCCCTCAGAGCAGATTTGGGCACTAGCTTAAGAAATTTTTGTGCATTAGTACTGAACCATAGAATGTTTGCTAGAGGCAATTCCCATGATAAGGTAAAGGCTCTTTAAAGACTCGGGTTCAGTTTTCTCTTTCAGAATGAAATAAATTACTGTTCGAACTCAGCCGGACAGTGCTTTGAGAAAGGCAAATTAGAGTAGCAAACAGCCTTTAACTACAGTCTGTTGAGCTGCCTTCCTGTGGGAATCCATAACATGTACCCATTCCACTTCAGTCTTGCTACTTAAACGTCGATGATGTGGCTTTGAAGAACTTCGCCAAATACTTCCTCCACCAATCTCATGAGGAGAGGGAACATGACAAGAAGCTGCAGAACCAGCGTGGTGGCTGTATCTACCTGCAGGATATCAAGGTGAGCAAACGGCCTGGGGGTGCAGCACAGAGGAGCAGTCACTTGGCACACTGGGCTTTTGCCCTTGTACCTTCTTGGGCTCATACCCATAGGCAAACAGCAATGAGCAAGCATGTTCCATGGAAAACTGTTGTCAGAGGAAGCTTAAGATGCCCCTTCTGTCCCAGAGCATGGTGTTAGTCAGCATACTAGACTAGATCTTCAGATGAATTGTCCAAACCTTTCATGCAGAAACCAGACCGGGATGACTGGGAGAGCAGGCTGAACGCAATGGAGTGTGTATTGCACTTGGAAAAGAGTGTGAATCAGTCACTACTGGAACTGCATAAACTGGCCACTGACAAAAATGACTCCCATGTGAGTATTAGGAACCAAAGGGGTAAATGGAGGGAATTATTTGCCACAGGGCTTGGGAGAGCTATCAGTAACCTCCCATGTTCTCTTTTCTAGTTGTGTGACTTCATTGAGGCTCATTACCTGAATGAGCAGGTGAAATCCATCAAAGAACTGGGTGACCACATAACCAACTTGCACTGAATCTGGCATGGCAGAATATCTCTTTGACAAGCACACCCTGGGACACGATAACAAGAGCTAAGCTGACTTCCCCAAAGTCACGGAGTGACTTCACAAGTCACTGAGGCAGTGCACGCATGTCAGGGCTACCTTTCCCTTTTCTATAAGTCGCACCAAAACATCTGCTTAAGTTCTTTAATTTGTACCGTTCCTTCAAATAAAGAAATTTGGTACCCAGCTGTTGTCTTTGAGACTGAGACAAACCACATTGTGGGGGCAAGTATGCCATTTTCCATTGTCTTCCATATCAGATACACTGACCACACTGAAGCACCTAGAAGTATTTATATTTACTGAACTTAGTTGAGGAGAGACAGCAAGGTACAGGTGTCTTGAATTCAGACAGGACTTAACACTCCTGATTCTGAATTACATGCCAGACTGTCCAGGAACATACTCTTGGGTGTAGACAATTGTGTGGCTCTGAGTCAGTATCCTGCTGGCATCCATGGAGGTGAGGACCCGGCTGTGAGGCATCACACTTAGGAAACTTGTAGAGTGCCAGTATCATCCCTGTGAAGGTTTGAGAAAGTTCACAGCACGTGAGTGGAAGGTACTTCTGTGTAAGGCTTAGTTTTGTAGTAGGGCAAAAATCAAGTCGGGCCTTACACATTCCTTCCTTCAGAGACCGGGGTAGTTTGTAAAAATGTCTAGCTCTAGAAGTGAGTCTGAAATGGTTGCCCTTTTTGGTTTCTATAAACAAAAGTGATGACCTCAGAGAGTGGAAGTGGGAAGTTATGTTACTAACCCATGTGATTGAGATGGGGATAGAATTGCTAACTGCAAAGGTGTTCAAGAGATCTAGAATAAAGGGAAATAGTTTAGGCTTAAGGAAGCATGAAATTTGAAAGTATTAGGTGAGGTCACCAAAAGCACAGAGAAGGCATCCCAGGAAGCTATACTGCCACAGGGTAAGGCAGCACCCACCACCTGTTCTGGAGAGCTGGCTACCACCATGCCGAGCTTTGGACAAGTGTTGGATTTACCATCTAGCTAACAGGGCAGTTGAGTTCAGTTCTTGGGCTATAGCCTGGCTAGAGTCTTGAGTTCTACCTCATGGCTGTCAGCCATCCCTACAGAAAGTGAACTGACCCCAGTGATAACACTGGCCCATCTAAGCCTGAGGAAGCCCTTCAGCACGTTGTCAGGGCAATCTTTCTTCACTTCTCACAAAGCATTCATGTCAAACTCAGCTGAAGTAAATAAAAGCATTCCATCACCTCTCAGGGTTCTTACCAAGATGGCTGGCCCCTGTGAGGCTATTGATTTCCCCCATACACTGACTAATGAAATCCTGGGAAATTGTGGAGGAAGGCTCGGAGAAATGGAACTATGCTCCAGGGAATGCAGGCCCTGGTTTGGGTGGACAGACCTGTTTTCCGGGGCAGGAGGGGGATCTACATACTCTTTGAGTATAGTGTGTGTGTTGCTTGGCACTTGGTCGAAATGCACTTCTTTGGGATGGTCTCTGGGGCTGTTTGGAATATCCAGCTTAAACTCCACAGTTTTCCTCTTCCTGGGACCTACTTCTGGGTGCTCCATGGAAGCCCCATCACCTTGGAGCAATTCAAAAGTGTCCTTGGCTCCAGAAGGCATAGGCCAATTTGAGTTGTTGGCTTTAGAGACTAAGTAAGGTTTGGAGAGTGCTGCCTGCTGAGGAGGGAAGACCATGGGAGTATGACTGAGGGGTGTCTGGGGGGCACTGTGGTAGACTGGCCTCTCAAACATTGAAGTAGACCTAAAGGCATCCAGCCCCTTAAGTTTACAGGCACCGTTGTCTTCCTGGTCCATAGGGTTCTGCTTGGCATTCTTAGGCTGGCTGTTGGATTCTTTCCTGGACCATAGTAGTTTGGTCTGTGAGTCTGTTCTGGGAGGATGGTGGTCATTGGACTGCTGTCCTAGGAAGCAGCCAATAGCCTCCTCTTCCTCCTCCTCGCTGAAACACCATGTCTTCTTGCAGGCTAGAAGGAAAAGTGGTGCACATGATGAGTGGGAAGACAGAAGGATGGAAGCATGCCTGCCCCTGCCCAGGCTGCACAGCCTTCCCAGTGCCCCATCCTCACCTCTCCTGACATAAGCCGTACTTCCCAGTGAGTTCCTCAAGGCCCAGCTCACCTCACTGTCCTTAGGCTCTGTCTTGCCCACTGGTAACATCCAACTCCTCAGCCAGTCATGCCAGACTTGTGTGTCTGGGTACTTGTATATGCATATGTGCATATGTGGAAGCCAGAGGACAATCTCGGGTGTCATCCTCAAGGCCATACCACCTTCCTTGAGACAGGGTCTCTCATTGGCCTGAAGCTCACCAGTTAGGCTAAACTGGCTGGCCATCAATCCCAGGGATCCCTCGTCTCATACAAATGCATGCCACCACACCTGTCATGTTTACATGGGTTCCAGGGATTAAACTCAAGCTTCCTTGCTTTTAGTAACTGAGCCATCCCTGTCCCACTGCCTTCCTCTTCATCAGCCACTTCCTTCTGTTAAAACCTGTCTTTACAGCCAATGGGAATGAACTTCTGTTCCCAGTACAGGTAGATCACAGAAGGCCCAGCACTGTCTAGGTGGGAGTAGGAATTTATGGTTCCTACTGTGGAGCAACATCTACCAAGAGGCATTTGGCATCCTGGCATCAGACATCTTGGGGCCACAAGACCTTTAGTCTGGAAGAGAAAGCTTACTTGTCCCAGAGTGAAGCCCGCCCTTACCCATATCCATAGTCTCCCTGGCTCTAAGACCTACCTAGTTCCTCAGGGCTGGAGAGATGGCTCAGCAGTTAAGAGCACTGGCTGCTCTTGCAGAAGACCCAGGTTCGATTCCCAGTACCCACATGGTGTCTAATAACTGTCCATAACTCCAGTCCCAGGGCATTTGACACCCTCTTCTGACCTTCATGGGCATTGTACAACACAGGTGTACTTACATACATGCAGGCAATAAGCTATACACATAAAATAAAAATAATAACTATTTTTTTCTAAAGACCTAGCTCCTGGCTCAGAAAGAGGCTACCTCTTAGCCAAAGGCAACCTGTGTTCTATGTCCTGCCTAGGTCTTTGGGCCTTGGGCTGGAACTTGCTCACTAAGGTACATGTTCCTTGGAGGCAGGGCTTACGCATTCATGACTGCTCTGTTATTCACCCTCCTGCAGTCCAACTTTCAAATCCTGGGATTCAGGCTATATTGGGTTCAAAGGCATTCTCCAAAAATGCTCCTAGTTCATTATAATTTCAGCTTAATAGGCTCTTTGGGGATTGTAAAAAGAGCAAAGAGAGAACAGGACGGAACACACACACAGTGCAAACACATGCCAGCACTCTCTAGAGCCTTCTCCACTTCGTTATCCTGGAGACAGAGGACTGTATGGGACAGTTCGTTCAGCCCACTGCAGCTAGGAAGAATTCAGATGGAATGAGGGGAAAATATGACTGTGCAGAGGAAAGCTTGGCAGCAGTGGGTGAACTGAGGCCTTGGCTCTGTAGGACAGTCTATTTAAGAGGGTCTATGATGACCGAGACTCCTCACTCACTCTCCCCTACCCCCAGGGAATCCTTCCACTCCTACCCAAACATCCTAGTTTGTCTGGTCAGAGTTTACGAAGCAAGTCCCACTGTGTCATTGATCACTGGCTTCCCTTAAATAAGTCCCTTTTCTCTTAGGGCCTATTTTTCCATCTCTGGACAAGGGAGGGGAGCTTGGACTGGAAAGGCCTAACACAGCACAGTTGAGGTTAAGAGTGTGGACATGGAGCCTAGTATGGTGGTTCACACCTATAATCCCAGCACTGGAGAGGCTAAGATGGGAGAACAGTGAATTCAAGGCCAGCCTGGGATGTTAGGGAATTCCAAGCCATGCTGGACTCCATAGCAAGACACTGTCTAAAACAAAACACCAAAAGACAGCCAATAAGTGGTGCCTGCCTGTAATCCCAGCACCTAGGAGGCAGAGACAGGAGGATCAGGAGTTCAAGGTCATCCTAAGCAATACAGTGAGTTTGAAGGCACCCTGGGCTACATGAGGTCCTTTCTCAAAAATAAAGTGTGGGGTTAGAACCAGATAGCTGACTTGAGTATGTCTGTTGCTACTTATGTGACTTTGGTTGGGCTACTTGGTTATCCTCTCTGAACCTGTACTTAATTTTCTAGAAACCAGAGATCAAACAGGTTATTGGGAGGATGTTGGGGACTCCTGTTGTTTTGGGTTGTAGTCTTTCCATGTCCGGATAGCCACATGCCGGCTCGGCACGAATGGAAGGACTCCTTTTCTCAGCAGGGCGCCCCCCTACTCTCTTCCTGACTCATCTTTGAAGTAGCTGTCACAGATACATGGCCTCTGGCATAGGAACTGCCAGGTTTTCCTGTGTGATAATCAGGCAATGTCTGGCAGCCTGGCAGAAGCCCACCACCACATGTAAATGGGGCATCCTACAAAGCACCTATCAACTAAGGCTTTTGCCACTGCCTTCACACTATAAATATCCTGGTTTCCCCTTAATTAATCGGAGCTGAATCACTAAGACCTGGAGTTGAGCTGAGTCACTGAATAAAGGAGCTGTACCTGACTGAGCTGAATTCTGTGTCTTACTGCCTATGATTCAGTATCTCCGGAGGGGGCTGTCCCTTCGTAAACAACGACTCGCACCTCCCCTCGTGACCCGGCGGCCGACGGGTCTCGAACCTAGAGGGAGGGCCAGTAGCTTGGAACGGAACCCACCTGGGAGTGCAGTGACCAGTAGAGTCGCCAGCATCCAGTAGTAGCGGAAAGCCTCAGCAACGCAGTGCACGACACGCGCGCACCCCAGCAACGTGGAGAGCCAGGGACCTGAGCAGCAACGCGGTGCGTGGGACCCACCCATATCTGGTGCCCAACGTGAGAGCCTCTGAACTCCGTGCCAGCCAGCAGCTGGCGCCCCCTGAAACGCAGAATTCGTGAGTATCTCTCCCACCAGGAGTGTTGGGGACTCCTGCTGTGTAAAGTAGCAGTTTTTCCATGTCCGGAAAGCCCACGGGCTCGGATTCAAATGCAGAGACTCCTTTTATCAGCAGGGTGCCTTCCCAGCATCTTCCTGACTCATCTGTGAAGTGACCGCCACAGATGCCCTATCATAAACATGGCCTCTGGCTCTGAAACTGCCAGGCTTTCCTGTGTGATTTTCAGGCAGTCTGGCAGCCTGGCAAGAGCCCACCTCCACGTGTAAATGGAGCATCCCACAAAGTACCTATCAGCTAAGGTTTTTACTACCACCCCCATAATATAAAATATCCTGGTTTCCCCTCAATAATTGGAGCTGGATCACCGAGACTTGGAGCTGAGCTAAGTCACTGAACCACTGACTGAGCTGAGTTCTGTGTCTTACTGCCTACGATCCAGCCTCCCCAGGGGGCACTATCCTTCCATCATCGACTCACGGAAATCCAGCTTTCGCCATCCTCACACATCCCCACGTGATCCAGCGGCCAGTGGATTTCGTATCTCGAGGGAGTGCACGGTGGAAATTGGGATGGAACCCGACCAGGCCAGCCCCGGTAGCAGAGACCCACAGCAATGCAGTGCGGGACCCGCCGTACCCCAGGTGCATGCAGGAGACTGGTGCCACGCCCAGCAGCTGGCGCCCTGAGATCCCTGAGCGCCCATACAGGAGAGCAACACAAATCTCTTTTTTTCTTTCATCTCCCATCAGGCGACTAAAAAGGCAGCTGTGCCCCCAAGCCACCCCACTCGTGGGGCTTGGCAAATCTCTCTTTCTTTCATCTCCCATCAGGAGAATAAAAAGACAGCTGTGCTCCAAGCCACCCCACTTTTGGGGCCTGGCAGTCTCTTCTATTTCCCTCCTTTTATTTCCAGACTGAGTCTTCGTGTGAGAACGTTAAAGACAGAGAGGCAACTGAAGCTTTCTGGTCAGGGCTACTCCTTGATGTCAGCTGAAGGCCTCTCTGCCCCCTAACGGACTCCAACTGCCTGCACAGGTGTAGACAAAAGACCTTCTATCTATACATCTTTCTAATATAAAAACCTGGTAACGCAGCGGCCACATAAGAGTCCTTTTCCTCCTTTTGTTTCCGGTCTAAAGTCTTCATGTGAGGACGTTAAAGACAGAGAGGCAACTGAACCTTCCTGGTCAGGGCTACTCCCTGACGTTAGCTGAAGGTCTCTCTGCCCCCTAACGACCTCTGACTGCCTGCACAGGTGTAGACAAAAGACCTTCTATCTAAACATCTTTCTAATATAAAAACTTGGTGACGCAGTGGCCACTTAAGAGTCCTTAGGATGGCCACCAGTTTCTTAAATCTGCGGGACGGCTTGTGTTGGGAGCCAAGCAAAATCACCTGAGATTTTGATCTCAGGCACGTTTTCTTGGAAACCATCACTTCACTACTTTCCTATCCTAACACCGCTAGAAAAATCCCAAAAGTTCTAAGGAATCTTCACATAAGCCTTGGAGTCAGCTTCTAAGGTAAACTTCCCTAATCGGTTTTGTTATCCTGCCCCCCAGGGCACTCAGACCACAGCTAAAACCAGTTAGGTGAGAATTTAAATTAACTAGCCCCTGTGGAGCACCTGAAAGTTCAAGGTGGCTCGCACCGAACAAAAAATTTAAAAAGGCCTTTTTTTATTTTTCTGCAGTCTGCAAGCTAAGGCTTGTACCTGTCTCCAAGCTGTTCGTGAGGATGGGATCCATGCTCCATGGACAAAATCTATACTACAAACATTTAATACTAACCTCATAACCCCCCAGGACTGGAGAGATATCTGTAGATCTACCCTCCCCAGTCCATTATTTGTACAATGGGAGGCTTTATTTAGACATGAATGCCTAATGCAGGCTAAGTTCAAAAAAGCTGATAAATCATATGCTTTCATTCTTTGCCATTATGGGCCTCCCTGCACAATTAAAGACAGACAATGGCCCAGCATTTACAAGCTCCTCATTTAAAAATTTTTGTGAAGCGTGGAAAGTCACCCATCCCACTGGCATCCCATACAACCCACAGGGACAAGCCATTGTGGAAAGGTCACACAAAACCTTAAAGGACCAATTAAAAAGACAGGCTCAAACAACATATTCTCCCAATATTCAATTAACATTAGCCTTGTTTACCCTTAATGTACTTAATGTATATAGAGGGACAGATGCTCCTCCCATCACCCGACACTGGGCTCAAACACACCCAGTACCACCCAAAATGTCTTAATGGAGAGACCCATTTGATGGACTCTGGAAAGGACCATAACCCTTGTTGACCACAGGGAGAGGATTTGCTTGTGTTTTTCCACAGGACCAACAAAAGCCTATCTGGGTTCCAGCTAGAAATGTCCCATACCTCCCCGCCCACGAAGAAAATGGCTTACATGACCCTGACAGAGACAAAGAAAAGAAAGATGCAGAGACGTCACCCAAAGCCACACCGGATCACGTGGAGAGAGATCCATGACCTAGTGGAAACTGCACGCCACAGATATCCCCCCAGAGCTTCTTTTTCTGTCATCCTCATGGCTGTCTTTACCCTGCTTAAACAGCAGTGCTTCAGTCAGCCCCACTCTCCCTAATACCATGTGCTAGAGATTTTATTTTTCAGGAAAAAATCAGATCCATGAGACAATCGCTGGAGTATTGGAATAATAAAAAAAAATTCTACCCAGGTACATTCTCTAGGTACCCCACAGCTGACTTTCATATCTATCCACATCTTGCACCTGCAGCTATGTCTGTGCTAACTCATCATAATATTATTCTACAGGAAAGACAAACAGAGGATCAGATAAGATCAACTATGTCCTGGAACAAGTCTAACTTTCTTCCCTTCACCATCTACCCCAATGTCTAATACCTTTGTGTGCATCCAGCAAGAGATCTTTGCTGTCAGCAGTACCAGCTACCACCCTTCTCTACCCAGGAGCTGCCAGCAGAAAAAGACTTCACTGACTCTCATCTAAGTGGATTCAAACAGCTAACTAACTATTCAGTTACATTTTCAGCAGCAAGCCTCCCAAGTCTTTTCCTATAGAGCGAGGAAAAGCCCAAAACTGTGTAAATTTCTCTTTATCCACCTTTATATAACAACAATTGCATCCCAGGAGCTGTCAGCAGAGAAAGAACCTCTTCCCCCTACTGACAGAACCGAACATGCACTGGATGCTGGAGATGTTGCCATGACAACACACTGTACCGACTCCGCCCTTGGCTGAAGACAAGCTGAACCAAGTTTCTTTGTAAATGAATCAAATGTTGTTGAAACCAATGTTAACACTCTCAAAAAACTCTGTAAATGATCTATTTTCAAGATTTCAACCCACCAAACAATTAGGCTGGCTTAGCAATCCCTTGTTTGCATGGCTCCTAACCCTTGTTGCCCCCTGATAATACTGTATATTATTTTGATACTGGCTCACTATTTATAAGATTTCTTTGCTGACAGTTACTGCCATTTGCTAAAATCACTACAAAACAGGTCATGGTCAATTATCAGACTTTGGATTCTCCCAAGATAGATGAGTTGGCCCTTAGGGCTTGTGATGACACTTATCCATTTTTAAATCAAAGAGGGGGAGATGTTGGGGACTCCTGCTGTTTTGGGTTGTAGTCTTTCCATGTCCGGATAGCCGCATGCCAGCTCAGCGTGAATGGAAGGACTCCTTTTCTCAGCAGGGCACCCCCTACTCTCTTCCTGACTCATCTTTGAAGTGGCCATCACAGATACATGGCCTCTGGCATAGGAACTGCCAGGTTTTCCTGTGTGATAATCAGGCAATGTCTGGCAGCCTGGTGGAAGCCCACCACCACATGTAAATGGGGCATCCTACAAAGCACCTATCAACTAAGGCTTTTGCTACTGCCCCCACACTATAAATATCCTGGTTTCCCCTTAATTAATCGGAGCTGAATCACTAAGACCTGGAGCCGAGCTGAGTCACTGAATAAAGGAGCTGTACCACTGAGTCTGACTGAGCTGAGTTCTGTGTCTTATTGCCTACGATTCAGTCTCTCCAGAGGGGGCTGTCCCTTCGTAAACAACGACTCGCGAAGACCCCTGCTTTCGCCATTCCCGCACCTCCCCTCGTGACCCGGCGGCCGACGGGTCTCGAACCTAGAGGGAGTGCCAGTAGCTTGGAACGGAACCCACCTAGGAGCGCAGCGATCAGTAGAGTCGCCAGCATCCAGTAGTCGTGGAGAGCCTCAGCAACGCGGTGCGTGACACACGCGCACCCCAGCAACGCGGAGAGCCAGGGACCCAAGCAGCAATGCGGTACATGGGACCCGCCCATAGGAGGAGAAAATAGTTAATGTCTGTAAAGAGCATAAGTCCACTGTCCAGCCCTTACTGGGTACCCAGTGTGTATTAACAAGAGCTGTTCCAAGATATTAGTCAAGCCTTACACTGAAGGGGTTTCCCACCCAGTTCCCTCGCACTGCCCACCTGATGTTAAAGGTGGAACCCAAGAAAGAAGGTCTCCGGTGCTGGACAGAAGCAGCTGTGTAGGGGGGGGTAAGGTACCTCATTCCAATACATGTCTTTCTCCAGTGGAGGTAGGTCTTGATGCACATCATCCACACAGAACAGGGACACCTGATCACCAAAGACAGAAGGGGATATCCAATGGAAAGGGCAGCCAAGGCAGGACTGTGAACTTGCCTGATGACTAAGCAAAGTGACTTTGCTCTCTCTGGTCCTCAGTTTCCCCACCTGTGATACCAGAAAGACTTATGCTTTACAGCTTCAAAAGTTGAGACACCAGTGAGTGAATTGTAGGCTGAGAAAAGGGGTGGGGTTAGAGGAGGGGAGGACAAGTCACTGTGAGGTAGGTCTCCCTGAAACTGCCGAGTCCCCCTCTTTGGATCCAGTTTGAGAGGGGTCCCCTCCTTCCACCCATACCTGCAGTTTCCTGTCAATGATAAAGTTGGTTTTGTAATCATCATCATCCTCTCCAAAGAGGTTAATGAGCTGCTCCGCCACCTTGGGGACAGGAGACAGATGAGGTTCTGAGAACCTTGGTACTCTGCTTCAAACCCTCCAACCTTGGATCCTGCCGTTTCCACTCCCCCACGATGGTCTTCCTGCCTGACAACTGTCTCCAAAGCCACAGTATAGGGCTCACACAGGTGGAGCATCCACCTATATATGCATAGAATTGTTCTGTATATGATATGCATAGAATAATTCTGTGCATGTATATATGATATATATGGAAGAAAATTCTGTATATGACATGATTAAGAGAATACCTCTTTGTGTGTCATGTGATTGGAGAATAGTTCATGTGTGTATATGATATACATATATACATAAAGATAGATTAGCTCTGTATGATGTGACTGCATTTCTATGTGTATATATATCATAATTAAATATATAGATGACAGATGGATGTATGTATATATCATAAATATATAAATAGATGATGGATGGTTCTATGTGTGTATATATCATAATTAAATAAATATATAGATAAATAGGTGATGGATGGACAGACGGACAGATAATTAGCTGTGTATGCTATGCATAGAATAGCTCTGCGTGTGCGCTCATGTATGCACAATATACATGACCTTCCATTCCTTCTACCTGTCCTCTTCCTGGGTTGTAGGTGCTGGCCATGACCCCTCTGGCCATGCCTATGGCAGAGGGGAGGGTGGTGTCCAGAGAGACTTACCTTCAGCCAGCCCATGTAGACTAAGAACTGCAGGATTGTGAAGACAGGCACCACAAGGTCCATCTGGTGGCCTGCGTAGTTCTTGGCTGGGTTCAGAAACTGCCGCCCAACCAGGCATGCAAAGAAGAAGCTGTACACTGCCACTGTCACCTTCTGCAAGGAGAAAAGGCAGAGGTGGCACAGAGAGGCTAAGTAGGGACCCTGGACTTGGAAGCTCTCGGGATGGATGTCTGAAGCCTTGCTTTGACCTTCACACTCGTGAATAGGTCTCTGTTTGTTCCTCTTTCTTTTCTGTTAATTTATTTATTTTGAAGACAGGTCTCGAGTAGCCCAGGCTGGTGGCCAAGGATGATCTTGAACTTCTCATCTTCCTGCCACCAGATCCTCAGTTCTGGGAATATGGGCATGTGCCACCAAACCCAATTTTACGTAGTGCTGAAGATGGAATCATGCAGGCATTCTACAGACTGAGCTACATCCCCAGCTGTTTGCTCCTCTTTAAGATGAGGGTGATCTCACTCCCTCTAGTGGGCTGGACCAGTCAGGAACCCAGATGCTTTGAATTTAATGCTAAAAAACCTTCCAAGTCCAGACCTGACTCCCAAGGTGAACTTTTTACTTAGTCTCTAGGTGTGTTTTCTGGGTCCTCAAAGCCTCAGTTTTCCCCCAGGGACAGCCTCACCAGTCTATTCCTCACCCATGTGTACACCAGTGGAATACTGATCCAGCCATAGGCATACAGCTGTCTACACTGACTATGCAGGATGCCCATCTCCTGAAGGGCAGGAGAGAAGGACTGGGAGTCTGCTCCCCCAGACTCACCCATTGCTTTTCCCCAGGTGTAAAGCAATGAGATTTGTGGCACAGCCTCGGCTGTGTGGTCATAGACAGTTCACTGAGGATAGCCTCAGCCTCCTCTAGCAAAAAACAACCAAGACCACAAGCTCACTCAGCAAGGGATAAAATGGACGTTTGGAGAGTGGCCGTGTCAGGGTGTGAAATCCTGTTAGAAAATACCCTACACCAGCACTACAGGCTCTGGGAAGGTAGTCAAGGTCTGCAGCCCTTCCCACTACATCCCATTTGTGGGCTCTCGGTCATCATGCTCTGGAGAATAGGGTCCCGGATTCAACCTCCAGTCCAGGCCTTCATTAACAGGCTGGAAAACCACATCCAGGGCGCCCAGAATGGGTTGTGTGGTACGCCCAAGTTCTGCAATTGCTTATGTTCACCGGGGATCATAAAACCTGTAGGGTAGGGTGAAGGTAGCCACTAACAGAACCTGCAGAGAGATGGCCTGCACCTGGTGATGCTGCCAGCCCCTAGGACCTCCGCGCAATTTTATCACTTTCCTTGTTTCAACACACAAAAAAAATGACTGCGCACATGACTCTGCCCCGCCCAATTCTGCTCCCACCCCAGTCTTGCTCCCACCCCACCTGTACCCCCACTGTGTCCCCAAGTCCGCGAGACTCTGGCTCCACCCATCTTCAGCTCCCGCCCCTCCCCTCTGACTCCGCCTCCCCTCAAACCCGCCACCGTGCCCCGCCCACTCCAGATCACCAGCCACCTGCTTGCACCCGGTGTTCGAGACTGGGCAAGCACATGTAGACTGCGATATTGACGCTGCGCGTGATGAGCACTTGGCCCAGATGACAAGCCTGCAACGCAGTGCCCGGCCTTGTTCGTCCTTGACCTCCACGAAGCCTAACACCAGCGTCATGAGTCGGTCTGGCCACAGCAAGCTCTCGAACTGGTTCCACCAGCGGGTCTCTACCAGAGTCAAGTAGAAACCTGGGAAGGAGGGATGAGGGACT
>NW_008331995.1:633832-667683 GCF_000622305.1 Nannospalax galili | reverse complement strand
GGGGGGGGGCGGGGGGGGCGCTGGCTCAGTTTCTCCATCTTTCTGATACAAGCCGCCCAGGCTCAACATTTCTAGAAGGCCTGCCTCCTCCCACTCCCCTGCCTCTGGGGGTCCATCCGGGGTCTGTATGGAGCCTGGGGGCGACCTCGGGACCCCAGGTAGCCGCAAGGGGGGCGCTCACCCAGCACAAAGGTTATAAGGATGAGTTGAATGTAGTTGTCACAGTACAGAGCCAGCTTCTCAAACATCACCTACTGATCCCACAAGAGGGCCATCCTCTGGGGAGGGGGTCAGACATTGAGAAGGAGACTGAGATTGTTCCCAGCAGGCCTATGGGAGGACTGGGGCTACCTGGGTGGTGTCCCTTCCACTGGCCTGGCCGAGAGCCCTCTTCTGTCTGAGGTGAGTTCTGGTTGAGGGAACAGGAAAGGTCTGCTGAAGGGAGTGGGGGTCACTTTGGGCCACCATTGATCCTTTTAGTATCTCTGTATGTATGTAAGCTTGTATGTGTTTATATGTTTATTTTGCTGCACTGGGGATTGAATCCAAGCCTTGCTCATGTTAGGCAAACACTTCATCACTGAGCCAAAAGGAATCAAGGGACAGCTGTTTGAAAGCAGGTTAAAACAAAGAGTGCTTGGTATTTTTAAAATACCAGGTGGGGGCTGGAGAGATGGCTCAGCAGTTTAAGAGCACTGGCTGCTCTTACAGAGGACCCAGGTTCAAGTCCCAGCACCTACATGGTGGCTAACAACCATGGGTAACTCCAGTTCCAGGTGATCTGATGCTCTCTTGTGATCTCTGTGGGCAAAGGACACAGGTGTACTTACATGCAGGCAATATACTCATACACAAAAATAAAAAATAATAAATATTTAAAAATATAAAGCGGAGGGCTTGAGAGCTCAGTAGGTAGAGTGCTTCTTTAACACACATAAGGCTGTAGGTTCATCCCTACACCACATGTGGATTAACCCAGGCATGGTGTTGTATGCTATAATCCCAGCACTCATGAGGTATTGACAGGTGATTCAGAAATTCAAGGTGATCCTTGGCTACAAAGTGAGTTCAAGGCCCGCCTGGAGTTCATTACACATAGTCTCAGAAACAAACAACAAAACAAAGTAAGGTGGAGAGGGATGGCTGGGTGGAGCACAGAGAGTTTAGGGGCAGTGACGTGACTCTGCATGGGACTCTACATGTCACTGCAAGATACATCTGTTCAAACCCATATGGTCTTCAGGTGACAATGATGTGCAATGCAGATTCACTGACTGCAGCAGTACCGTGTGGAGCCGTGCTTTGCTTGATGCAGAGGTTAGCAGGGTCACAAGTAAACCTCTGCATCACCTGCTTACTTTTCCTGCAAACATGAAACTGCATTAAAAAATAAATTCTAACTGAGCATGGTGGCTCATGTCTGTAATCCCAGCACTTGGGAGACAGAGGGCAGGAGGGCAGACAAAAGTCTGAGGCCAGCCTGGTTTACACAGGAGTTGTGGGACATCCAGGGCTACATGGCAACACCTTTAATTAGACTCTATTTTTAAGTAACAAATTCCAATGTGTTGTTATTAAAATAAACTCAAGAATTTCAGGTGTTTGATATTTTTTTCAATTCATTGTAATCATTAGTGCTTTTTAAAGGTTACATTTATTTAGTGTGTATGTATGTGTATGTGCATGTGTGTGTGCTCCAAAGAACAACTTGCAGGAGTCCATTCTCTCCTTCCACTGTATGTAGGTCCTGGGGATCAACCTTGGGTCTTCAGACTCAGTGTCAGGTAGCTCTACCCACTGAGCCATCTTGCTGGCCTGCACTCCTTCACTTTAAATGCTATCAGATATTCTGTGAATATACCTATCGTACATTTTATTATTTATAAACACTATTTATATAAACATATTAACATGTATCATGTGAGACCGAGTGCTTAAAACAAGGTCAGCTCAGTAGGACCAGCTCAGGCCTGGGTACCCAGTCCCCTCCTGGCTGAAATGGAGAGAGTACCTGACTCACCTTTGGCCTGAATTAAACTGTCTTCCCAGTCTGGCTTTTTGCTTGTTTGTTCATTTTTGTTTGTTTTGAGACAGGGCCTCCCTGTAGCCTCAGCCATCCTGGAACTCACTATGTAGTCCAGGCTGGCCTCAATCTCACAGTGATCCACCTGCCTCTGTCTCCCAAGTGCTGGCATTTAAGGCATGTGCCACTATGCCCTGCTTGTTTTAGGTTTTGTTTGGTTTTGTGTTGTTGGAGATTGTACCCAAGGTGACTCACGTACCAGGAAAATTCTTTCACTGAGCTGCATACCCATCTCTGGGTCTTTTTTTTTCTCCCCAGCCTCAAGCCCAGCCTCCAGGGCTTCTCCAGTTCAGCTCAGCCTTATAGCTAACTGGAACATTGGACCCTACCCTATCCAACTCAGCCTGCTGGCTGGGAGACCCCACCCCCAGGAACTCTAGGCCCCACCCCTCAGATGGTCCACTCCTTCCCCTGGCCCCCTACTGGCTCTGTACCCATAGACAAAGTGAATGCCATAGTAGAGAAACATGAAGATGAAGAATTCTTCATAGAGTAGTTTGTAGATACTGCCACGCCAGCACAGGAGCAAGCTTAAAGAGGAGCCCAGGCGAGCACTGGCCACATAGTTTGTGTATGTGATGGTCATGGCTCAGCACTGGACAGCAGTAAGTGAGCTTGGGTCCTGGTGGGAGGTAGACAGTGGAATGGGGGTGGGTAGGAATCCAAGGCTAATTTCCAGTCTGGGACTCATGTGAATTTGGTCCTTCCCTGCCCTGGACCTCAGTTTTCTTGCCTGGGACACAGAGAGGGATAAGGTAAAAACACTGGAAAGCCCCTCAGCCTTACAGGGAACACATGGGAGGGTCTGTGACTCGCCATGTGCACTTGATTTTGTATGAGAAGGCAGGTGGCAGCAGCGTCCACACAGCTCAGGGCTTCAGAGCCAGGCAGCCAGCATCCTCAGCCTTGTTCCTCAGCCCTTCAACCACACTGGAGTGACAAGTAGCTAAGGGACTGGGCCAGCCCTGTTCACTGTCATGTCCCCATCCCCAGCACATAACCTGATGGGAGGGGCTGTTTACTGAGTGCTGATCCCAGGGCCTTTCCACCTGCTGATGCAACTGCCTGGGAAATGGATGCTCTTCCTAAGGTAACCCTATGGCTAACTTTCACTTCACGTTACCTCCTAGGAAAGATGTCCCCGACCATTCTACTGGAAATAGTGCCTTGCTGTCACCAGCAATGTCTTCCCAGCTTGTTTGATCTTTCCACACAGCACATATCCCTAACAATACAAGACACTTGCTGTTGACTGCCTCTACCCTTCTCCCACTGCAGCTCTTAACTGTGTTCTCAGAGCAGACACTCAAAATTGACTGAAGCAATGACTGCCCCCTCAGCCCATTCTGATGCCAGCTCAAGCTGGCTTTGTCTCTGTATATGGTAAACACCAAGTTCATTTCTACCTTAGGGGCTTTGCACAGACATACAGGGTCCATATACCTGCACATGTACAACTAGTGTGTACCCATCCTACCCACATACACAAGAGGAGTCATCCACCCCTGAAGACCCTCAAAAGCCCCAGCCCCGTCCACCTGGGGCAGCCCCTACTCACAAGTAGGGCTCCGGGAAGATCAAGCAATCCCACAAAAGGTCTGGCCACTGGGCTGGTGGGACACCCTGTGGTGGATACCCCCGCCATACTTGGAGGCTGGTACTGCCCACATACATGTGTACTAAGTGGTCACCTGATTTCCTAAGCCAGGGCTTCCACAAAGGAGCCCTTGTTTTGTTCCCTGACAGTAATCTGTTCAGCACAGAAGCAGAGGCCAGCACAGCCTGGCCAGGATTCCTCTAATTCTTTCTTTGGAGTGGGGGTTGCTGAGGTAAGAACAGGGCTGGAGTTGGGCAGTGACACCCCCTCTACCATGCCCCTATGCTCCAGAAGTTGAGGGGCACACACCACCACTACTACTGACCCCTCAAGTCTTTCAAGGAAAGTTGGGGGGCAGGATTGAGCCTCATCTAAGGTACCAGGAGCTCCTGAGGGGAGAATGCCTATCCAGTTTCCTGGGCCCCCCAGAAAGAACAGAGGGCCATCACAAGTCACTGGCATCTAGGGTCCTGTGTGCTGATGCTGGGTGTGTTTCAGCATCCCCATCTGAAAAAATATGGTATTGCTTTGGGATTTCATCAGCACAGTGAGAGTGACAGAATTCTGCATATAGTGGTGAAGACCTCTGATTGGCTGCTGGTTGCATCATAGATTGTGGTGGCTATGATTGGTTGGCAGGGTCTGTTAGTAGGTGCTTCAGAGGTTGGGGAAGAGGAGGGCAGGGAGCCCAGGTGAGGGACTGGGCCTGAGGAGAAATGACATGACAGGTGTTTATGTTGCCTACTCCCAGACGGCCTGAGAGAAACAAAGGCATGTGTCTGCGCCTCCAGGGGCAGCTGACTAGAATCTCAACAGCTGCTTTGAAACATCTTAGCATACCAGTTCTTTCTGAAAGGTCAGCATGTGGCTGTGATGGGTGTCTACCAACACCCTCATCTTAAGTAAAAAGAGCAGACGCCAAGCAGCACTGGTTTTCAGTCTTCAGTGACTGAAAGAATTGCCCAGAAGGTTTACCAACATGTAGCTTCTCAGGATCTTTCTCAGGAGTCTGATGCTGCATCCTTGGGGACATTGCATTTTTATCAAAAGCTATAGGAGAAGGTGATATGAGTCACCTTGGGAACCATACCTCCAGAAGCCCTAATTAGCATGTGTGAGGCCCTGGGCTCCATCCCAAGAATGGCAAAAGGAAAACAAAAAAAACCCACAAATTTGGGGGCTGGAGAGATGGCTCAGCAGTTAAGACCCAGGTTCAGCTCCCAGCACCCACATAGCAACTAACAAGGGTCCTTAACTCCAGTTCCAGGGAATCTGACACTCTCTTCTGAACTCCCTAGGCATTGCATGCCATGGATGCACTTACATGCATACAGGCAAAACACTACCACTACTCTGCTCCCCCTCACCCTGACCCCCAGCCTTCTTCAGACATATTCCCTAACAGGACCAAGCTTGCAGGTAAACTTAGCACATAACTTTTGGCTGTTTAAGTCTCTGCCCCAAAAGAAAAAAGAATAACTGTTTCACCATGACCTTGACCGCTTTTCTAATCACAGCAAAACAATAACTCTTGTTAATTCTGAGTCTCTGCTGAGATCCAGGAAGCCTTGAAGGAGTATCTCTTATGCTCTCCCCCTCCCCAACTGCCCCACAGCTGTCCTTAGTTGAACAGAAAAGGGACAGCATTGATGTGAATCTTAGTCTTCATCTGAGAAGAGACAGTAAGGTCAGCCTTGGCAGCTGGGTGAGAGAGAGGGAGGCTGGTCAAGTAGGGCATGGGGAGCATCTTCAAAGCACAGGTGCCTATGCCCCGTAGGACAAGGTGCAGACTCAGTGGGCCCAGGTGCTAGGTTTTCAGTGCTAACATACAGCCTGGGCAGAGAGTGTCTGCAGACTCTTACCTTGATTTCCCTCTTCACACCAACACACACTGACACTCAGAACTCTCTACCTACTAGATGGATGTATATGTATATGTTTATGTATATGTATGTAAAGTACTTGCTGTGTAAGCATGAGGACCCTAGTTTGGATCCCCAGCACCCATGTAACACACTGGAGATGACAGGTTCTGGAACCCTAGTGGGGCCGAGAAAGGCAGATCCCTGGTACTCACTGGGCAGTCACTCGACCCAATCGGTGAGCTTCAGGTTCAGTGAAGAGACCCTGTATCAAAAAATAAGGTGGAGAGCCATAGAGAAAGAACCCAAGATAATCAGCAGTGTGTGTGTGTGTGTGTGTGTGTGTGTTGAGACAGGGTCTTATGTAGTGCAGGCTAGATTTGAACTTGCTATGTAGTCAAGAATGATCTTGAACTTCTGATCCTCCTGCCTCCACTTCCTGAGTGCTGAGATTACAGGTGTGCCAACATGCCTGGGTTTGCAGTACTAGGCATAGAACCCAGGACTCCATGTGTACTAGACAAGCACTCCTCCAACTGACCTACATCCTAAGCCCAATAAATATATTATCAATTTCTTTTTTGGGGATGTAAATACTTTATTTGGGGGTGTATGTCTTTTTATTCAATGTATGTTTTATTGACTTTTTGTCCACTTCATACAGAACATTTTAATCATCCTTATACCCCTTGTGCTGGATAGCTTTAGTGTCAACTTGACACACCTGGGTTGAGGGAGCCTCAATTGGGGAATTTCCTCTATTGGACTGGCCTGGGGCCATTTCCACAGGGCACCTTCTTGATTGTTGAGTGATGTGGGAGGACCCAGACCACTATGGGTGGTGCCACCCCTGGGCAGGTGGGTTTGTGTTGCATAAGAAAGCAGGCTGAGCAGGGACCAGGAGAGCAAGCCAGTAAGCAGCATTCCTCCATGGCCTGTGCTCCAGGTCCTGCCTCCAGGTTCTTGCCCAGAGTTCCTACCTTGGGCTCCCTGATGAACTATGACCCAGGAGATGTAAGACAAATAAACCCTTTCCTTCCCAAGTTGGTATTGGTCAGTGTGTTTTGTCACAGCAATGGAGAATCAAACTAGGACAGAAATAGGTACCAGAGAGTGGGGTATTGCTGTGACAGACCTGATGTAGGAGGATTGTGGAAGCATTTGGAACTTTGGACTGGAAAAGCCATTGAATGCTTAGAGTTTGTTGCTGTGGAACTTGGAACAGTTATGTTGAAAGAGTTTTGGATGATGGAGGCCTGGCTTATGAAGCTTCAAAGGGAAGTGGAGACTATAAGGGCTGTTTCTGTCAGATTTTGAATTCAGAATCTGTGGGTTCTGGTCACCTGAGGCTGAAGAATCAGCTGTGATTAAGAAGAGACCAGAACCTGAAGTAAAACCTTTGCTTTTCTGGGACAATTGATGCTGGTTAGGGGGGCTGAAAAAATCAGCTGTAAGTAACAAGAGACCAGCACCGCTGTGGTGAAATTTTCTGGGAGGTATTTCCTCAGGGTCAGCACACAGAGGGGACCGGAGCCTCCATTTCTAGCTGGAAGCAGGACTTGGTAATTTGTAAGAGTCTCCTGCATGGTTCTGGTGTTGAAAGCATGAAGGGGTCACAGAGAGCAACTGAGGCTTGGCACTCAGAGGCCAGGAAAGACCATAGATGAAAGTGCATCTTCAATTGCAGTGAAGATCCCAGGATTGAAGGGGTCATGGAGAGAATCTGAGGCTTTGCACCCCAAAAGGCAAGAGGAGGCCATTGGTGAAGGCACAGCCTCAGTTTCAGTGGAGACCCCAGCTTTTTGGAGATTCCAGGACCATAGGATAACCACCAAGGACAGCAGTAGATGTGGAATACAGCTGGCCTGGGTCTGCAATGAGCTGTGTGTGCTGTGGACGGCAGAGTCAGAAGTGGAGCTGCCAGAATCCTTTGGAGCCCAGAAGATTGTGAGTGAATCCCAGATGTCCAGCCTTGAACTACTTTGTTGGACTTTGGTTTTTGCTACCTGTGCCCGATTCTTCCCTTTGAAATAAGACAGTACTTGTTTTCAATTTTATAGATGCCCACAATTAAGAGACTTTTAAAAGAGACTACGGACTTTCAAGTGTAGACTTTTAAAAGAGACTACGGACTTTTTTAAAGAAATTGTGGGGCTTTTAAAAGTCTACACTTGAAAGTCCGTAGTCTCTTTTAAGTGTTGGCTGGAAAGAATTGGAAAGGTTATGGTTTAATAGTGATGTGTTTGTGTGTCAAGTTGGCAAGGGCTCAGTTGTGCTGGATAGCTTTAGTGTCAACTTGACAAACCTGGGTTGAGAGCCTCAATTGGGGAATTGCCTCCATTGGACTGGCCTGTGGCCATGTCTGTGGGACATCTTCTTGATTGTTGATGTGGGAGGGTCCAACCCACTATGGGTGGTGTCATCCCTGGGAAGGTGGGCCTGTGTTGCATAAGAAGGTTGAGCAGGGACCAAGAGAGCAAGCCAGTAAGCATCATTTCTCTATGGCCTGTGCTCCAGCTTCTGACTCCAGGTTCCTTCCCTGAGTTCCTACCTTGGGCTCCCTGATGAACTGTGACCTGAGAGATGTAAGCTGAGTAAACCCTTTCTTCCTCAAGTTGGTATTGGTCAGTGTGTTTTGTCACAGCAATGGAGAATCAAACTAGGACACCTTCCCTCATCTGCATCCCCCATAACCCCTCACCAGGTTTCATGCTGTCATATATGTTAAGGCCTACCGAGTCAAGTTTGTGTACCCAGATGTCCCTAGGTTCCATTTATTTATTTATTGGTTAGTTGCTTTTTTGTTTTTGTTTTTTGTTTTGAGTCAGGGTCTCCCTGTATCTCCAACTGGCCTGGGACTCACTATGTAGACCAGGCTGGCCTCCATCTCACAGAGATCCACTGGCCTCTGCTCCCAAATGCTGGGATTAAAGGCATGTGCCATCACACTGGACAATGAATATAGTTAAAAATTAAAGTTGCATGTGTTCCAGGCGCAGTAATGTTCACTCTGTATTAGTTTCTTAAAAAATGAAAATCCTGTGCTGACAGTTCCTGCATCCCCAGCAATGGCCACTCGAGGGCGCCCTTGACCAGCTGGCTCTTGCTGGGTAAAAGCCTGGCCAGCAGGCAACAATGCAGACAGGAGCTGGCTTCAGAAGGCTCTGTCATTTCCCTGACCCTCACCAGCATGTGGAGCCATGAGAAGGATCTAGGAGATGCCCAAGCGCTTCCTCCCTTTTCCATGAAGTCTATGTTCCTTGCCATTAGCCCAGCAATCCCTCCAGGACCACTTGCTGGTGCTGCATTTGTCTTCCTGCCCCTCCCAGATGCCCCAAGATGTACCCAGAAACACCCCATGAGCAACTGCTACTGGACTTCCCCACTCCAGGCACACTCAGACATAATCCAGGGTCTCCCAAAGGATTCAGCCATGAAACCATCTCCAGCCAACCAAACATACCTCAGGCACAGAATCAAACTAGAGTAAAAGCATCGATTGGCTCAAGCCATGACTGAATGCAGGACCCCAGTATGGACACCTGCAAGGATGGAGCCCATCTCACTCAGGGTCACCCTCTTTTTCTTTCTTTTCCACAAAGTAGTCATTCAGCAAAGTATCTCTGGCCTCAGAACAGATCCTATTCTGACTTGGCCTCCAGTGACAACCAGGAAAATACTTGAAAAGCTCCAACGCAGAATAAGAATGGCAATGCCTAATAAGTCAGACTACAGAGAAAGGAGCATAGGAGTAGGGCTTGACGCATGCGTGGGAGTTCACTGAGCAAGAACGGTGCAGGCAGTGCATTAACAGCGTGGGGATAGCCCACAGCAAGTCACAGAGGCGTTACTGAGGGACAGTTGAATATAACACTATCAAGAGGCACTGGAGTTCAAGGTGACTTTTAGGCCAAGATCACATGACCCTTAATGACCTGGGACTGGGACCTGGGATCTTAGTCTTCTGACTTTGAATCTACTCCTCACCATGACCTCTGCTCTGGATTGTTGCTACAGGACTGGAGCTTTACCTGTTAGAGTCTCTGTTGGGGTTGAAGGGAGGTCTAAGGAACAACAGGTGCACAGAGGAGAGTTTGATGGCAGCAGAGCCCATGTTCTTGAGCCCCCGGTAGAGAGCCAGGCAGAGCACAGCTGGGCAGATGGGTAGAGGTTCCAGACCCAGAACATTGAGACCTTCTCACCTAGGATCACCACGGCAACAGGGGCATCATAAAGGGCTTGGCCCCTGTAGGCAAGTAGAAAAGGACCAGGCTTGGTGTCTTAGTTTCTCTATTGCTGTGACAAAACACTCTGACCACTACCAACTTGAGGAGGAAAGGGTTTATTCAGCTTACATCTCCTAGGTCACAGCTCATTAGGGAGCCCAAGGTAGGAATTCAGGGCAGGAACCTGGAAGCTGGAACACAGGCCTTGGAGGGACACTGCTTATTGTCTTGCTCCCCTGACCCCTTCTCAGCTTGCTCTCTTATCCAACACAGGCCCATGTGCCCAGGGACAGCACTACCCACAGTGGGCTGAGCCCTCCCACATCACTCAACAATCAAGAAAATGCCCCACAGACATGGCCACAGGCCAGTCCAATGGAGGCAATTCCCCAACTGAGGATCCCTACATCATTCATCAAGAAGATGCCCTTCAGACATGGCCACAGGCCAGTCCAATAGAGGCAATTTCCCGATTGAGGCTCCCTCAACCCAGGTGTGTCAAGTTGACACTAAAGCTATCCAACACAATTGACCCCTTGTCAACTTGACACACAAACATCACTATTAAACCATAAACTTTCCAATTTTTGTCCCCAAGGTATGTTAATATCACAACATAAGACAGTACAACCTTAAAAACCCCACAGTCCTTAAAAAATCCAAACACTTAAAAGTCCATAGTCTCTTAAGAGTCTCTTAACTGTGGGTGGGCTTCTGTAAAATCCAAAACAAGTACTGTCTTATTTCAAAGGGAATAATTGGGCACACCTAAGCAAAGCCAAAGTCCAGCAAAGTAGCTCAAGGCTTAACATCTGGGATTCACTCACGATCTTCTGGCCTCCAAAGGGTACTGGAGTTCTCTGACTCTGCCATCCACAACACAAACAGCTCATCTTGCAGACGCAGGCCAGCTCCAGTCCACACCTTCTGCGGTCCTTGGTGGTCATCTCACGGTCCTGGCATCTCCAAAAAGCTGGGGTCTCCACTGAAACTGAGGCTACACCTTCACCAATGGCCTCTTCTTGCCTCTTGGGATGCAAAGGCTCAGATTCTCTCCATGACCCCTTCAATCCTGGGATCTTCACTGCAACTGAAGATGCACTTTCACCTATGGCCCTTCCTGGCCTCTCACAGTGCCAAGCCTCAGCTGCTCTCTGTGACCCCTTCACACTTTCAACATCAGAATCATGCAGGAGACTCTTACACACTACCAAGTCCTGCTTCCAGCTAGAGACAGAGGTTCGGGTCCCCTCTGTGTGCTGATCCTGAGGAAATACCACCCAGAAGATTTCACCACAGTGATGCTGGTCTCTTGTTACTTACAGCTGATTTTTCAGCTCCCCTAACCAGCATCAATTGTCTCAGTATAGCAAAAGTTTTACTTCAGGTTCTGGTCTCTTCTCAATGACAGCCGATTCCTCAGCATCAGCTGAGCAGAACCCACAGATTCTCAACTCAAAATCTCACACAAACAGCCCTGATAGTCTCCACTTCCCTTTGAAGCTTCACAAGCCAGGCCTCCATTGTTCACAATTCTTTCAACATACCTGTTCCGAGCTCCAAAGCAACAAACTGACGACTCAATGGCTTTTCCAGCCCAAAGTTCAGAACGCTTCCACAATCCTCCTAAAAATACCAAGGACATATCTATCACAGCAATATCCCATTCTCTGATACCAATTTCTATCTTAGTTTGTTTCTCTATTTTTGTAACAAAACACTCCGACCACTTGAGGAGGAAAGGGTTTATTCAGGGTTTTTCCAGGGTTTCCCAGGGTTTATTCAACTTGAGGAGGAAAGGGTTTATTCAGCTTACATCTCCTGGGTCACAGTTCATTAGGGAGCCCAAGATAGGAACTCAGGGCATGACCCTGGAGGCAGCAGCTGGAGCACAGGCAATGGAGGGACACTGCTTACTAGCTTGCTCCCCTGACCCCTTCTCAGCTTGCTCTCTTATCTAACACAGGCCCACATGCCCAGGGGCAGCACTACCCACAGTGGGCTAGGCCCTCCCACATCACTCAACAATCAAGAAAATGCCCCACAGACATGGCCACAGGCCAGTCCAATGGAGGAAATTCCCCAATTGAGGCTCCCTCAACCCAGGTGTGGCAAGTTGACACTAAAGCTATCCAGCACACTTGGCAAGGGGGCAGTGGGCAGGAGGCCCTGGGGTGGGTCAGGCAGGCCTGGGTTCTGCCTCCAGGCTCTGCCTAGGGTGCCTGCCAACCCACACCCCCCTCCTGGGCCAATCACATAATAAGCAGGGTAAATGCCAAGAGGAGAAAAGCGGGTGGCATAGCTGGATAAGGAAGAGGGTAGCTAGTGCCAATCCAGGGACAGGGAGGAAGGCAGTAGACACCTCTACCCTGACATCAGACAGGCCTGATTGCTAAAGCTGGAGAGACTCGACATTCAAAGAGATCTGGCACATAATGCCTGACCAGAAGAATGACAGGGACCAGGCAAGCAGAGGGACTGGAAGGCACATCAGTCCGGCATCGCCAAGCCACATGCTGCCATTAGCAATGGAATAGAGGAGAATAGACCAGAGCCAACCCAAGGAGGGACACATGGTGAGATTTCAGCACAGCCTGGGGGAGAGCTTCCATCTCTGAGCTGCGCTGTGATCCATGGACTCTGCCCTGCTGAGGCCAGCCAGGTGAGCCCCTGACCCCATCCCCACCTTTCCACTGCATCCCACATATTGGGACCATGCTAATGACCAGGAACAAGGAAGAACGGCTCTGGGAATGGGTCTACCTGGCTGTGGTCACACACTCCCTGCCTGTTGGTCACCCCAGCCCCTCAATCTTAAGTGGCTTGGTGTGCTGTAACAAGGTGGCTATGGATTTCTGCCTTCGGCTTATCGCAAATAAATATAGGAAAATGACTTGCCTGAAGACACAGAGTTAGACTTGGAGCAAGACAGCAGGAATTTACCTTTGAGGTTGGTGTGGCATCTCCCCTGTTCCAGGGTGTCCTGTGCTTGTGCTCTTCTGTGTTTAGCCACCAGGCCATGTGTTGAAGGATGACATCTTATTATCATGGGCGATGACTCTTGAGGGATAGGAAAGGCTATTCCAGATGGACAGGTATTGGTGAGGATGAGAAAGGGCAAGCCAGAGGAGTACTTAGGTCCCTGCTGGCCACTTTGTTGAGTCAGCAGGCCCCTAAGCACACTGCTTTAATTCCTTTACCTTCCTAGATGCAGGTTGGCTGAACTCCAGGCTGATCTAGCAAACAGGAATATAGGACAATCACTGAAATGGGAATTGCTGATAAACAATGGATTTTTGTTTGGGTTTTGGTTTGTTTGAGACAAAGTCTCTCATAGCTTGGACTACCTTAGAACACCTCATCTTCCTCCTTCTACCTCCAGAGTGATGAGATTACAGGCAGGAGCCATCATGCCCAGTTAAATGATGCATTTGTTTATTTTTTATTTTTGAGACAGGATCTCATTATGTAACCCTGGCTAGCTTCCAACTCACTATATAGATCAGGCTGCCCTCAGACTCAAAGAGATCTGCCTGTCTCTGCCTCCCAAGTGCAGTGATTAAAGGTTTACACAACATACCATTACTATACACTGGATTTTGGCGGGGGGGGGGGGGCAATTTGAGACCGAGTCTCCCTGCAGCCCAAAGTGGCCTGGAATTCGCTATGTAAACCAGGCTAGCCTTGATCTCACAGAGATCCACTTGCCCCTGCCTCATGAGTATTGTGATGCATGAGCTACCACATCTGGCTTGGATTTTAAAAACAAACCAAACAAATAAACAAACACAAAAACAGAGCCTCCTGCCTTCTAAGGACAAGCTCCAGCACTGAGCTGCACCCCAGCCTCTACAATGAGTAGTTTCTTGATGTAAATATGTCCTACATAGTATAACCTCCTGAGAGAGAAGTTCTAGAAGCAATAGCCTTTTCTCTATGGACTCTTCAGGTCCCTCCCTCCCAGAATATGGCTGCCCAAACAGGTCTGGGCCTTGTAGCATCAAAGCTTGTTAGAAATGCAGGCCAAAAAATTTAAATTACATTTATTATCAGTGTGTGTGTGTGTGTGTGTGTGTGTGTGTGTGTGTATGTGTGTTCCCATGTGTGACTGTATGTGTGTGTACATGAGCGTGTAGGCCCAAAGTTGACGTCAGATGTCTTTCTCGATGGTTCTCCACTTCATTTACTGAGGCAGAGTCTTTCACTGAACCCAAAACTTGCCAATTATGGCTAGTCTAGGTAGCCAGCTTGCCGCAGATATTCCGTGTCTGCCTCCCTGGTGCTGAAATTACAGAGCCGCATGGCACCACACCCTGGTTTATGCAGTGAGGCTGTAGGGACACTGTTTTGACATTTTGAAATCAAAGAAATGTGAGCTGGACTCAGTTGGGTAAAGGTGCTTGCTGCCAAGCCCTAGTTCAATTCCCAGAACCCATATGGTGGAAGGAAAGGAGAGAACTGATTCGCACAGGTTGTCCTCTGACCCCTATACACACACCAAAATACATATATATGCACTCCCCTCACACACACACACACACACACACACACACACACACTACAAATAAGTAAAAGCAAAAAAGAAGTGTGAAGGGCTGGAGAGAAGTTCAGTGGTTAAGAGCACTGGCTGCTCTTTCAGAGGACCAGGATTCACTTTCCAGCACGCAGGTGGTGGCTAACAACCATCTATAACTCCAGTTCCAGGGGATAGGACACCCTCTTCTGGCCTCCATGGGCATTGCATGACATGAGTGCTCTTACATACATGCATATGATATACCCATACACATGAAATAAAAATAAATAAATCTGAGGCGGCATTCTTGCACCTGGAGCACGGTGGCCGGCAGCAGCTGCGGCTAGCGGGTGTGTGTGTGTGTGAGGGGTGTTACAGCTCGCTTTCCCCCCAACACCCCTCCCCCTTGGGCGCCAGCCCCACCCCTCTGCCCACCTGGCGACCCCGCCGAACGATTCCCTGCTGCGCAGCCCTGGGCGGCTCTGGGCGCCCTCCAGTAGACCCCCATCATGGGCAACCGGAGCTCCAAGGCTCCCCGGGGCGACGTGACCGCCCCTAGGAGGCCTCGGGCTCTACCCCAACGAAGGCCAACGGACAGAAGAATGGCCACGTGAGAAGCAATGGAGACTTGTCCCCCAAGGGTGAAGGGGAGTCGCTCCCAATGGACAGAACAGATGAAGCACCTGGGGCCACTGGCGATGCCATCGAGCCTGCACCCCCTAGCCAGGGAGCTGAAGCCAAGGGAGAGGTCTCCCCGAAGGAGACCCCCAAGAAGAAAAAATTCTCTTTCAAGAACACTTTGAAATTGACCGGCCTGTCCTTCAAGAGAAATCGGAAGGAGAGTGGGGACGATTCTTCTGCCTCCTCGCCCACAGAGGAAGAGCAGGAGCAGGGGGAGATCAGCGCCTGCAGCGACGAGGGCACTGCCCAGGAAGGGAAGGCTGCTGCCACCCCTGAAAGCCAGGAGCCCCAAGCCAAGGGGGCAGAGGCTAGTGCTGCTTCCAAGGGAGGAGACACAGAAGAGGAGGCAGGGCCCCAGGCTGCAGAGCCCTCCACTCTCTCTGGCCCGAGAGTGGCCCTGCATCTGCCAGCGCTGAGCAGATCTAGTAGCTGGGTTGGGGCAGGTGGGTGATCTCTAAGCTGCAAAAACTGTGCTGTCCTTGTGAGGTCACTGCCTGGACCTGGTGCCCTGGCTGCCTTCCTGTGGCCAGAAGGGCTTGTTGTCCCCCTCCCAGCCACGTTCCCACTCCTCTCCCTCCTGTGGATTCTCACATTAGCTGTCTGGTCTTCCTCTTAAGGCCAGTTGAAGATGGTCCCCTGCGGTTTCCCAAGTTAGGTTAGAGATATGAAATGCTCCTGCCCCCACCTTCCCTGGCCCCACCCCTGCGAAGGCAATTGCTGGTTTTCTTCCCAATTCTTTTCCAAGTAGGTTTTGTTTCTCCTACTCTCCAAACCCCTGAGCCAGGAGTGGGGTGCTCCCAAACCCTGAGTTTCCAGCGTTCCCCCTGTTGAGTTTAGTAGCTCGTGCTGTGCCTAGTGGTTGGGGAGGACATTGCCCCTGTCTAGGTTTTTATAAATGTCTTACTCAAGTTCAAACCTCCAGCTTGTGCGTCAACTGTGTCTCTTTTCTGACCTGGTAAGCAAGTAGTAGGCTTGGGGTGGGAGGGAGGTCTGAAATGTGAAACAACTTCTTGTTGTCTTTTTCTCCCATCGGTGTAAATAACTTTTAATGGCCAAAACCCCAGATTCGTACTTTTTTTTTTTTCTAATTGCTAAAACCAATTTCTTCCACCTGGATTTACTGTAACATTTGGAAAAGGAATAAAAGTTGCCCCTTTAAAAATAAATAAACCCAAAAAGAAAAGGAAGTGTGAGTTTTCCAACTTTGATTACTTAGGATGTGTCTCAGTTTCATTTCTGGTGCTGTGATGAAATACCCTGATGAAAGCAACTTTCAGAGAGAAAAGATTTATTCAGATCACAATTCCAGGTCTGTCACTGCAGGAAAGTCACGGTAGTAGGAACTTGAAACAGCCAGTCACGTCCACAGTCAGGAGCAGAGAGACAGATTAATGATGCATGCTATTGCTCAGCTCAATTTCTCTACTCTTAAGCAACTCAGGGCCCAAACCCAGGAAATAGTGTCATCACTTTCAGACTGGGTCTTCCCACATCAATCAACATAATCAAAGAGAACCCCCCACAGTTGCGCTCACAGGCCAATATGATCTAGACCATCCCTCAGGGAGACTCTCTTACTAGGTGATTCTAGGTCACCGTCACGTTGACAAAACAAACCATCACAAAGGGACCTTGAGATTCGCTATGAATCTTCTCTTCACCTTGTTGTCTCTACAGAAAACCATAACAGCTGGAATTGTGACAAGGATTACTTTGATGCTGCGGATTGCTTTATCATGTATACAATGTCAATCTTGCAATCGATGAACACGAGATAGCTGATCATTAATTTAGGGCTCGTAATTTTATTCAACAATGGTTTATAGTTTTCAGTGTATGTCTTAATATTTCCTTGGTTTATGTGCTGGATAGCTTTAGTGTCAACTTGACACACCTGGGTTGAGGGAGCCTCAATTGGGGAATTGCCTCTATTGCACTGGCCTGGGGCCATGTCTGAGGGGCATCTTCTTGATGAGTGATGTGGGAGGGCCCAGCCCACTGTGGGTGGTGCCACCCCTGGGCAGGTGGGCCTGTGTTGCATAAGAAAGCAGGCTGAGCAGGGGCCAGGGGAGCAAGCCAGTAAGTGGGATTCCTCCATGGCCTGTGCTCCAGCCCCTGCCTCCAGGTTCTTGCCCTAAGTTCCTACCTTGGGCTCCCAGATGAACTGTGACCTGGGATATGTAAGCTAAATAAACCCTTTCCTCCCCAAGTTGGTAGTGGTCAGAGTGTTTTGTCACAGCAATGAAGAACAAACTAGGACAGAAATTGGTACTAGAGAGTGAGATATTGCTATGACAGACCGGACCTTGGTATTTTGGGGAGGGCCGTGGAAGTGTTTGGAACTTTGGGCTGGAAAAGCCATTGCGTACTCAGTTTGTTGCAGTGGAGCTTGGAACAGTTATCCTGAAAGAGTTGTAGACGATGGAGTCCTGGCTTGTGAAGCTTCAAAGGGAAGTGGAGACTATCAGGGCTGCTTCTGTCAGATTTTGAATTCAGAATCTGTGGGTTCTGGTCAGCTGGGGCTGAAAAATCAGCTGTGACTAAGAAGAGACCAGAACCTGAAGCAAAACCTTTGTTTTACTGGGACAATTGATGCTGGTTAGCTGGGGCTGAAAAATCAGCTGTAAGTAACAACAGACCAGCATCATTGTGGTGGAGTCTTCTGGGAGGTATTGCCTCAGGGTCAGCACACAGAGGGGACCTGCACCTCTATTTCAAGCTGGAAGCAGGACTTGGTAATGTGTAAGAGTCTCCTGCATGGGTCTGGTGTTGAAAGCATGAAGGCACAGAGCAGCTGAGGCAGCTTGGCACTCTGAGAGGCCAGGAAAGGCCATAGGTGAAAGTGTAGCTTCAGTTGCAGCGAAGACCCCAGGATTGAAGGGGTCATGGAGAGAATCAGAGGCTTTGCACCCTAAGAGGCAAGAAGAGGGCATTGTTGAAGGTGTAGCCTCAGTTTCAGTGGAGACCCCAGCTTTTGGGAGATGCCAAAACCATGAAATGACCACCAAGGACAGCAGTAAGTGTGGAATGGAGCTGGCCTATGAGCTGAGTGTGCTGTGGACTGCAGAGTCAGAGCAGTGGAGCTGCCAGTACCCTTTGGAGCCCAGAGGATCATCATTTCATTATAACAGCATTGACATATTCAATAACAATTTCCAGAGCTAAGATGCATTTATGTTTATTCTTATATCCTGCAACTTCTCTGAATTTATCTACTAACTATAACAGTTTTTGTGTGAATTCTTTAGGGATTTTTTTTATTCTGTGGTGCTGAGGATAAAACCTAAGGCCTTTCACATGCTGGACAGGCACTCTGTCTCTGAGCTGTATGCAAGAAAAGCTCTTGGCTTTTCTTGGAAGTGGGGCTTAATATCTTATTTATTAGTGTGTTTATTTATGTATAGAGCTTGCTTGTGTTCAAGTGTACCCATGCCACGCAATGCCCACGGAAGCCAGAAGAGGGCATCAGATCCCCTGGAACTGGAGTTATAGACAGTTGTGAGCTGCCATGTGGATGCTGGGAAGTGAACCCAGGTCCTCTGCAAGAGCAGCCAGGGCTCTCAATGGTTGAGTCATCTCTCCAACCCCAGGGGCTCAGTATTTTGAATATACCCCAGGCAGCCTGGAACTCTTTAGAGCCCAGGTCTCAAACTTGTAACCCTTATGCATCTGTCTGCCAAGTCCTGGGATTACGGGCTTGTACCACCAAGCCTGGCTACTTTGATTCTTTTCTAGTAGACCTTTTTTTTTTATTCTCTTATTGTTCCTATTACTAAACTCTTAACAGTTTACTGTCTTCTTCACTTTTTGTTCCTGTTTATTTGTTTGTTTGTTTGTTTGTTTGAAAACAGGGTCTCATTATGTATCCTTGGCTGGCCTGGAATTCTCTCTGGAGACCAGGCTGACCTCAAACTCATAGATATCTGCCTGCCTCTGCCTTTGCTGGAATTAAAGGCATGTGCCACTGTACCTGACTTAGCACCTTAGTTTTTCGGTTTTGGGGTTTTTTTTGTTGTTGTTGTTGTTTGTTTGTTTTTGGTCTTTTTGAGACAAGGTCTTACTGTAGCCCTAGCAAGGTTGGAATTCATCATGCAGACCAGGCTGGCCTCAATCTCACAGAGATTCACCTGCCTCTGCCTTCCAAGTGTTCAGATTAAAAGTGTAAGCCACCAGGCCCTGCACCATCTTGGTTTTTAGCACTATAGTTCTAAAAGTCAAATCAAACTTAGTCTCAATAATATATAAAATCTTTGTCATTCTACCAGTTCTGTTTCTTTGGAGAACCCTAACTAATACAGGGTCCAAAACTCCAGTCTTCACATTTGCACCACAAGTGCTTTAAACACAAAGCTATCTCTCCAGCCTCAAATTCATGGTCATTGCAGTTGTCTTTTAAATTATATAGGAGGGAAAAGAAGAGTTCACTAAGGATACATCCATACTGACTTTTATATTTATCTAAGTTGTGCTAGTCAGCTTTCTGTTGCTATTACAAAATACGAGATGGCCGGAATGGAGGTGTTTGCCTTTAATCTCAGGACTCAGAAGGCAGAGGCAGATGGGTCTCTGGGAATTCCAGGCCAGTTAGGAGTACATATTGAGACCCTGTCTCAAAAAACCAAACAAAAACAAAGAAACAAAACTAAATACAGGAGATAATCAACTGGTATAGAGGAAAGTCTTGTGTTGGCTTGTGGCTTTGCAGTTGCAGCCCTGCTCAGCTGGCTCTGCTGTTTGTGGGCCTGTGGTCAGGTGCCACATCACTGCAGGAGTTGAATGATGGAGCAAAGCTGTGTACATCATTGCATCCAGAAAGCAAATGGGGTCTGGAGAAATGGCTCAGCAGTGAAGAGCACTGGCTGTTCTTGCAGAGGACCTGGGTTCGGTTCCCAGCACCCACATGCTGGGCAATGATCATCGGTAACTGAACTTTCTTTTCTGGCCTCCATGGACATTGCCTGCAGGTGGTGCACTGACATAAATGTAGGCAAAACACCAATACATATAAAACAAAAATAAATCAGAAAGCAAAAGAAAGATACGTAAGAAAGGAGGCCAGATCATAGTATCTTCTTCAAAGGTAAATCCCCAGTGATCTAGATTTCTCCCCCAGGTTCTGTCTCTTAAAAATTCTTCTACGTCTCCAGAGTGTCACAAGCTAGGAATAAGCCTTTCACATGTAGGCCTTTGGAGAAGATTCCAGATCCAACTCATAGCACCATGATTTATTTACTTGTGTACCTTTGCTATGTTCTTTACTTCTTCAGATGTTTTTGAAATATTTTTTATGTGAATGAGTGTATTGCCTGCATGTGTAAGTGCACCCATGTCATGCAATGCCCACGGAGGTCAGAAGAAGGTGTCAGATCCCCTGGAACTGGAGTTAGAGATGGTTGTTAGCTTCCATGTGGGGGCTGGGAACTGAATCCAGGTCCTCTGCAAGAGCAGTCAGTGCTCTTAACTGCTGAGCCATCTCTCTAGCCTACCTTCAGATGTTTTTAAAAGAATTGCTCTCTTATATTCTTTAATATAAGCCTGAAGGTTTGGGGATGTAGCTCAGTGGTAGAGTTCTTGCCTTTTGTGAGGCCCTGGGTTCCATCCCCAGCACTGTGTGTATGTATGTGTGAGTGTGCGTGTGTGTGCATGTGTATGTGTGTGTGTCTTATAAAACTCTCTAACATTTTTCTTAATGCAGGTGTGTTAGTTACTTTTCTTCCTGCCTTGACAAAACATCTGACAGAGGGCCAATGAGTTGGCTCATTGGGCAAAGGTACCTGCTGCCAAGCCTATCAACCCAAGTTCAATCTGATCCAGGACCCATAAGGTGGAAGGAGAGAACTGACTTCTGCAAGTTGTCCTCTGACCTCACATGCATGCCATAACATGTTCCCTACTCCCCCAACAGATAAATGAATAAGTAAATATAATTAAAAAAATACCTGCTAGAAAGCAACTTAAAGGAGGAAGGATTTATTTCATCTCACAGTTTGAAGGTACAGACCATCACAGTGAGGAAGGCATCCCCCCCACCAGGGGGATTGGGGGGGCATGGCTGCAGCAGCAAAAACGTGGCTGCTTGCTCACATCTCAGTATACCAAGAAGCAGAAATCATGAAGGCTGGTACTCACCCAGCTTTCTCCTTTTTCCAATTTTAATCATTGGTGGACCCCAGCCCATGGGATACTACCACCCACATTCAAGGTGGGTCTTCCCTCCTCAGTTTAACTTTCTAGAAAAGTCTTCACCAACATACCCGAGGTGTGTCTCCTAGGTGATTCTAAATCCAGTCAAGCTGCCAATGGAGATTAACCACAGCAGTTCTAGAGACAAACTCTATCAATTTGAATTTCCCTAGGAATGTCTGTATTTCCTTTGCTCTGAAGGACAGCTTTACTAAATATAAAAATCTTGGATACCAGGCTGGAGAGATGGCTCAGTGGTTCAGAACACTGGTTGTTCTTGCAAAAGACCAGTGTTCGAATCCCAGCACCCACATGGCAGCTAACAATTGTCTGAAACTCCAGTTCCAGGGGATCTGATGGCTTCTTCTGTCCTCCACGGGCATTGCATGTCACAGGTGCACTTATCTACATGCAGGCAATACACTCATACACATAAAATAAAAATAAATAAAATATATTTTTAAAAATCTTGGATACCATCCCATTACCTTCTGGCCTCTGTGACTGTTGCTCTTACTGAGATTAGTTTATATGTGACAGAGTCATTTTTCTCTTGCTGCTTCCAGTTCATCTTTCTGTCTTTGACTTCAGGAGTTTGCTTAAATACATCCTGACACTGATCTATATAATTTGATATATGCATCCTGGGGTTCATTGGGCGACCTAGATGCATAGGCTATATATCTGCCATGGTTCCCTCAAACATTCTGTCTGTCCCCTTTCATCCCCTCTCTCCTTTAGGGACTTCCATTGGGCACAGGTTGCTGTGTTTGGTGACGTCCCACAGGGCCCTTAAACTCTGTTTTTCTTCATTCCTTTTTTCCTTGCTACTCCTTGTTCTGATTAATCCTTGACTTGTTTATCTTCAAGAATGCTGTGTGCTGATTCTTTTCCTGCCTGTTCATTGACTGCTGATACCTTCCTGATGAAATTTTCACTTTGGTTATTGTTACACTCTTCAACTCTAGAATCTCTATTTGTTTCCCTTTTTTTGTAATTTCTAACTCTTGACAAACCTTCCTTGGGAAGTCCATACCTACATTTGTGTGTTTTATTCTTTCCTAGAGAGTCTCTCTTTCTCTTAACCCTATGCTTAATTGGGAGAGATGGCTCAGCGGTTAAGAGCACTGACTGCTCTTGCAGAGAATCCGGGTTTGATTCCCAGCACCCACATGATGGCTAACAGCCATCCATAACTCCAGTTCCAGGGGATCTGATGCCTTCTTCTGCCCTCCATAGGCATTACACAACATGGGTGCATTTACACACATGCGGGCAATATACTCATACACATAAAAAAGAAATAATAAATAAAATGTTTAAAAATATATTTAAAATATATCTTTAATAGACTAACTTCCTTGAAAAGTCCCCCACACACATACACGCTCTGTGTTGTATTTCCTTTCTGAGTGCCCCCTTTCTCGTAACCCTCATACTTCAGGCTTATATTAAGATATCTTTGAGCCAGGCATGGTGGCACATGCCTTTGATCCTGGAAGAGGCAGGTAGATCTCTGTGAGATCAAGGCCAGCCTGGTCTACATAGAGAGTTCCAGGCCAGCTGGGAATACAGGGAGAGCCTGTCTCAAAAAGACACTCCCAATCCCCCCCCCAAAAAAAACCAACTATCTTTAATAATTTCTGTAGCTCTTTATCAATACTCTGTTTTGTGAAATGTAGTTCTCCTGGTTTCCTTTAGATTCTCACATGTGCTTATTACCTTTATTACATTTAAACAGTTGATTGACACATGCCTGTAATACTAATACTTGGAGGTGGAGGTAGGAGGATCAGAAGTTCAAGATTATCCTCAGCCTCATAGCAAATTCAAGGCTACCCTGGCTACATGAAACCCTGTCTCAAAAGCCAAATTAAATGACTGGTGAGATGGCTCAGTAGGTAAAGGTACCTAAGATAAGCCAAACAAATTTAAATTCAATCCCTGGGACCGATGTGGTGGAAGGAAAGAACTGACTCCCACAAGTTGTCCTCTGATCTCCACAAATGCACCATGGCACTTGTACACACACGTACACTTATAAATTAATTAATTAAAATAAAACCCAAATTATAAATTGGGATTGAATGTTATCAATTATCCCCTTTGATAACCATCAACTTTTCCTTTTCTGATCTGCTAAAGTAGTGAATGACACTTCCAGATTTTATAATGTTAAACCAAGCATGAATTTTTATATAACTTCCAGAACCAAGGCAAATATGTATTCTGTGCAATGCTGGATCTAGTCCATGTTGTGCTTTGTTTCCCAAAAGTCTGTGTGCTGGTGGCTTATTTCCCAGTGTAATGGTACTAAGAGGTGGTGGGATCTTTAAAAAGGTGGGGTCTAAGTGTTGGAGATGTAGCTTAAATGGTAGCCTACTGGTCTAGCATGCATGAAACCCTGAGTTCAGTCTCCAGCACCATCAAAACCTGGAGGGAGGAATGCACATCTATAATCCCAGCACTCAGTAGATTAAGGCAAGAGGATAAGAAGTTCATCAGCTATCTAATGAGTTCATGGCTACTTTAGGCTACATGAGACCCTACCTCAAAATAAAAATTTCTGGTACTGGAGACATGGCTCAGGGATTAAAAGCACTAGCTGTTCTTGTAGAGGACCTGGGTTCAGTTCCATTACCATCATGATGGTATGCACTTATATGCAGGTGAAACACTCACACATGTAACAAAAATAAATAAAACAAAAGTTTCTACTACCTCCAATGGTGCCAAAGTGGGGTCCACACCTTTAGGACATGGGCATTTGGAGACACTATAGATCCAAATGACAGCACCTTTGTACATAATTCAAAAGTTCACACAGTCACAAAAAAGTTCATAAAGAGACTAGAGTGATGGTTCAGTGGTTAAGAGCACTGGCTGCTCTTGCAGAGGATCCAGGCTTGATTCCCAGCATGCACATCGTGGCTCACAGCTGTCTGTGACTCTGGTTTCAGGGGACCTGATATCCTTTCTTGGCTTCCATTGGCATTGCATGCACATGGTATACATACATACATGCAGGCAAACACTCATACACTTAAATTTTTAAAAATAAAAACATTTTAAAGTTTCTTAAACTGTAGCAGTCCTTTTCTGTATCCAGCCCTCCAGACCTCTAGTTTCTGAGATGTACATACCGCCATATTTCTCAAAATGTCTATACCAATGGTCGTTTGTTTTGTTTTTTGAGACAGTGTCTCCCTGTAGCCCCAGCTGGCCTGGAACTCCCTAGTAGACCAGGTTGACCTCAAACTCACAGAGATCTGCCTGATTCTGCCTCCCAAGTGCTGAGACCAAAGGTGTGTGCTACCATGCCCAGTTTACTGATTTTTTTCTTAAATAATCAGTTTGAGACATTACCTATTGACTTCTTATTTGGTAGATGAAGATTTAATTCTCTGATTACCATAGTGTGTTAAAGCAGCAGTGACAGGTTGAGGAGATGGCTCCATCAGTAACACGCTTGCCTTGAGGACCTGAGTTTGATCTCCAGAACCTACACAAAGTCAGGAGTGGTAACATGCACTTGCAACCCCATTATTGGGAGGCAGAGATGGGTAAATTCCTGGGGCCTGCTTGTCAGCCAGCCTCACCTGCCTGGCAAGCTCTATGCCAATGAGACAGCTTGCTTCAAGGAAAACTGGAAGGCACCCGGGAAACAACACCTGACGCTGTCCTCCAGCTTCTATATGTGCAAACGCATGTGCTGTGCACACACACGAACATGCACTCCCTCCAGACAAAAATAATGATTAAATATTTGACATTTCCATTTTGTATACCTACTTGATATTATTTGTAGCTAAGTACTTTGTAAACTGTGGTCATTTCTTCTACTTTGAGGGTTTTCTAAAGCTAGTAATGGCCTTTTTACTCTTTATTTTTAGTGCCAGGTTGTGAATCCATGGCCTCATGCACACAAGAGAAGCCCTGTACCAACTGAGCTACATTCCCAGCCCTCACCTTTTTATTTTTAGATGTTGGAGTTTCATGGTAACCACTGCTAATTTGTCCCCAAACTTTTCCAAAGTCTTCAACCACATCAGTGATCCATTAGACTCAGTGTTCCATGGAGGCCACAGGCCTAGTGACTGTTTTCTACCATTTTGGCTGTTTTCTCCTCTTGATGCTACAGGGCCCCTGTCCTAAAATCTTCCCTGCCACACTGGCAGTCACTTTTCTCCCTCCCCTGGTCCCTCTTTTCCTGGATCACATGTGTTTCTTCCCTTCAGCTTTGGTGACAGGAGGTGTGGTAATGACCAGCCCTGCACATACCAGCCTCTTCACCCTCAGTTTTCCAGTTTGGACTGGTTTGACCTTGTGTGCCCCAGATCCCCCAGGATCTTTCTTCACAACCACCCTGACAGTTCTCCTGTCTTTGGGCCTGTATTGGCCTTCCTGTCTTCTGAGCCATTCTTTCTTGGGTCCCCTTCTCATTTTGGGGGAGTACATCTGTCTTTGTTCCTCCTGCTTTACAAACGCCTTAATGCATAAATGAGAGAATTGTGTTTCTCACATTTCTGGAGTCTGGGAAGTCAAGATCAAGGAGCTGGAGCTTGAGAGTCTGGTCAGAGCTTCTTCTCTGCTTCCAGAACCATGCCTTCCTGCCACATCCTCATAGGGAGGAAGAGACATACACTGTCACCCTGGCAGGGTGACAAAAGTGACTAGCTGGCTGGGAATGGTGGCACATACCTATAATATTGCCTTGGGAAGCAGAGGCAGGCAGATCTCTGTGAGTTCAGGGCCAGCATGGTATACATAGAGAGTTCCAGGCCAGCTGGGGCTACAGGGAGACCCTGTCTCAAAAAAAGGGGGATGGAAAGATGCCTCAGGTTAAGAGCACTAGATACTCTTACAGACCTAGGTTTGGTTTCCAGCACTCACATGGCATCTAACAACCGCCTGTAACTCCAGTTCAGGACATCTAACACCCTATTCAGGCCTCTGCTGGCATTGTATGCAATGGGGTACACTTACATGTAGGCAAAGCACTCATAGGCATAAAATATAAATAAGTTGGGCTGGGCATGGTGGCACACACCTTTAATCCCAACACTCAGGAGACAGAGGCAAGCAGATCTCTGTGAGTTCCAGGCCACCTTGGTCTACATACAGGCCAGCTTGGGGCTACAAGAGACCCTGTCTCAAAAGGACACACACACACACACACACACACACACACACACACACACAGTATAGATAAATAAATGTAATAAAAAACTTCTAATTAAAAAAAGAAAGAACTTGAAGGGCAGAAACAATAAACTGAAAAGACAAGTCCAGCATGGGTTACATAACAAGACCCTGGTTTGTTTGTTTTTTAAAAAAATGATAGGAGCTAGGAAACAGAGGCAAAATGGGAAGTGAAAACAAGAAGATCAGGAATTCGAGGTTATCCTTGGCTCTCCAGCAAATCTGAGGTTAGCCTAGGCTACACGAGACTCTGCATCAAAACAACAACAACAAAAAAAAATTGATGGGCCCATCCTAAGCATGATAACTGGCTTTACCACATATAGTGTTCTGGGACGGATATTTAATGGGTTACACTAGTCTTAATGTCTCTTTCTCAGGCTGGCCAGAGTCTCAAAGAAGGATGTTTGGAAGGTAAGGGCCAGACTACCAAGTGAGAAAAAAAGTTGAGGGGGAAGATCTCAGTTTTTGGCATCACGGGATTTAAATTCACTTTAGGCAGCTGTTGGTCCAGAGGGCAATTTCCAGTCTTACGCAGGACTAGGAAAGGGCGACTGCCCAGTGGCATGAAACAGACCCAGGGATGTGACTGCTTCTCAATTTGCTCCATGTTTAGACCTTTACTGCCCTTGCAGAAGTCTCTGCCACTGCCAAGTCAAGTCCTGCCTTCCACTCTGTCCATTAGCGAGAACAGTCTGTTGATGCTCATCCTATAATGACAGATTTATCTAACTGCTCCGTGCAGCTCTTAGGATTTTTGCCTAAATATTTTATTAGGTGTCTATTAATTTAGAATTGGAATATAAATTCCACTTTTATTTTTTAATTTATTTTTGTATTATTTGACAGTTTCATCCATATATATAAGGAATTTTAGTCAACTTCACCCCCATTCTCCTTTCATATCATAATCCTCCCTCTTCTGTTGAAACCCCTCTTCTTCCCAACGAGCCCCCCTCCAATTTTCATGTCTTTTTCTCTGTATGTGACACACTGAGTTTAGTTAGGGCTGCTTGTGTGACATGGGCACTAGGTTACTTACTGGAGCATGAGCAACTTAGTCAATGGCTACATCACTAAAGAAAAGGACCCATCCTCCCCTAGCAGCCATTAGTTCCCAGCAGCCCATCAAGCGGGAGCATGGCTTCATCAGCACCTCCCCCATCCATGATGGAATGCTGAAGGCCCAGTCTTGTGCAGGTGACCACAGCTGCAGCTAGTTCATGAGTATAATGGCTATGTCATGTCCAGAGGACACTATTTCCCATCACTCCTCCTCAGGCTCTTACGTTCTGCCTTCCCCTTCTTCTATGATGTTCCCTCAGCCTTGGGGTGGGGGTGGGGATGATATAGACACCCCATTCAGGGCCAAACCCTACACATAACTTTTACTTTAAAAAAAAATTGTAATCGTTTTATTAATACTACATAGTAACCAACTCTGCCCCTATGATGTATTTTTGTCTTAAAAGTTCAGCTGTTAATGTAGGAATACCACAGACTAGAGAAAGAACTCAGCAGTTAAGAGCACTGGCTCCTCTTGTAGAGGATCCATATTGGGTTCCCAGCACCCACATGGTGTTTAACAACTGTCAGTAACTCCACTTCCAGGGAATATGATGCCCTCTTCTGGCCTCCACGGATATTGCATGTACGTGGTGCACTTACATATAGGCAGGCAAAACACTCCTGACCTCATCCTTACTTTCCTTTGTAAGTAAGGAGATGGTTTTTGGAGATTTGGTAGACAATGGGATCTCAAAGAATCATGGTCTCTTTCTAGAATTTGGTTTGTTTGTTTATTGACAGGGTCACATTATGTTGCCCCAGCGAAACTCAAATCATCCTTCTGTCTTAGATAGATGGAATCACACACAATCTCTAGATGCCTGGCTTAGGGATCCATTGTCTGTAATAGAAAGATGCCTCATTGCTCCAAGTCCAACACCTCATTAGCAGTACAACTCCCTTCTCCATTCTCTTTCACGTCTATAGGAGCCTTTTGTTTTGTGGGGTTTTTTTGTTTGGTTTTGTTTTGTTTCATTTCGTTTCATTTTGTTTTGTTTTGTTTTGTTTTGATACAGGATATCACGTATCCCCAGCTGACCTTGGATTTACTTTGTGGTCATCAAGGCTGACCTTGACCTCCTGATCCTTCTGCTTCCCAAGTGCTGGGATTAGAGGCTTAGCACTGCCAAGCTTAGTCCTTGGAGCCATCCTTCTGACATGGAAATCTGTTCATATTACACTCCTGCATAACCCTGCAATGCCGGCCCTTTATCCTATGTACAAAGTCAACATACATCCCCCCCCGCCCCCACCACGATCTGGTCCTTGATTCTCACATCAACCAGATATCTTTCAATAATCCCCTTCCCTTTCCCAACTCCTCTCTTGGACAATTTTTTCCAGACCCTAGGTCCAGGTTCAGAGTTGCTAGATTTTTCCAGAGCATCCTGTACTCTTATCTGGGTACCTGTCACATAGTGATATAGTCAGACATCTGAAACCATCTGTTTTCTACCCCTCCTTCCAGACTGCACTTCACAAATGCAGAAAATCCTCTGCCTTGTTCACTAACATACCAGCACCTGGCATCAGACCTCATTACACACTTGCTGAGTGACTGAATGACTGCTGGGCTCATTGTTTTTCCTTGTTTTTCCATATTCTTGATATGGTAAAGAGGTTAACTCTTTGCCATTGGCTAGACATGTTGCCCCCACAACCCTGCATATTTACCTTAAATTTGGGTTCTTTTTCATTATTTTAATTTAATTTAATTTATGTGTATGAGTGTATTGCCTGCATATGTGTAAGTTCATCCATGCCATGCAATGCCTGAGGAGGCTAGGAGAGGGCATGAGATCCCCTGGAACTGGAGTTACAGGCAGTTGTTAGCCACTATGTGGGTGCTGGGAATCAAACCTGGGACCTCTGCAAGTGCAGCCAGTGCTCTTAACTGCTGAGCCATCTCCCCAACCCCTTAATTTGGGTTCTTTTTGCCATGAGGTGATGAGGGTAAGGGAGAGAACCTAGTGAGGTTTCAGTGTTAATAGAAATATATCTACTGATTATTTTCTATTGAGATCTCTCCCAATACTTCCAAGTTTAGAATCTTCTCACTGGAGATTTGATGAGTAAATGTTCACTCTATTTTCTGCAGCCAGCAGGGCCCTGATCATTTTACTCTCTGCTTAAAAAAAAAAAAAAGCCAGGCATGGTGGAACACACCTTTAACCCTAGCACTCGGGAGGCAGAGGCAGGCGGATCTTTGTGAGTTCAAGGCCAGCCTGGCCTACATAGTGAGTTCCAGGACACCTGGGGCTACAAGGAGACCCTGTATCAAAAAGACAAAAAAAAAAAAAAAAAAAAAAAAGTTTAACAGTGTCCTTAGACCCTCTGGAATAAAGTCCAAATTCTTTTACTTGGCGTCTGAGCCTTTCTTCCCAGCCTTTTCTGGATGTGCTTTCACTGAGCCTGAGCTCAGGACAGAATGAAGGATTTTCCTTTTCCTGGATGTGTCTGCCCTTGTTCCAGCAAACCTACTGGTCTCTCTACCTAAAATGCCCACCACCACCACCCCCATTTCTAAGTTGATCTTTAAATCTTGCCTCTACATTTTCTGAAAAGCCTCACCTGCAACCCTTGGGAGGTTGAAACAACCATGCTACACAGTGAGTTCTGGGCCAGCCAGAGCTACATCATGAGACCTTGTTCAAAAAACAAGAAACACAGGCTGATGAGATGGTTCAGAGGGTTAAGGGTACTTGCTGAAAAACCTGATGACAGGAATTCAGTTCCTATGACCTGCATGGTGGAAGGAAAGCACTGACTCCTTTGAGTTGTTCTTGGACCTTCATACATGTGCTGTCGAGAGAGAGAGAGAGAGAGAGAGAGAGAGAATAACAAAAACAAACTTAGAAACAGGGTTGAGAACTGGGCATGGCAGTGCTCACCTTTAATCCCAGCACTCAGGAGGCAGAGGTAGGTGGGTCTCTGTGAGTTCAAGGCCAGCCCGGTCTACATAATAAGTTCCAGGCCAGCTGGGGCTACAAAGAGACCCTGTCTCAAAAAGATAAAAAAACAAACAGAAAAAGAAACAGTGTTGAGGATGTAGGTCAGTTGGTAGAGTGCTTACCTGGCATCATGAAGCCCTGAGTTTAATCTCCAGCATGAATAAACTGGGCTTGGTGACATACCTGCAATCCCAGCACTTGGGAGATGAAAGCAGGGGGATCTGGAGTTCAGGATCATCCTCAGCTCCATAGCTAGTTGGAGGCTAGCCTGGGCTACAAAGGCCCTGTCTCAAAAACAAAATTAGGCCTGGAGAAATAGCTCAGTGGTTAAGAGCACTTACTGCTCTTCCAGAGGACCTGGGTTTGGTTCCCAGCACCCACATCACAGTTAACACCCATCTGGAACTCCAGTTCCAGGGTATCCTACATCCTCTTCTGGCCTCTGTGGGCATTACATGCAGTTGGTGCACTACATACATGCAGGCAAAACACTCATACACATAAAATAAAAATCAATAAAATCTTTAAAAATAACAATAAAACAAGCCTCAGCTTACCCTTCCTCCTGGGAAGGTGAGCATTGGAGAGATGAGGAAGTATGTCAGACACACGTGGCATAAAACCCACTTTAACCTTCCTAGTGTCTTCACTGCGCTGAATACAGAACTCGGGCCTCATGCGTGCTAAGCAAATGCTGTATCACTGAGTTAGATCCTCAGACCCTTCTCAGCATCTTTAAAAGCACGCCACATTAGGTAGTTTTGAGGGAGAGCTGAGGGTGACATCCTGAGCCAGGTCACATCCTCAGCCAGCACCCTGACTATGTGTACTGCATTCCTTCATGCTGGGAGTGTTCCCACCCAGTCATGCCTTCTCACAGACCCTGCAAGTCTGATTAGCCCACAAACTCTGCTATCTGGTGGCTGAGTTTTCCCACTGGGCAGATGGAAGTGAACAAACAGGTTTCACCTAGCCCAGTGCCCCAGGGATGAGACTTACACACCTATTTGGCCTAAAGGAATTCCTTCCTTCCTTCCTTTCCTTCCATCTCACTCAGCTTTAGTAATTTCTTCACTGGAAGATTAAGCCTCCAAATAGGGGTCTACCAGCACCCCATGCCCCTTACCATCAGCAACCCCAGTACAATGGTGAGTCAAGTGAAAGAGACAACCCTACCAGACAAATTAAGGTAGGTAAACTGAGTCTCAAATTAGCATCCCCATAGTTGAGCCTAGAACTTGTTTTCAAAGCCAGGGGAAAGGGTTTTCTCGTGAGGTTCTAGGGCTCCTGGGGAAGCTGGAAGAGCCTAGACCTCAGAACAAGATATGAATCAGGAGTCCTGCCTCTCAGGGCCTCTCTCCTGGTCCATGAAGCTGCTGATGCCACATTCTTAGTGGCCCTGGTATGCCGTGTCTGTATGTGTGTTTGTGAACACAGAGTACCACATACGGGAGGTTATTTTGCCTGTTTCTTTTGAAGAAGAGCAAAGGTGATGATGACTGTATCTCTCCAGGGCTGAGGGTAAAGGTGGGGACTTCCTGGACAGCAAGAAGAGCAAGCTTAACCTTGGGAGCCAGTTCCAGATCTAAACCCAGCATGCTGCATCCACTGGGGCAAATATGCCTGCCTCTGGGGACCCCAGCTGTCCAATCTATAAAATAGAAGAGGCTGGGGCAGAAAGATCTATGTTAGCAGGATTTTAGCATTCTTAGAATTCTCCATGTGCTGTCCCTTCGCCCCAGCCCTGCCTGAGCCTGGGCTGTCCCCAGGGCCTGACTTCACCACACTGGCCTGACCAATTCTCTGATACCACACAGCTATCTCCACCCTCTGGCCGGCCTTTCCCTAGGATCCTGGCTGGACTCCAAACTCCTGTGGAGCTGGGTCTGCAGGCAGTGGTCTCAGTTAAGCCTGGGGGCACAGGGAGTGAGGTGTCCTGGCCCAAGTTTAAACTCCTCAGTCTCTTCCCTCTCACTGAAGCCAGCATCCTCCCCTCTCTCCCTGGTGAAATCTGAGCTCAAGGAACCAGGGAGAATTCTGGCTGTAGAACATTCCATCCAGTTGTCCAACACTGCACAGCTGGTGGAGGGAGGGGCAGCCAGAGGCTGCCTTCAGGAGCCCTTGGACTGTTGTTTTCATGAAAATGTGGGAGACCCTGCTCTGGGGTGGAAGAAGGGTCAAGCTGGGGCTGCCCAGAGAGGCTCCCAGGGCAAGGATGACAAAGGAAGATGTCCCCTTCACAGGCTTGTTTGTGCCCAAGGCCACCCTGTGGAACACCAGTCCTTGCCAGAGGAGGCTCTACCTCAGAGCTCGCCAGGCCAGGCGGGCCAGGTGTGCGAAGCTACTTAGCTCTAGAGCACAAGCCTTGGGAGCCTCCCCTTGGGACCCGGGCGGCCTCAGTGCTCAGCTTCAGACAGCAGGGGGAGGGCGGGTAAGGATGACTCTGAGACAGCATGCCCCACAGAGACTCTGGGCAACAGCTTTTAACTGCCAGCTGGCCCATTCCCAGCTGCCTCTCGAGGCCCACTCATCAGTGACCTTGGATGAATCTTGGAGCCTCAGTTTCCCCATTTGCAAGAGGAGAGCGAGCCTTTTTCTGGCTCTGATTATCCTAAGTCACAAGGTCCTCACAGATCCCATCCTTTCCAAGCTGTGTCTAAATTTGCAGAAAGTTAGCATGTTTCTTTGTCCGGGTCCCCTTCACTTCTGACTCAGTTTCTCCACTGAGGGGCCATCCCCCCATGCTTTTTGTACCCTTCCAAGCCAGGTCAGGTCAGGGTGGTGAGAGATTGTCCCCCTTTCCACACATCCTGTTTTCTGTTAATGGTTTCCAGGTGAGGCCCCAGTTGCCCTTCAGAGGAAGGTGGGGGCACTGGAGAATTTAGCAGGGGGATGAGCAAAGAGCAAAAACAGGAAGGGGGTGGGAGCAGGCCATGGAAAATTCACAGCCAGGAAACCCAAGGCCAGCATCTGGCTTGCATTAGGCTAAGCAGGCTTCACAGCCCAGAGTTGCACAGAGATAATGCTATCCACTGGATGGCTGGGCCGGGTGCGGTGCTGGTAGGGGGCAGGCAGAACTCCCAAGGAGGATCCAAAGACTGACCAGAGAGAGCAGCAAAGCAGAGGAGGGAGACAGGCAGTTCTCCACTATGTCCACACCGGAGCAGACCCTTCCTGAAAGTTACCATCTCTCGTGTCCCCAGTTCCGTAGAGAAGAATAGTGCCCATTTTATACATGAGGCCACTGAATCTCAAGAGACCGCAAGTGACTTACTCAAGGTCACATAGTCAAGACATCTTGTCCTTTTGAGAAGAACAAAGTGGAGTGAAAGCCAAAGTTAGAAGGGGCAGTGTGAGGACTGGGGATGTGGCTTAGTAGATGACCTAGATGTGCAAGGCTCTAGGTTCAATCCCCAGCATCACACTACCACCACCCCCACCACCTGGCAGAGAGAGAAGGGAAGGGAAGGGAAGGGAAGGGA
>NW_008331995.1:622685-633712 GCF_000622305.1 Nannospalax galili | reverse complement strand
TAATGCCTTTTTGTTTTCCTTGCCTTCCTACTTGTCTTTCTTTTTCATGTGGTCAAAAGAAAGAGGAAGAAAGGAAGGAAGGGAAGGGAAGGGAAGGGAAGGGAAGGGAAGGGAAGGGAAGGGAAAACACAGTACATAGAATGTGGAAAGGACAGTTGACCTGGTGTGCCTTAGAGGCTGAGAATCTATTTTATGGTTGGGGAAACTGAGACAGAGAGAGGCTGAAGTGGTGCTGGAAGGGGCTTGAATCAGGCCTGGGTAAGGCCAAACTTGTGTTCCCAGCTGTACTGAATTGTCCCTTGGTGATGGGGGTTAAAAGATTCAAGGACAAACAGCCAGTCAATGAGTGATAGAACCAGGCTGGACAGGCTTTGCCCAATGTGTCAACCACGGAGAGGGGCAGGCAGTCTCATAGAGAACCTGGCTAAACATGGGGCCTCAGCATGTGAAAGAAGCTTCCCACCTGCCCCTCAGGTATATGGGCCTTCACTGGCCCACAGCCCACAAGCCTAGAAAGGAGGCCTGTGTCTTCCGCTGCCCGCTGAGCCTCAGGAGTTAATAATTAAGGGTTTAAGGAGATAGAGGCCTGTCTGGGAGGCCCTGCCCATGGGCCAGGGCTGCTGCTTCTTAGAGATAGCAAAGGTTAGTGTGAGGCTCTGCCTGGGGTGGGAGCAAGCTCTACCACTTGCCTTCCTGACAGTCTCCAGCAGGACCCTCAGTCTGGATTCCAGAAATGGATGCCTCAGAGGAGCCCAGGCAGTGCCCTGCCCGAGGGTCATGTCCCGTGTTCTTAGCCATGAGCTCAGGCACTGTCTGCTATGCCCCATCAGGTTTGGGTCCTGTACCTGAGAGGAACTTGAGAGAGGAGTCTTGGGGTACAAACAGGTGAGCTGGGGACCTGGGATACTGAAGGAAGGTGGGAGATGGGTCTTGCTACTACAGGGGTGTATATGAGGGGTAAGAGTCAGAAGATGGCTTTGAACAGTAGACTGATGCTGAACCAGGAGAAATTTTAGAAGCCTCTTACAGGGTCTGCACTCAGAGGGGAGTTCTGATTGTCTTGTCCAACTTAATGGTTAGAGGTAGAACTGAAGCTCAGAGAGGACAAGACACTCACTCATCCTGGGTCACATAGTGAGCCAAGGATAGACGTAGTTCCCAAATCAGGGACTGGCTAAGAGTAACAAGTTGGGGAGGGATGGCGGGGGGCATGGATGGAGGGAGACTAAGGTTCTTGGGCAGTAGACACATCTTTCATTTCTTCCTCCCCGTCTACCAGGCCAGGCACCTAGTGTTCAGTAACCCTCTGTGGGCTGGCTGTATCCACCTGCAGTTCCAAGTGGCACCAGAGACTTATGAGTTGTCTTTTGGGGAAAAGGATGTATATGATTCTAGCTAACCTCCACTAGCTAGCTGTGTGACATTTGGCAGGTTCTTAACCTTTCTGAGCTCATGCCTTTTCAGAGGCACAGCAGGGTTCCCCATGCTGCCCTGAGAAAACAGCGTGGCCCAGGAGTCCATAGAGACTAGATGTTTAGATGGCAGGATCTTTTGGGGTAGTAATTGCATGTCAAAACTCTCAGAGTGGTGACCACACACCTGTCCTTGAGGCCTCTGGCACTATAGACCTGAGCTGACATCGACTTTCCTTTATCTCCTGCTAATCTGCTGCCATGGTTTATCTTTGCCCAGACTTTCAAAGACTTAGAAAGCCAGGAGCCTGTCCTGGGCTCATTTTGTGTCAGATAGTGACCAGCACAAGGAGCAGGAAAACAGCATTTGCTCAAGGCTTAGCTGCGGAAGGGTTCAAATCAACAAACATATGTTGACATCTGCTTTGGACCACACCCTGAGTGGGCTGGGGTGGGTGGAGGAACACAGCTCCAAGAAGGGGTTGGTCCATGCCCTCTGGAAGCCATGATCTGGAAATTATTATCCTACAGAGAGTAAAGGGAACAAGAGGCCTGGGATGAGGGGTTCTGGCTAATTGGAAAGGATGCTGTGGAAGGCTGTCCAGATTCTTCACTGGACATCGTGTCTGCCACAGGAAAAGGCATGGACTCCAGCCTGACCTTCATTCACCAAATTCTTGTTATTCTTTGTCCCTGAGCCAGGAACAAGGCACTCTTCTGTTTTGAAAAGAGACATCATTTGTTGGTAAAGGTGGACCCTAGGCAAGTGAGAGCCCTAGCAGTAGAGGCCCTTGAGAGTATGCCACCCATTCCCCGTAAGCCAAACATGGTAGTACACCGCTGTAGCACAGCTACTGGGGAGCTGAGGAGGGAGGCTGGGGCTCCAGCCCTTGCATGGTTTTTAGACTGCTCAGAAGGGCCACCTGAATGAATGAACCATGTGGATGAGTAAGATGCATCCTGGAAAGCCCCAAGGTACTGTAGACCCTGGGGAAGGAGGTGGTCCCTAGCACTGAAGGACGGATCTGGTCCCTAGGCCTGAAAGAGGGTTTGGCTATGCTATGGGCTCCCTCTCAATTGGATCCTACTCAGGCTGAACCTGAGGTCAGTGGACAGCGTCAGAGGGACTGAGGGACTGGTGACCAGCAGCCAGGGATTCAGGGGAAGGTTTTATAGAGTTTTAGGTACCTTGGGCAGACAGGTGCTTGTGAAGGGGATGGGGTATTTTCCAGAGGGTAGCATGGCTGGAAAGGCAGGGATAAGGACACACTGTGTTCAGAGACACAAGGAAGAGATGGATGAGGAGACTTGGATAGACAATTTCCCCAGGATAAAGGCTCCAAGAATGAGACTTTTTTGGGAGTCTGCCCCAACCCCTTCCCACCAGCTCGTGTCACACAGGGACAGACAGATGACTGGAATGCCAGGTGAGGGGGAGAAGAGTGTCTGCAGGCTTTTGAGTGACAATCTGCACCAGAATCAGCGCTGAGACCCCCGGGAGTGGGAGCCACTGTAGGTTTTTAAGTGACTGGACAAGCCGAAGGGCAGCTCTGACTGCCGAATGATGGGGACCATTCCTCCCCCTCCTCCTCAGCTAACTGTCCTCACTGCAGCCAGCGGGACATGGGCTCCGGGCCAGCAGAGGGGCGGGGCGGGCACGTGGCCTTGGGCCGCCCCTTGGGCACGTGACCCGCCCAGGGCAGGGGCGGGGCGGGGCGGAGCCGTGCACCCCGGGCGGCCAGAAGGACAGACTGGCAGTAGAGCGGATTGACAGGCAGCAGGGCAGCCCTAGGTCCGGGCAGAGTTGGCGGGTGAACGTGGCTACAGCGGCGCGGGAGGGGACACTCGGGCGTCCCGAGGCGCCGGGATGTGGAACGGGTAGGTCCGCGTGCGCTGATGGCCCAGCACTGAGTGTGGGCCGCGCAGGCTCCTGGGGTGGGAGAACACGGGGTCCCTGCTGTTGTCTGCACCCCATTGGGAGATGCCCTGAACTCCCAGCCCTGTCTGCAGTCCCCAGGGGTGCATTGGAGCTGGAGGACACTGGCTGGAGTGATCCGAGTTGCTCCCGGGGTGGGGAGTGGGAAGGGTGCCGACGCCAACTCCTCGTAGCTCAGCTAGAGCGCAAGGGAGAAGTGGGGGAAGCGGGTGGTAATACCAAAGTAAATCTGGGGCATGCATTTAAAGGAGGAGGACACTCCCCACCCAAATGAACTCTGGGGAAGCCATGCAGTTGGAAAAGAGCTGGGTGTCTTCAAGGTCTCTGGCCATTTGGCTGGAACCTTAATCTTGGGGTGGGTGGTGCCGTACTGGAGGAGGACAGCACAGACCTTGAGTCCTGGGTGAGCCCTTTCCTGCCACCCCCCTTCATTGGTTCTTCAGGATGGCTCCTGTTCTTGCCCAGTCTAATAGGAGATCCTGTCCTGTGTTCACAGAGATTGCAGTCCTTTCTTGGAGTTGGGCAAACACCTCCTCCCCTGCCTGCAAAGACTTGGTCCTGGGTGGTGTTCCTACAAAGGCTGTCCCAGGATAGGGCTGTGCCCCAACAGCTGGGGAGGGAGGGAGGGGAGCAGGTGGGATTATTTACTAAGGTGAGATGCTGAGAAATAGGGTTTTCAGCCCCAGTCAGGGTGCCAAAGGCCAGTTGCTGTGGGAGGTGGGGAGGCTTGAGGCTTTTAGAGGGAGCAGAGGCCACCTTGTATTTGTTGGAATTTTGCCCCCAAGGAAAGAGGCTAGACTCAGAGAGAAAGTGGTTGGGATGTGTTCCTGACGCCTAGAGAGGTTGGGGCAATCCTGTTTGGGAATAAATGTACTTGATATCCTGTCTGGGACTGTGTGTGTGAGGAGCAGCCTGTCTGAAGGAAGCTGTGACCCTTTGTGCTGAGTGTATGGAGGCAGTTGCTGTGTGACCTTAAGGGTGCAGCCCTCCTTCTCTGGGCTGGGGACTCCATGAACACTGCATTGTGTGTGTGTGTGTGTGTGTGTGTGTACACATGGTGGCCAGAGGATGTCTTCTATCCCTCTCTTCCATATTCCCTTGAGACAGGGTCTGTCACTGAACCTGGAGCTTGATGCTTTTAGGGAAAGCGGATGGCCAGCATGCCCGGGAATCTATTTCAACCCCCACTACCACCTCCTCCAGCACTGAGGCTACAGGTGCTACATGGCCACACAAGACTTGGTGTAGGTGCAAGGGATCTGAACTCTGGTCCTCATGCTTCTGCAGCAAGCACTCTTACTCACTGAACCGTCTTCCTAGCCCCTAGATCCTTCTTTTGGACATGGATTCAGAGACTTAGGGATCAGAGTCAATTTCAGCATGCACTGGGGAACTAGGGGCCTAGACCTCACCTGCTCCCTGCAGCAGTTAAGGACTATGCTCAAGGGCACACATTGCCAGATTACTCTAAGTGACGCCCCAGGAGCTCATGACAGCTCTAAGAGGTATATCCTAGGAGCTGTGGGTTTTAGCCTAGGAAGAATCAGGGGCTCTGAGGCTTGGCCTCTGCTATAAGATGAACTGAACTGTCTTTCTTGGGTTTCTGCTAATAGCAAGGTCCGAGTTTTAGGCTGCTCTTCTGGGAATGGGCAGAAGTGACTGGACTCTGTAGGAACCAGGAAAGATCTTCCTTAGGACCTCAGCACATGGGCCTTGAACTCTGAATGGAGTGGCAACTCTAGTCTGACTTTTTTTTTCTTTTTCTTTTTTTAGTGACAGGGTGTCATGTTGCCAAGGCTGTCCTTGAACTCTCTATGTACCTAAGGATGAGCTTGAGTGTCTGATCTCCCACCTCCATCTCCTAAGTGCTGGGATTACAGGCACGCACCACACCTGGTTTATGTGCTGCTGTGGCTCCAACCTCTAAGACCTAAGTCCTAGGAGACTAAGGACCCCAGGATGGGGCAGATAGGACTCCCTGTTGGGAAGGATTCATGCAGCCTCCAAGATCTACCTATCTGCCCTCACCTCAACAGGTGACGGTAGCTTGCCTGCTGTTCTTACCCAGAACATTTGTGTTCAGGATGAGAGCCTTAGTACAACCTACATGCTACATGTCCTAGACTCTCCCAGCCTCTGTGCTAGCTATGTACTCAATAGGCCTTGGGAAATGAGGAGGGAAGGACTCAAAATGAAATAGATGGGAAGGGGTGAGGCTGGCGATGGCATCTGGAATCCACCTTGTGCCTATGGAATTATTTAGGGCTGATGTGGAAGCTGGCACAATAGACAGCCTATCTAGAGTCCCTCCCTAAGAAGATCAGCTCTTCCTCAGCCAACTAAGGTTGGAGCCTGCTGTTCATTTCCACAGTTCTGAGCTGGATTTTTGTCTGCTTGAGTTTGCATGGGTCTTGTATATGCTGACACCATTGCTGTAGGTTTGTACAAGAAGAGTCCCAGGAGCCTGTAGGACTCTATTTCCATATGGTCACGCACCTCCTCCCTGGCTCTTACAATCTTTCCACCCCCTCTTCGGCAGTGTTCCCTGGGCCTTGGGTGGGTGAATTCTATTTTATTTTATTTTTAATTTTTATTTGTTTTTATTTTATTTGTATGAGTGTATTGCCTGCACATAGGTAGGTGCATCCATGTTGTACAATGACCACAGAGGTCAGAAGAGGGCATTGAATCCCCTGGAACTGGAGTTATGGATGGTTGTTAGCTACCATGTGGGTGCTGGGAATTGAACCCAGGTCCTCTGCAAGAGCAGCCAGTGGTCTTAACCACTAAGCCAACTCTCCAGCTCCCAAGGGTGAATTTTAATATAGGAGTCCTGTCCAAGGACCCACACTCTGTAGACTCTTATTCTCTACAGTTTGAGCATTTGTGACCTTTTGTATTCCTGGCCCTCTGTTGCATCATGAGGAAGCTTCATTGATGAGAACTGAAAGATGCATTTGCATTCTTTTCATCCCCTGTTCTGTGTTCTGTGAGCCTTGGGTGTAGAGGTTGCACTGTAGATGTGCCACTTAGGCTTGGGCAGTTCACAGATAATATCTGTGTATGACCAGTTGTGGAACTCTATAATAATTTCTGTCTGTTGAAAAAGAAGTTTCTTTGATGGATAGTGACTGGGATACTTGCTGTAAGTTTAAGGATCCATGTTTTGCACATAGTAAGAAATTACATTTGTCTAGAGATGTGGCAGCCTTGGGGTTTTCTCTTAAGATCTATGAATTCTCCAGTTATGTGTATTTGGCTAGGTTTACAGTACCATATATGAGTTTCCTCCCTCTGGAGGGATAGGGAAGTGGCCTTTAAGTCCAATTATGTACCTGTTGGTTACCTACAAGATAAAAGTGCCACTACTGCACCAATGTCATTTGCTGTGCTGTCATTGATGTGGTTATTAGGCCTTGGAGCTCAGGTTGGCCCATCAATTGATATTCTCCCTTAGCAGCTTGTGTGGTGCTCTCCAAAGCTATGAGAGCTAGCCTTAGCCAGCTAGCTAACCTGGCTTCCAGGTTAGTTCCAATTCCATTGCCCCAAATCCTGTGTCCAAAGCATGTCCTGTCTTCATCAGTAGGGTCTTACCTTCATGTTCTAGGAGGTAATCAAGGGCTGTGGCAATAACCTTTGTAATTTTGGGAGTCTCTTGGACTACCCTACCAACAACTCAATAGGTTTCTTTTTAAACATTTTATTATTTTTATTTTATGTGTATGAGTGTATTGCCTGCATGTATGTAAAGGCACCCATGTCATACAATGCCCACAGAGGTCAGAAGAGGATGTCGGATACCCTGGAACTGGAGTTACAGATGGTTGTTAGTCACCATGTGGGTGCTGGGAACCGAATCCTGGTCCTCTTAACTGCTGAGCCATCTCTCTGCCCCCCTATTTGGTTTCTTGATCTCTTTATCCCACAAGATCTGCTGCTGTTCCTGCAGCATCCACCCACTATCTACCCATCCCACCCCCAATGGCCCAGGCCCACCCTGTCTTTTGCCTCTTCCTTTGCCTTGCCTTGACTTGGCTTATTGAATTCTGACCGAACTCCAGGCCCTACCATCATCAAGACAAGATGTGCCTCCCATTCTAAGGGTCCCACTCTGCCACCCTGCAGCCCAGGCTCAGACTCTGGCAGAGTGCCTAGTGTCTTCCAACAGCTGCCACTGTCCTGCCTTTTCTTTTCAGCTACCCACTTCCCAAAAGTCTCAGCTATCCCCTTTCGCTTCCCTGAAAGACCCCCTCCCAGTTCCTCATTCCCAGCATGGCTTGGGTACCACTGTGCTCATTCACCTTTCCCTTGGTTTTAAATTAGTTTAGTTAATCAATTACTGCACTGCATATTTTGCCTGCCCTCCTACCCAGCTCCAGCTCTCCCCCTGCCCATGGACCCCCTACAATGTTTTGTCTGTATGTCCCCTGCCAATTCAGGCCTGCCTGGCCAGCACAGTAGCCCTAGGCATCACTCTACCACCCCCACCCTCACTTGGGCACTGTCTCCAACTTCCTCAAATGCCATCTGCATCCTGCCTCCCTTCTCTGAAACCACCATTCATTCCCTCTAAGGGGACAAGTCACATGGCATGCTGTGCCTGCATACTGGGGCTCAGTTCCCATCTTGCCATCATCTTGCTGTATATTCCAAGCCTGGTCATCAACCCTCTCTGGTTCTTGGGTGCCTTAACATTAAAATTAGTCTGGTGGGTGCATCTCACTATAGTGCTATCAAGATACCCATGATGCTTGGATTGGTGGACTGGTATGAACCTGACCAGGAACCTGGATACCCTGTGCTCTTATTGGTTTGGGACTGATGGGCTAAGCTTTGCTGGGCTTGTAGGCTACTCAGAGATCCAGCCTATAAAACCTTTCCTGTGACCTCATTGATGCCTGGATGTCAAACAGCCATCAACCTTAGTCCCCAGTGAGTCTGAACCCAGCCCCTGTGCCATGCACTACCCCTGAGAGTGGGTTCCAAGCAAGATTTCTGTAGCATCCTTGGGTGTAGCATTGTGCTCCCAACATGCCCTCCCAGCCTCTGCTTTTTCAGAGCTGTGCTCAGGGACCTCTCCACTGCTTATTTAATGAACCATTGTGGCCTGGAAGATGGGGGTCCTTAACTGCAGGAGGCACAGCAGAGAGGTATGCCTGGTACTTGCTTTACAAAGACCTCACATCAGGCGGGTCTTCCAAGCTGGGGAAGGGTGGAAGCTCAGAGGACTGTGAGGGATCTTATCCAGCCTCTGACCAGGCACTCCCTAATCCAGGAAGGGTTTTAAGTATTCAAGTAACTGACAGACCAGAGAGTGCAGGAGTCTTACTTGAGAGGTGATGAATGGGTAGAGACAACATCCCTGCTGTCCCTACAGGGTGGGTCTGGTGGACTAAGGATTGTAGCTTCTGCATTGTGTGTTTCCTGGGGAAGTGACCCAGGAGGGCACTTCCTGTATGTGAGGGCTCTAGGCTCCTGAGCCAACTTCAGGATGGCAGAGGGGAGGGGGGGTGCCGGCCACCCTACCTGCCTCTGACCTTGAATCTTACTATTTCCCACTCCTAGGCAGACTCGTTCTCTTTATACATCGTATCCCACCCACAGGGCTCTATTCTTGAACAGTATGGACTGAGGAGGTCCAGGGATGATAGGTTCTGGTCTACTGGAGACCTGAGAGGTTCACATACAGGTTTGAGGGTCTCTGGTGGAAAAGTCTAAAGTGTGTGGAAGATCAGAGATCCTGGCTCAGCTGGACCTAGGATCCCTCTTTCCTCTGAACTTTCTGAGTAACCAGAGCCTGCCTTACAGCAGGGAAGCAGGAAGGGAGGAGGGTCTAAGACTGGACTTCCCTCCTCCACAGGCTGTGCCCTTCTTCCCCTCCTGCCCCTGCCACCCAGGCCCAGGCCATGGGGCGTTGTTGGCTTCAGGGAACCTGCTGTTCCCTTGTTTCCTACCTTTAGTATCTGGCCTTGGGCTTTTCCACCAGTGGAGAGGGAAGGGTGTTATTACTCCTAGATTGTCCTCTGACTGATAGAGAGGGTCCCATAGAAGTGGACTAAAGTCACAGCCTGCAGGCAGAATGGTGGGAACTCTTCCATCTGGTCCCCAGTTCCTACCCTGAGACCCAGCCACACTGCTGAATAAAGCTCAGTATCTGGGGGAGGGCCTATGTCTTGTTCTCTAAGGCAGTAGGTGTGGGCAATGGCAGGGTGGTCCTCACATCAGGAAAGCACTGGGGCCTGGCTCTAGCAACCTGGGATCCGCCCCATGGGTCACCCCTCATCCTTGGCCTGCAGTTCTTACTCATTCTATTGAAGTGGACAATCTGTTAGGTGGGATGCCCTGCCTGACTAAGCCAGAGTGACTGTGGCCATCATTTCCTACCTTGAGAAGATGGTGCTGGGCCCCAGGTTTCCAGGAGATATCTTTACACTCCTTCAGGGATTCGGGTGCCTATGGGTTCAAATGTGGGACCCAGAGTCAGGCCAGGCATTGTGAGCATCTCTGCCCAGTGTGGGTGGAACATTATTCACCTGGTACTGTGCCAAGTGGCTCCTATTCGATTCTCACAGTGCCCCCTGCTGGCTTATACCCCATTCTGCAGAGGAAGAGAGTTTCAAGGACTTCAGACTGTCTCGGGCTCATTCCCACCCATGTGTATCTCAGGGCAGATCTTAACCATGGATTCTTCCTCAGCCCCCACCCAGGCCATCACTCCAGCCACAGTGGTTTCTGGGCCTGAATAGAATCTAAGAAGTCAGTTTGGGCTGAAATTGGGTCAGGTTCCCTGCTATAGCTCATGAGGAGCCTCCTGAACCCCCTGGGCCCAGCAGCCCCTGATCATGAGGCAAATGTGCTATTTCCAACAGTCTCACCCCACACCAGGGCCAGTCAGCCAGAAGCTGGGGCCCAGGCTGAAGACCTGGCTGTCTGTCTCTACACTACCTCTAACCAGCAGTGAGACCCCAGGAAAGTTCACCCAATCCCCTCTCTCTGATCTTGCATTCCTTATCTGTAGGATGGGAACAAGACTACAAATGCTGTGGAAAGCATATTAAAAACACAGCGTGTGGGGCTGGCAAGATGGCTCAGTGGTTAAGAGCACTTACTTCTCTTCCAAAGTACCCAAGTTTGGCTCCCAGCACCCATGTTAGGCAGCTCACAACCACCTGTTGCTCCAGCTCTGGGAGATCCAATACCCTTTTCTAACCTCTGCAGATACCAGCACACATGTGGTATACACTCACACAGACACACATGCATATGAATAAAAGTAAAATTAAATCTTTAGAGGGGTTTAAAAACAAATAAAAATAAATTTTTAAGGGGATGGCAAGATGGCTCAGAGATTAAGAGATGGCTGCTCTTGCAGAGGACCTGGGTTTGGTCCTCAGCACCCACATGGTGTCTCACAACTGACTGTAACTCTAGTTCCAGGGGATCCATGTCCTCTTCTGGCCTCTATGGGTAGTGCACACATGTGGTGCACTTACATACATGTAGGAAAAACACTCATGCACATAAAATATAATAAGTAAATTCTTAGGCTGGAGAGATGGTTCAGTGGTTATCTAATGCCTTTTTCTGGTCCTCTGCAGACACTGCACAACACATGTATACTTACATATGTACAGGAACACTCATTCACATAAAATAAAATTTCTTTAATTAAAACAATC
>NW_008331995.1:549152-622610 GCF_000622305.1 Nannospalax galili | reverse complement strand
CATATATATTTCTAGAGCAAAAAAAAAAAAAAAGATGGGAAGGTGTTTTTTTTTTTTTTTTTTTTTTTTTTTTTTTTTTTTTTTTTAATTTTCCTTGACCAGCCATTGTAGCCAAATCAGCAAACCCAAGATCCCAGTAAGAGAGCTGGCCTCAAAAAACAAGGTGGATAACTCCAGAGGAATGAGCCCCAAGGTCGACCTCCAGCCTCCATATGCATGTGCACACATGTGCACATACCCACACGAATACACAGAAAGCTGTGAGTCCCTACTGCCATAGCACTGTAGGGGGTGGGGATGGGCTGCTCAGGCCTTAGGGACCCTGTGCCAGAAAGACTCCCCCGCCAATACACCCAAACAAGGGTATTAGGAAAGATCTGTCTGCCACACCCATTGGTGGAATGGTGAAGTTCTTTCCTCAACTTATTCATTGAGGCCCAGTGTATGCCAAGCAAGCACCTAGCTCCAGGAGCCTCAAGGCCACATGCTAGGCCCATTCCAGAACAGAGGAAGGGCTGGGCTGGGGTGGGCAACAGGGCAGAATCATTTAGATGGGCAATGGACTTCCTGCTGGGATCTCTTGAGTGCTCAGTCTCTTTGTGTTCCCTAGAGGGAAACTGAGGCTCAAGAGGTTTTTTTGGTGACCTTCCCGGGGTCCTGGTAACAGGAAGGGGAGACGGTACCCAGCATTTCCTCTCAGCTATTCCAACTGAATATTGGTACATCTATTATGTACCAAGCCCCATGTCCCCTTGGCCTTGTGTTCCTCCAGGGCAGGCCTCTCTGAGCCCCTTCCCCCACTTCCCTGCTGTTATCAGGCAGCCCAGCCCCTCCCCCATCCCCCCAAGCCTAGCTGCTGCTGCTCTGAAGCTGCTGGCTCAGGAGCCCTGGTTTTTGCTGAGCAAGCAAATCCAGAGGTGCTGTCTTGGCACAAAAGGCCAGCCACTGGCCAGGCCTTCCTCTCTTCCTTCTCTAGGGTCTGTTTCCAAGGAGGTAGTGCAGCTTGGAGAAGGGGGAGGATTAAGGGCAGGGGCCCTAGTACCTCCAGGGTCTTCAGCTCCAGGGAGTGGAGGGTCCTGAGACTGAGGAGTAGGAGTGTTGATGAAGTCAGCTGCCACTCAACTGCCTCTTCTATGTCAAGGATTTCTGCCCATCCCCTTCTATCGGATCATCTATTATGTACCAAGCACAGCCCTGTGCCCTAGGCCATAGATGGTGGTTGACAAAAATGTATGAATACTGCCTTGGGCCCCTAAGAGAGTTCATGCTTAACCATTCTGCCCTTGTGACACTCCTAGGTACAGCTTATACTGGCCCTATTTTACAGATGGACAGACTGAGGTCTAAGTGGCAGGTGTATGGCCCAAGGTTGATCCCTGAGTTTAGCTCTGCAGATTTAAGACCCCACGTTGTATCTGCTGATGCCTTTGTTTGCCTTGCAGCCCATCTCAACCAGACGAGGGCCTCCCTGTGGGCCTCTCAGCTGTCTCAGTCCCAGTCCCCTGGAAGAACGTGGGCCCCTGCAAAGGCCACAGAGGATCCCCTGCAGGCCTGGTGGAGGCCTCTGCAGGGGAGGAGGCCCAAGGTGAGGCATGCCCTCCGGGTGCTCTGCTGGACGTGGCACGCTTGCGCAGTTCCTCCATGGAGATCCGAGAGAAGGGCTCAGAGTTCTTGAAGGAGGAACTGTACAAAGCCCAGAAGGTAGGTGCCTTGGAGCAGGGTGGAGGGGGCTGGGGACGAGCAGCCAGCCTGGGAGAGCCCAGATGTTCCAGATGCATGTGGAAAAGAGAGGCTCAGGTTCTTGCCAAGGCTCATGTTGGATTCCTGGGAACTCAAAGGAAGAGGCTGACTGAACCCAGGGCTTCGGTTATGCTAGGCAAGCTCTCAACTATTGAACTCCATCCCCAGCCTCTGATTGTCTTAGGTTTATTTATTTTATTTATGGATGGATGTTTTGCCTGTATGTATATATGTATACCACAAGTATACCTGGTGCCCATGGAGGCCATAAGAGGGCATCATATCCCCAGGACCTGGAGTTATCGATGGTTGTGAGCTGCCACATGGGTGCTGGGAACTGAACCTGGGTCATCTGCCAAAGCAGGCAGTGCTCTAAACCACTGAGCCATCTCTCCAGCCCAGTAGGCTAGGGTTTTAACTCTGTGCCTGGGCTAAAGGAAGATGTCTCACAAAGTATCAGATACCACATGAAGAAAGCTGGTCCCTCAAAGCCTCACACCAGTGGCTTGGGGGTCAGAGCCTGGCCAGGTGGGCTGGGGCCTCCTGCTGAGCTGACAGCCTCCTTTGCACCTAGGAGCTAAAGCTGAAGGACGAGGAGTGTGAGCGGCTCTGCAAGGTGCGTGAGCAGCTGGAGCAGGAGCTGGAGGAGCTCACTGCTAGTCTGTTTGAGGTATGCCAGGCAGCCTAGGAATGGGCAGCCCAGGTTGTCCAGAAGCTTGTAACCACTCATACAGAGGCTGTCCTCCTCTAGGAAGCTCACAAGATGGTTCGGGAAGCCAACATGAAGCAGGCAGCATCAGAAAAGCAGCTGAAGGAGGCTTGGGGCAAGGTGAGGCCCACCCCTGTCTGTCTAGGCCAGCCCAAGGCTCCCATCACACCTTTGCTGGGAGTACTGGGCTCTGCGTTCAAGGCCACCCAGCAGGATCTTCACAGACTCCAGGGGCAGCACTGAGGTACAGGGGAGGAAGGGAGGGGCCTGAAATTCACTAGCTCAGTGTTCCTGACTCCCCCAGTATTTCTGCTGCACCACAGACACTTTTCTAGGACTTTCTGAGGCCCAGGAAGGACCCAGTGGTTAGTACAGTTTCTCATCCTAACACCCTTTCCAAAGCAGAAATGTGGGTGTGGTCGTGAGTGCTGGTAAGCAGCTTTCTCTCTTAGAGTATTGCTCATCAGTAAAATGTTTGGACCATCAGTAAAATGGTCTGAACAGTCTCACAATGTGACCTGAGGCAGGTCATGTCTCCTCTCTAGGCCTGTTTCCTTAGCTATAAAATGAATGCTCTAGTCTTCACCTTGAATCTCTTCCAAGGGTGATGGGAGGGGTACTACTGGGAACATTTGTCTTAGAGCACGACTGACAGGCTGTGGTAGCCAAGGTGGCATTTAACCTCTAGTTGGGGTTAATGGTCATCCTATCTGGGGCAGATTGACATGCTGCAGGCGGAGGTGACAGCCTTGAAGACACTGGTCATTACATCCACACCAGCCTCTCCCAACCGTGAGCTACACCCACAGCTGCTGAGTCCCACCAAGGCCGGGCCCCGAAAGGGCCATTCTCGCCATAAGAGCACCAGCAGTAGCCTCTGCCCCATCGTGTGCCCTGCCACAGGCCGTATCCCTACCCCAGACAAAGACGGCAAGGAGGTGAGGTACAGGCTGTGGTGGGCTCAGGTTGGGGAGGGGTGACTATGCTCAGCTAGTCAGATCAGAGGCCAAGGAGGGCCAGCCTAACCCCTCCTGGGGGACCTACAGCCTGTCTCTCCCCTCTCTGGACCTTAGGGTCCTTTTGAAATGTGAAGGCTGGGCAAGGCTCTTTTGACTCAAGCCGAAGGTGGTGGTCTCTGAACCTGAGGGTCCCCTCTAAGGAGGCCTTTTTGGAGATACACTCCCCTGACTTTAAAAGGACAGACTGGGCCTCTGGAGAGGAGCTCCCTGGGGCCTTTGTGACCACAGTCTTGAAGTCTAAGACCACCCTGTACTTGAGAATCTTCAGCATCTCTGACTGGCTAAGACAAGTATGGCCTTAGAAAGGTGCCCTTTCCTGCCTCAGCAGGATGCATGGGGTTTGGTCCAGGTTGGGCACAGGTCCTTGAGCAACTGTTAGTATTTCCATTTCCTCACATGGCGCATGGAGCCTCCCTGGGGGAGGAACTGTGTTGACACCAATGTGAAGAGCCAGCTAGGGATTATATCAGGTGAATACTGGGGCTCATGGGGTGGGATCTGGCTTCCTGGGACTTTCGTTCAAGCCCACCCTGGCTCAGAACTATCCTCCATCTGTCTCTTGAGCCTCCAGGGAGGAGGCACAGGCAAGCAAAGCCCCCTTGGCCCCCTTCTGAGTAGTGAGCTTCCCACCAGACACTGACATCTCCTCCTTCCTCTTGTCTGTCTCTGTGTGTCTATCTGTCTGACTGTCTGTCCACCCATTCCCTGGCCCAGCCCTGGCTGCCCCCTCTACTCTCCTTGCTCTTCTGCGTGATCCCCAGCAAGGCCATCCACCTCACCTACGAGCCCGCCTGGCAGCCCCCATCTGGGGAGCCGCCCACAGCCCCCAACTCTGCTACCTCTCTCTCCTTTTCCCGACAGGTAATGGCTCCGATAGGGACCACCCCTTTTGTTCCCCTCTGGGCTTCACTCACTGTGCATGCAGCCCAGGGCAGGCCAGCATTGCCTTCTCTGAGTGGGCAGCAGGACTGCCTGTAGTATGTTCTCTCCTGCGTGCATGTGCCTATGTGTGCGTCCTAGATGTGCAGGGGCCTGTGGGGTCCAATGGGGACCCACAGACTCCTGTGGGCTTTTTCTTAGTTTCTTCTAAAAGGAGTCAGTAGAAGTATTCAGGCCAAGACTCTGGATCCAAGTCTGTCATTTTGCAGCACCAAGAAACTTAAAACACACCCAGCCATGAACTGTGTTGTTCTAAATTCTTTGGTGCAGAAGACAGACAGGAACTCTTCCCCTGGGCTCTGCTCTCCTGCATGATGACTGCTGGGGACAGGCCTGATAACCTGGTGGGCCCTCCTGAATCTCCCTGCCCTCCTTTCTATCAGCTGTGCCACCCCTGTCATGCTGACTCTGGCCCTGACTGCCCCCACCTGGCTCCCCTCCCCTCCAGGTGGATACAACCCTGTTTGCAGAGTTCCAGGCTTGGAGGGCATCACCCACCCTGGACAAGAACAGCCCCTTCTTGGAAAGGGTGTACCGGGAAGACGTGGGCCCCTGCCTGGACTTCACAATGCAGGAGGTGTGGTGGGCTGAAGGGGCCGAGGGTGGCCGGCTAAAGACCCAGCCCATCAGCCCCTCGGCTGTCACCCAGCCCCTCTCCACTCCACCTTGATCTATCACAGCTCTCATCTCTGGTGCGGGCTGCTGTGGAGGACAACACACTCACCATTGAGCCTGTGGCTTCACAGACTCTGCCCACTGTGAAAGCGCCCACCGTCGAATGCAGCAACACCAAGTAAGTTAGTGCCTCGTTGCCTCTTCCTGCCCAATTGGGAAGGTCTATCATGGAGCCCTGGGCAGCACCTAATGAGTCTCAGGACACCTAAATCTAGGTGTGGAGGCTCAGGGTGGGCAGGGGCTGTGGCATTCAAGTTGACCAGGCCCCCAGAGTGCATGACCTAATCTGAAGACACAGTGATCTCCCAAGAGATGGACAGGACACTGAGGTATAGCTGAGGTAGCAAAGTGATTGTTTAGTCTGCATGAAGCCATGGATTCTACCCTCAGTACCACATAAAACCAAGTGTGGGAGTACTTTGGGAGGAGGAGGCAGGAGGATCAGAAGTTCAAGGTCATTCTTGGCTACATAACAAGTTCAGGGCAAGCCTGGGCTACGTGAGACCCTGCATGAGAGCCAACTCATGAGAGGAATAACTACCATTGTCTGCAGGACCAGTAGGCATCTTTGGCAGAAATCCCTGTTGCTGGCCGGGATTGTCTCTTCCTGACTAACATCACCCATGGTCCTTCTCCTATCCCTCTGATTGAGACATAAATGATTACCAATGGCTGGCCCTAGCTCCTGCCAATAAATCACCAAGCGCCCTGGCATCTCATCCTGCCTGCTGCTCAGCCAGGGGCCAGAGCAGGACTAAACAGCCAGGATGGACTGAGGAACAGGCAGGAAGTTTTTCCCTCTGGCATTCCAGAGCTGGCCTGGTGGGGCTCGCCCCACAGAGGGAACATTTGAGCCAGGCTGTAAAGGATGAATAGGAGTCAGACAAGTAGAGATGGGCCTTACAGGCAGAAGGAGCAGAATGAGTGAAGGTTTGAGAAGCTGGGGTGTGAATGGAAACACTTTTGGCTCAAGGCCATAGCGATGGGGCAGGGAGTTGGGGCTGAGTCTTTAGGGGAGGGTTTGAGGTCAGAGTATAAAGAGCCTGTGCCAGTTTGGGCACCAACTCACTAGGTTAGTGTTTTGGAATCATTGCAGATGCTTCCTATATAGAGGGCTCTCCAGTCCATTCAGCTTCACAGCAAAGGAGGTGACAACAAATGCCCTGATAAGTCCTGCAGCTAGGAGGACTTATCAACTGTCTTTTGCTTGGGAGTCTGTATAACCATTTCCTGGGCAATAGGGAAGCTACAGGAAAGGACTAGGTTAGATGTAGGTCTTTAGAACATCTCCTGGCTGTAACAGAGAAGGAAGGCTTAGGGGAAGTAGAGTAGTTGGAAGAAGCTGAGAGAATTCAGGCAAAAGGCATGAGGTAGGCTAGAGACATGGTGACCCAGTACAGGTGTAGGGGAGGGAGCCCATAGATGATACCCTAGAGTTTGTCATGGAGGCAGGGACCAGTGGAAGAGCAAGATTTGGAAGTGGGAGGCTGGACGATAGATGGGCTCTTCAAGACCTCTCAGACCTAGCACATGGGTAGCTGAAGGTGCAATGTAAGGTTGCCTGGACCTAGGAGAGAGGTGGCACAGGATAGGTTTCTTAGGGGGGGCCTGGTGGGCAGGGGGTGAACAAGCTTCATATGAGGAAGCAGGAGGTAATGACACCCTGAACTCAGGAGAAGAGTTGACTGGGTCAGTTTTAGAGGTTGCAGAGGGTTAGGCTTTGGTATACCTGGCATGAGGTTAACCACACTCTCTTGCTTACGTGGGGTAAGGAAAGGGGTCTCAGTATGGATACAGATGGACTTGAGGCCTATCTGGGAGACTCCTGCCCCACCTCCCATCTTGGTCTAGCCCTGAGCATCTTTGGAAGCTGGGTGGGAAGGAGAGACCAGGCCCAACCTCATGTCTGTTTGCCGTCCTCACTTTCCACACATTCTCTGGATGCTGTGTACTCCCTGCCTCCGTGAACCAAGTGAGTAAGGCCCCTTCAGCCCCCCACTTGCTCTGCTCTTCCCAGCACGTGTGCCCTGAGCGGGCTGGCCCGTACCTGCCACCACCGTATCCGGCTTGGGGACTCTGAGAGCCACTACTACATTTCGCCATCCTCCCGGGCCAGGGTGAGTCGATCTTATAAGTGTCACTTGGCTCCTTTGGAACCACAGGGACTGGAGCTCTGGCCCTAGACCTGGAAGTACAGTCCGGATAATTCTTCAGAGCCTGCAGAGGTGCAGAGACTGAAGAGAGCCAGAGTTAGCCAAGTGTCTTGATTTTCTATTGTTTTGTAACCCATTACTATAAACATAGTGGCTTAACCCAGGTGAACTTGCTCCGCAGCTAGGGATAACCTTGAACCTCTGATCCTTCTGCTTCCATCTCCCAAGTTCTGAGATGACAGGCATACTCCACCATGCCTGGCTTATGTAGTTCGACTTTGTGCATGCTAGGCAAGCACACTACCCATTGAGCTATATCCCTAGCACAAGCCAACACACTCCTATTACCTCACCATTCTCCCTGGGCCAGAGGACTGGACATTGATTAGTGGGTGGATAACCTCTGCTCAGGTACTTATAAGCCTGTGTAATTGGGCCTTAGCTGGACTGGGTTCCTTTCTGAGTTCAGGGTCCTTTTTCAAGCTCCTGCAGGTGTTGATAGAATTCAGTTCCTGTGTATACAGCTCTGTTGCCCACAGTTCCTGCCATATGGCCTCTAAAAACAGGGCAGGTGTGTGTGCCCCAGGGCCACACAACCTAGATCCTGAAGTCTTCTGACTGAATTTGTGTCAACAGCTCCTGCCCTGTATCCACAAGGTATCCAGAGTTCTGTGGTCAGAAATCCCCTTTGTCACTTCCCAGTCCTTCCCACACTCAGCAAAAGGGCTCATGCCAGCCATCCCTGTGCCTAGCAAGATTACATCCAGCTTCCTTCTATTTCTGAGCTAGGTGTCTAGTTCTGCGGGGAAAAGCTGGGTAGAAGAGGAGACAGGAACTGAGGAGGGTCTTGTGGTTTAGTATGTGGTCCTTGCCTGGCACGCAGCACAGTCCTGGGGAGAAACTCCACCATTCTGCCACTCTGTGCTCAGGAGACTCCCATGGTTTCTACTGCTAGCTGCTTACCTGGCACTAGAACTCCCTACCCCCCATCACAGCCTCGCTTCACCTTCCCAACTCCAGGCCCAGTCACACCAGGCTCTGCCATCACCCCCCACCCCCAGCCCCCTGCACCCTCTTTGGCCTCCTGGAAAGTTCTGTGTATTTTGGGCCTAGTGGGACATTATCCCTCCCTGCAGCCACTCCACTCCCCAGTGCCTCTGGGTGCCTCACACTCGTGGTTTCTGTAGGTGCTCTGAGGACCTGTCTGTCTGCTATCTCCCACTATCTTGAATGCCTTGGGTGGTTCCCTAGAGGCAGAGCTTGACATGGACATTTCTAGAACTTGTCAGTGGGGTAAAGAAAGCAAGATGAAGGCAGGGAAAGGAGCCAGGCCAGGACTGGGCCTAGCTTTGGCTGGATTGGAGGGATTCCTGATCATAGAGCTCCCCAAACTCCCCAGGCAAAGAAAGAGCTTGCCTTCTGTTCCCTCCACTCTAGCCAGTCATTGGCAGCGGTGGGGTTCACAAAGGGGCACTGTGGGCTCCAAGTAGTTTGCACTCTCAGAAGCTGGAAAATGGGGTCTGACTGGGACTGGGCCCCTGAGCAGGGTACCAACAGAGCCCTGAGTTGCCAGAGCTTGGCATGGAACAGGCCTCCAGCCATGCTGGGGATCTCAAGCATAGGGACCAGGGCAGCCCAGGTAAGGGACCCTGGAGTTAAACATGGTACTTGACTTAGGCCTGGTCCTAATGAGCGGGTCTGCTGGGGTCTGAGTTTGGATGCTGGGGCAGGCTGCCTCATTTCATTTGTCAACCCAGCCACTTACTAACTTGACAGTCAAGAGTCTTTATCGGGCAACTTTATTCTTGGAGTTTCCGTTCTACCTGTGAAATGGGACCAGTGAGTGTGTCTGCCCCACTTGCTGCATCACTAACAGGTGGTTGCACTGGTTATTCTTAGGAGCCCTGTTAGTCTTGCTACTATTAATTAAACCTTGAAAGCACAGCTCTAGCAGAGTCAGAGAGCACTACCCAGCTCTGCCTGTTCTGGTATCGGGTCCATATTGGCTATTTGGGGGACCCCAGAGTGAGTGTGGGGAGTCTAGTGCGTGACACCCTCTGCATTCTGCATTCTCCTGGCAGATCACCGCTGTGTGCAACTTCTTCACCTACATCCGCTACATCCAGCAAGGCCTGGTTCGGCAGGATGGTGAGCGCCCCCTGGTGTTCCGTTCAGGGATCATGCCCAAGGGAGGGAGGCACAGGGCAGAATGGGGCTAGTGCCTTCTGAGTCTATCAGGACTCCGGAGTCCCTCCACCAGGCCATCAAAAAGGAAAGTTGTGAGTTAATAAAGGGTTCCTGACCCTTCTTGGCACTGGGTTCCATAGAGAGCAGAGTCGCAGAAAAAGCTGCTGGGTTCTGCCTCATGGGGACAGCAATCCTGGTGCCTCCCATGGCCCTGGGTTGTGCTGCTCTTTCTGCTGCCTACGAATCTCTCTGGGGCTCCAGGGCCTGCAGTGACAGCATTCCTGTTACTGGTTTGACATTCAAGGCTCTTTACAATCATTTCTCCGTGACTCTTTCCTGCTTCATGGCCACCAGAACATGAGCTCTCTGTCTCTTGAGCCCTTGCTTAATGGGTTCCTTCTCCCAGCTCATGGACTGACACTGTGGCCCTGCTCACTGCTCTGGGTCAGGGTTGGCAAGCATTTGCAACCTGTCAAGTGTGATTCCCAGCCCAATGGTAGAAAAAATATATGATAGAGAGAACATGCATGTCTGGTCAGACTGAAAGGATATACAAAGTCAGGGGAGAAGTCCAGGCCAGCTGCCTGAAGTGTCCTGAACTGCCTCCCCTGCCCCCCCCCATCCACAGTGGAGCCGATGTTTTGGGAGATCATGAGGCTACGGAAGGGGATGTCATTGGCCAAGCTTGGCTTCTTCCCCCAGGAGGCCTAGGGCACAGCCCCAGGTCTGAAGTGGACTCTGAGCTGGAGGAAACACCTACCTCAGGACCAACAAGAAGTCCTGTAGCCAGGTCCAAGCAAGAAGCTGAAAAGGACAGATCCATAGCCAGGTCTTGGAGGACCCACTGAGCCAGTACCAATCATTCTGGGACAGACATCAAGGGACAGCCTGGCCTATGGCTCTGTCTTGCCTACCAGGCTCTGAGGCCATCAAGAGAATTTCAAGAAAGCACCAAAGACCAAGTTGCTCAGAGCTATATTCAGAGGTGGCTCAGCCCTGGGGAGGAGACCTGAGCAGCCAGCACCCCTCCACCTCCTGATGCTGCCCTGTCTTCAGAAAAGGACTGTCTTGGGGGTAGCTGAATCTCCAGGCTATTCCAGCGCAGCCTCCAAACCCTGGGCCACCAGCACCCCCTTGTGGCCATCTCTCACTCTGTTCCCAGGTAACCTCTGTGTTGGACTGCCCTGATGGAAGGGCCTCCAGGGTGTCTCCTGTCTGAACAAAGTGGAAAACTGCCTCAAAATTCTCTGAGGATGAGTCCAAGACCCCTCCTCCATTCCTCTGCATAAAGGCTTCCGTGTGCCATCCCTCTCCACCTCAGTCCCAGCTCCAGGGGACCTGTTCCCAAAAATCCTGGGGGACTGAGATGCCTTCTTCCCACCAAGGGGACTTCAGGGCACAGCTGTACACAGCCATTCACATAGTATAGGCCTTGTATGTGGAGCTGGATGGAGTAGGCAGGCCATGCAGGACTTGGGCCCTGTCTTACCCATCACAGCCCACTTGGAACTGGGCTTAGGGGATCCAACCTGGACACATCCTTCACCATGCCCCTATTTCTTTCTCTGAGTGGAATGTAACACAATCTCTATTTAATAAAGGAAGGCTTTGTTGGTAGGAGCTAGGCAGTCATGGCTTTTGCTCCTGCACTCTGGGGCTCTGGCCAGGACTTGGGCATCTGAAGGAATGAAACCAAATCCTTTCCCTGCCCGCCCTCGTGCTTGGGATTAAACCCAAATCCTGAAGCCACCCCCACTGCCACTGCCACTTACTTGCTGTTGGGAAGACTGTTGGAGTCGTCCTTAGTGTTCCACATGGCTGTGGGGGATTAGAATGAGGCTGCCTCCCTGAGTTCAGTTCTGTCCTCTGGACAGCCCCCCCCCCAACTAGCCTCAGAGATGACCTGTTATCTACTAGAAGCCCGGAGTCAAAGTATCTAAGCTGCCTGTGGCTTGGCAGGACAGTGAAGGACTGATTGGTAATACCTGCCCATAGAACAGATGGGAACAACGAGAGCTTTGAACCACCCAGCCCTGATCTTAAATGGGTTCTTAGCAAGGGACAGCAGGCATAGGGACGAAGGTGGGGTGGCCAGGGTCCTTAGTACAAAGTAGGACTAAGGAGGTGTTTTGTGATTCTTGACCATGCCCACCTTTGGGCTTTGTGCCTTTCTGGGAGGAGGGCACAGCAGCTTCTGGGTTCAGTCAGAGGTTGGCAATAGCCTACAGGGAGTTCTTTGTTGGCCTGAGGCCCAGGTACGACTCAGATGGTAGAGAGATCAGCCGGGGGCCAGCCTGAGCTCTGTGTAGGTCCTCTGCCTTCTCACCTCTGGCCAGTAGTCTGTTCCCAGGACTCTTCTTCGTTCTCAAATTCCCTCCCTGTCCCATCATGACATGAATCCTTCGCAACCTCAGCTCCCATGGGTGACCACTGACCACACCCCTGTCATATTCACTCATTCACTTAACCAGTACTGGAGTCTCCTCTGTGCTGGACATGGGCAGTAACAAACACACCAGTAATGTGTTCAGGTTGCTGGATGGAGGAACATAAAAGGCAAAGGAGGATGTCAGAGAAGGGCTTGTGCATGCCACATGGGGTGACTGTGGCATCCTCTCATATCGTACTGTGTCAACCCTGGATCACCTGGGGACAAAAGAGGATGAAAACCTGAGCCCTGAACTTGCTCACTCCACTCCCCAACTTCTGTGCTCTAGGCACAGCCACACCTAGGACCAAGAAGAGGACAGAAGACATTCCAGACGTCCATGGAGGACCCTCCATCATCCCAGACTTATTCAGCCTGCCCCTGCAAAGCTTTGGCCATAATCAGACCCCAGGTGAAGGCATCAACACAGCCTCATACCAGCAACAGCAGCTTATGGCTAAGCACTGACTATGTGCTAAGCCTGGCTCCAGACCCTCTCAGTGAATCAATTAATTTCAACCTCTTAGCAACTTTAAAACATGCTATTCTCCCCCATGTTACAGATAAACTCTTGGAGGCAAGAGAGATCACAAACAGGTCCTGGAGTTATGGCTTTAGCTCAGTGATAGGGTGCTTGCCTAGCAAGTGTAAGGCCCTGAGTTTGGTCCCTAGCTCAAGAAAAAAAAATAATAAAGACAAAAATCATAAAGAGGTCCTAAGGCTCTGAAGCTCATAGTATTAACCGATCTACTATGTGTTTTGCCAAACACTTGTAGCATGCTTAGCTTCTTTCTCACTTCAGTTGATGCAGGAGGTAGAAATGTAGGTCAGTGGTGGAGAATTTGTTTAGCATGCTCAAGCCCTGGGGTTTAATCCCCAGCACTGAAAAAAAGAAAAAAAGATACAGAAACAAGAGTCTGAGACAGAGTTGGAATTCGAATATCGTCTTTCCCAGGCCCCGTTCTATTAGAGTTGCCTTGCTATTGCAGGCTCTCGAGTAGCTCAAGGCTTTGGCTCTTGGGGCTGACTGGGAAGGGTAGCTGACATCAGACACATGGTTGTTCTGAAATGAATTTTCTAGATAATCTACTTGGGCCTAAATGTGCTTGGCACATAGAAATCATCTGAGCCCTCCTTGGCTGCTTTTGAGCCAGCCCTGAGTCTGGCCTCAAGGCATAGAGGCATTGAACCTGACTGAGCACAGTTTACCATCTGCCAAGCCTGTCCCGATTTGAATCCTGCCAGGGCTGTGACCCTGGGGCAAGTTGATTTTCTTATTTGTGAGTTGAGATAAGTTTTCCAGCCCTGTCTCTGATAGATTCATTCATTCAATCATTCATTCATTCTTCATTCACTTTTGGTGTATGTGAGTGCACACACACAGTCACTATTGCATGTACCATATGCTAGCTGGCCCTCAAGCCTCTACAAATTCTCTTGTCTCTGCTTCCCATCTTCCCATAGGAATTCAGGGATTAGATACCTGCACTACTGCATCAGGCTTTATATGGGTTGTGGGGATCTGAACTCATGTCGTGAGGCTTGCACAGTAAGTGTTTTACCCACTGAGTCATCTCAGTGCTTTTTAAAAAATGCAATCTCAGGGCTGGAGAGATGGCTTAGCGGTTAAGAGCACTGACTGCTCTTGCAGAGGACCCAGGTTCGATTCCCAACACCTACATGGTGGCTACAAACCATCCTTAACCCCAGTTCCAGGGGAATCCGAAGACCTCTTCTGACCTCTGTGGCATTGCATGACACGGGTGCACTCACATACATGCAGGCAGTATACTCATACACATAAAATAAAAATAATAACTTTTTTTAAAATGCAATCTCAATCATTTTAAGCATAGAGTTACATCAGTGTTAGATACATTCCCATTGCTGTGAAACTCTTTACAAACATTTCATAGCTTATAAAATCCAATGCAATGTTCATTAATTCCCTATTCCTTCTGCCTCCCGCCCCAACTGTGGAAATGCCCCCACCATTCTACCTCTGCTTCTTGTGAATCTGTCTCCTCTAGAAATTTGCTGGAAATGGAAGTGTAGCCTATTCATCTTCTTGTAACTGGCTGATTTCACTTAATGTCTTTAATGCACACCTATACTGTAATGTGTCAGGACTTCCTTTTTAAGGCTTAGAAATACTCTCTTGTATGTGTAACACTCCATTGTATTTATCCATTCACTGGAGATAGACATGGCTTTACTCATACCTGTCAGCTATTGTAAAAAAATGCTGCAGTAACATGTTTTATGGAAATAGCTCTTGGAGACCTTGGGATAAATATATAAAAGTAGGTTTGCTGGCTCATATGGTAGTTCTGGGTTTTTTTTGTTTTTTTTGTTTTTTGTTTTTTTGACCATCCATAACTTTTTTCCATAACAGCTGCACCATTTTAAAGTCCCATCAACAATGCACACGGGTTCCAACTTTTTCTACCTTCTGGCCAAACTTGTTACCTTCTGGGTTGTGTTTTGTTTTTCTTTTTTGGGGTTTATTTATTTACTTATTTTGGTCTTTGTGAGACAGGGTCTCCCTACTTCCCCAGCTGGCCTGGAATTCACTCTATAGACCGGGCTGGCCTTGATCTCACAGAATATCACCTGCCTCTGCTTTCCTGGTGCTGGGATTAAAGGTGTGCCACCACACCTGGCTCACCTTCTGAGTTTTATAGTAACCATTTGAACAGGTGTGAGGTGTGCCCTCCCTGGACTTTGATCTGCATCACTAATAACAGTGATACTGAGATCTTTTCAACCTTTACTGCCCATGTATGTGCAGCCCCTTCTTACCAAGGGGCATTCTAAGGAGCTCTGCTGAGCCACCATCGTGAGACCCTTGAGAGGCTCTTTGGTGGCGGATAGACTTGTAATCACTGGCCTAAATGGTTCTACATAGCTTTTGTATAAGTCTGTGATGCCTGCCACCTCAGCCCCTGCTTTCTCAGAGGAGTTGTACCTTATACTAATAATCAAGCTCATGATGTGATGATTCATACCTCAAGCCAAACCCTAGAGCTCTGACTTTTGTCCCTTTCCTATGACTGCTGCAGACTGAAGACCTGAGCCCCGGGATGAATGGCTCTTTCTGGTGAGCTTTTTCTTAAAGCCACTGGCTTGCCTAGCCAACTTGCCGAGCCTTGCTGGCACTGTACAAACATCTCTTGGCTCCAGGACAGTAGCTGGTGGCTTTGAAGGGGGTGGTGATTGCAATATATCCCAAGAGGCCTGGGTAGCACCTCACAGCAGTGAGGACTCCAGTTGGGATTGGGGCAAGGGGCTGCATTCAAAGGGCTTAAGAGACTCCCCTCAAACCTCAAGCTTGCCCCCTTTCAAAAAAATACTCCAGCTGGCCAGCCTCCCCCCCCCACACACACCCAAAAACCCTGGCAGTGGCCCAATGGCAGCTCAGGAATGTTGAGTGATGCCTCTCCCTTTCCAAGTGGCCTGAGAGGCCTCAGCTGCCCGGTTACCCGGATTTGAGGATTTGGAGACAATGGAGCCCCAAGTTCCCCCAGACCTGACTCCTTACAAGGTGCAAGCTCTCCGGGATAAGAAATCAGAGAGGCAGAGCAGCCAAGGAAGGCTCTGAGGGCCTGTGGAGAATGAACCATGGGAGGCTGTGTGGGCGGTGGGGAGAGGCCGCTCATAGTTGAGGCTTTATGGGAACACATAGCTACAGGTAAATAGAAGGCCCCATACCATCTGCATACCCCATGCTGGGTTCAAGTGGCCAGAGAGGGTTCAGGCCTTATCCTTGCTTTAGCTCCTCAATCTGTCCAATCTTCCTCTTCTCCATCTCTTCTAGTATGGGTAGAGATCTAACTGACCCCACCCCTACCTAACTGCTTACCATCCCTGAGTCCAGGCCAGGGCCCCAGCGAAGGAAGCCTTAGATGGCCTTTGAGCCAGTCATATCTTACCACTGAGAGATGCTGAATTTAGAACAAGGAGCACATCCTCATGGGCCACACTGGGTCTGGCCCACAACGTAGAAGTGCATTGGCTGGGAGAGTCTGCTTTCTCCATCCCAGTGATCAGTGTGACCATGTGGGGGCAGCAGTACTTGCAGTCCCCCTTTGACCAGGGCTGCCACACTCCCCCAGGTGTGCTGGTGTGGGCTTCCAGGGTTCTGGGGGAAATGTCTGTAGGAAAGGACCAAACAGCTCCTGTTTGTGGGAACATTGTGGGTGTTTCTGGTGGTTCTGGCTAGCCAAGACAGGAGCTCCTAGAATTGGGGAGAACCAAGAGGTCCCCCTCTTCAAGCTCTGGTCTGGTCTGTGGTACAAATCATATTGGTCTTCCATATGTATATTCATGGATTCGGTAGCCAAAGATACAACAGCAGTAGACAGGACATATTTAGATAATTCTGGAAAATTCCAAAACACAAAACTGGAATGTGCCACACTCCTAGCACTCCACTGAATGAAGCAACATGTAGACAGGCCCTGCTGTTGCCTCTCGTTTTGAAGGCCCTGAGGATGTCCCCAGCACTCTTTGACATATTGCTCACCTCTGGTTCCCTTCCTGTCATGTGCTAAATGCCTGTAATGGTTATATCAGGACTGAACGTGTCCAGCTGTTTTATTCTTGCCATTGTTCCTTAAACAACACAGCAGAACAATTAATAATAGAGCATTTACATCACATTAGGTCTTGATATCCACAGGAGTCCCTGGAACCCAGGTTTCCTACAGTAGAAACTTAAGCCAAGAAGAAATGTTAGCATAATGGAGAAAATATACTTTAAGATTCTGAAAAGATGTCAGCCAACCAGAAGTCAGCATTACCTCTCTGCCTTGAGTCACACTTGGGTGGGGCACCATAGACTTTTCACTAGCCCTCCAGGCGGTTTTGATGGGCACTCAAGTTTGCCAACCGCTGTCTGGAATATAACCTTATTCCTATTGGTGTGAATGTTTAACTTTTAGAATCGGGTGTCAGTGTCAAAGAAACACCGGACAATTTGGGAACCTACTTACACTCTCAAAAGGATTTGAATTTAATGTCAAAAATAGGATGGTGAAGGGAGAAGAGTGGAAAGCAGTAACAAGCAAGCCACTCATTACATATTAATTCATCCTTTCACCTCATGAACAGCAGTACTCAGGCTCCAATGCCCTCTGCTCCTCTTCCTCCCCAGTGGCCACTCTGGGCATCCCTGACCCTGCAGCCTGCGGGGCGATGAGGCCACCCACTCCAGCAGATGGCCCAGGACGGCCTCTCCTCGCGGATGTTCGGGGATCTCTTGGGGGCATTGGGGGGTCCACTGTTTGCAGTGCTTACAGTCACCCCGAGATAGTGTCCCCTGCTCTAGCCGCTCCGGATGCGCGGCTGGCAACCCACGGCGCCCCTGGCCCATCCTTCGTAGCCTCACAGGGCGCAGACCCAGGCCCCGAGGATGCGCTGGGGCGCACTGGCCGGACTCCGGAGCGTGCCGCATCCCCATCCCCCTTCACGGTCAATCCCGAAGACCTAGGAGCTGGGGGCGGGACGGTGCCGCGGGGGCAGGGCCGGGCGTGGTGGCCCGGGGGCCCTCCCGGGTGGGGCGAGTCCCACCGCGACACCGCCCTCCCGGGGCAGCCAATGGAGGCCGAGGTGCCGCACCGGGATTGGAGCGGGCGCGGGACTGGCCAGCGCGGGGGCCGGGACGAGGGGCGGGCGAGGAGAGCGCTGTCAGCGCGGTTATAAGGGAGGGAAAAGTTCCCTGCGCCGAGAGCGGGGTAGGCGCACGCTCGTACGGCGGCCGCAGCGGCAGGGCGGGGCCGGCAGGGCGGACAGCGGCGCAGAAAGGCCCCCCATCGCGACCTCGCCTCCCTCGGTGTCTCGCTTGGACCGCGGGTACAGCCCGGGGTCCCGAGGACTTTTGCGCAGCGGCCATGGGCGGCGTCGGGGAGCCCGGCGGGGGGCCGGGGCCGCGGGAGGGGCCCGCACCGCTGGGGGCGCCGCTACCTATCTTCCGCTGGGAGCAGATCCGCCAGCACGACCTGCCGGGCGACAAGTGGCTGGTTATAGAGCGCCGGGTCTACGACATCAGCCGCTGGGCACAGCGGCACCCCGGGGGCAGCCGCCTCATCGGCCACCACGGCGCGGAGGATGCCACGGTAAGGTAGCACAGGCGGCGAGGCGGAGCCCGGCGTGCTGGGGGCCGTGGACCCTGGGTCGTGCGCTCTGTGTCTCATTCCACCTGCGGGCCTTAGCATCCTTCCTACTCTCGCTGACCTTTGACCTCCACTCCCTGGCCCCAGAGTTGAGAAGGAGCCAGAGGCTCTGATGTAGGTAAGGAGGTCGCTTTCTTGCTGGTAGGTCTGTGCAATTGGTCTGTCAGGGAGGTAGGGATCCTTGGAGGTGGGTGTGCCATGGGAGCGGGGTGGAGGGGTTGCAGATCCTGCTCTATATAAGGACCCTCACTGCTGTTCTGAGGTTTCCATCTGTGTTCAGAATCTCTCAGACCAGTACCTGATGCTTCCCACGAGTGCTAGGGGGCAGGGCTGGGTCCCTAGCGGCAGACAGGGATTTGCCATCAGAGACTGGGGGCTGGGCAGCAGAGCTTAGGCAGGGCCTGGAGGTCTGTGGCTTTCCCAGAGCCTCTATAAACTGTTCTGACGGCCAGTGACTCACCTCTGCTGGGCTGGCGCTGCACGTGGGAAGACTTTGCCAGGCTGGGTGGGCCTCCTCGGGAAGCACAGTCACCCCAGGAACAGGCTGGCCCCTGGGGACTCTGGCTTCTCATTCTCAGTCCACATCTAGACAAGGAAGGATGTAGCTGGGCCTGCAAGACTATCTGGCAGGAGCCCAGAAACAGGCTGCTTGGAGATTTCCCAACCCCTTCCTCCCTTAGTCCCCCACATGGACAAGGGTTGAGGCCATGATCTTCTGTCCTTGACTATTCAGAATTCTGAGAGGTCTGTCACACTGGGGACCAGGAAGATCTTCAAGACTGGAAGGAATGAATAATGGCAGAACTTGGTGTCAGCAGAGAAAATTCTGCCCTGTCTCAGGACTGTCACCATCCCTCTCCTCCCCCATTCACCCTGGGTAACTGAGAGAGATTAGAGTGAGAAGGCTCCTGAAACCCAGCAGCCTGTGGATGGGCCAGAGGGTGTGGGCATGTGCAGTCCTGAGTGTGTGCCCACTTAGATTTGTGAGTGTCCGTGTGAACATGCATGCATACATGTGCACACCTTTCTGCAAGGGTATGATGGGCACAAAGTGCCATGGCCCCTCCTCTTAGCCCTGGCAACCCTTTGGGGGGTCTTACTGGTGCCTACTGTAGCATAGGGCAGGATGCTGGGCAGGTGAGGGGAAGGACAGCAAAGAGCATTGATTAATTGCTTTTTCCTGCTCAGGGCCAAGCCTGTGCCCCTCCTACACGGGATTCCTAACTTTATATTTAGCTTGACACCCTGAGATGGCCATCTGATGATTTTGTCATTGATTCATAGCCAGTAAGGCCTGCTAGAAAATCATCTCTTTGCTCCCTGGGGCTGGGTCTTGGCTCTGTCCTTGAAGGCTCTAAGTGGCCTTGATCAATCCAGACATACCATTCTTCTGAGCCTCAGTTTCTTCATCTGTGGAGTGGGGAAAGCTGAACCAAATGGCAAATCAGTAAAGGGCAGAGCAGGACCATGCCTTCTCAAGTAGGCTGCTGTATCACAGTTCTGCAGGTTCAGTGAATGTTCCTCAGTGTAATGTACAAACTGTAGAGTGCAGTGGGACAGCCACAGCACTTCCAAGCCTTTGCTGGGTGACCTTATCTGTCTCTGACCCTGTCAGTAATAGGAGGAGATTGCTGTAGGCCCCAAACACTGGACTAGAGTTGCCAAAAATACCTGGTGTACTCAAGTCATAGTTGAGAGGTGGCTGGGTGCAGAGGACCCTAGTGTTTGTGTATGATGAGCCTGTAGGACATACCAGGGGTTGGACCAGTATAGTGCCCTGTGTGGTCGAGCTCAGATGTCAGGTGTCCTATCCCAGGCCCTGAAGCTCAGGTGGGGGAGGCTGCCCACTCAACACTAGCCCAGCTGCCCATCAGCTGTTCTCATGTCCAGGCAGCAGAAGCTTTCCTGCCAGGAAATTCCCAGAGTTCCTGTGCCATGAAGTCAGCTTGTGGCCATCCTAGGATACAAAGCCTGGTGCCCTGGGGAGAGCACTCTAGGCTCTGGGCCAGGTTTATCTAAGAGTCATAGGCACCCTGAGACAAGCAAAGCCAGCCAGACAGGGGTGAGGCCCAGCCATTGCTGGTCATAAGTATATGGACATTGTTGTTAAGATTTTGAGATCATTTAACTGGGATCCAAAGTGTGAAATGGCCAGTGAAGAGGGTAAGAGATGTATGGACACAGGGACACAGGGTCATGTGCTAAGCATGTCCTATGTGCCAGACTCTAAATTTAATGCTTGTTATTGATACTGTCTGTTAATCCTCAGTATACCTCCTCTGAGGCAGGTACTGCTACTGTTACCCACTTTACACATGAGAAAACTGAGGTAAAGGACTTGAAATAAAGTGGCAGGTCTGGAATTTGAATGCAGGACCATGCGCTTCCCCACCTGTTGTACTACCCCTCAGCTGTTCATTTCAATCACTCATTCATTTCTTAAATTCACCCATGAGTATTTCCTGTGTACCTGACCTCTGAAGATGCAGCTGGGAACAAAACATCTTCAGGGAAGAAGTGCCTGGGTGGACCAGCGAAGGTAAAGGATTAGAGGTTGGACTGTATCTTCCCGTGTCGAAGGAATATTTATGACTACAGAAGAGAGTAGTCATGGGGGTGGGGATCAAAAGGCAGGTACCTGTGCCTGGGCTCACTGGATGTTTTTGTCCTTGGAAGGGCTTTGGCTTATTCTAAAGAAGAAGGGGAACTATGGAGGGCAGAGCCAGGAAACCAGGGGGGTCTGATATATGTTTAAAAGGATCTAAAGACTGGGGATGTAGCAGGGCTGGAGAGATGGTTCAGCAGTAAGGAACACTGACTGCTCTCACAGAGGACAGGGTTAGAAGCCCAACACCCACATGGTGGCTAACAACTGCTCATAACTCCAATTCCAGGGGATCTGACACCCTCTTTTGACCTCTGTAGGCATTGCATGACACAGGTACACTTATATACACTCATACACATAAAATAAAAATATTTAAAAGACAGACTGCTTGCCTATCATGTGTGATGCCCTGGGTTCAATCCCTGGCACTCTTATCCATATCACATTGATGAACATGATGGTACACACCTGTAATCCCAGCACTCAGGAGGTAGAGGCAGAGCACTCTGGAGTTCAAGGCCAGCCTGGGACACTTGAGACCTTGTCTTTAAAACTACAGAAGATCCCTAGGAACGGCAGAAGAGCAGAGGCTATAAGTGGGCAAGACATGGAAGACAAGGACCCTCAGAAGGGGAGGCCACTCAGAAGTGAGCATTTAACTGGGCTCCAAAGTGTGAAGTGGCCAGGGAAGAGGGTAAGGGATGTATGGACATGGGGACACTAGTGGGGACCATTGGGGTTAGTTGTATGAGCTGGGGACATTGCTCAGTAGTAGAGTGCTTGCTGAGTATGTGCTGGGTTCAGTCTTCAGTAATGTAAAATAAATGTGATAAAAGCAACTAGAGTCCAGGATTGTTGTGTACACCTGTCATCTCAGCACTTGGGAGGTGGAAGCAGGAAGGAGGAGTTCAGTGTCGTTCAATGGCTCCACGTTGAGACTGAGTCCGTCCTGGGCAACATGCGCCCCCATCTCAAACAATAACAACAGTAACCAGATATCCTTGTGTTACCTGTCCACGGATTGCAGCCCTGTTTCCCCATCAGTGTGGTAGTGATAAGAGTGCTTTCGTCTGAGGTACAATATAGGAATGGTGCTGGGCACCTGGGTGACTGGTTGCCATAGGCAACGAAGCCTTGTGCTGATAGGTGTGGTAAATTCACTCTTCTGTATGGAGAGGATGAGTTTCCTAGCACCCCTGGGGCCCTTTGGGTGAAATCAGCATCAGCCCTGGGAGAATCCAGTGTCCAGCAGACCTTCTGAACCACCAGGCAGCTACCTTCTCCTGACTTGAGCTAGAGGTGTGAGTGGCCTGTACTGCCATCAGAGGCTGTGCCCTAATAATTTAAGCCAATAGTTACCCACTGACCAGGCTCTTTTCTGAGAGTTTTAGATGTAATAACTAATTTAATTCTTCCATTAACCTCATGAGATTGGGTCCTAGCCATTGTACAGATGAAGAAACTGAGGCAAAAATTGAGCTATGTCGTAGGACCCTAAAATACCAGGGCCTTCAGTCCTGGGCTTGTAAAGTAAGGTAATGTCAGGATGGGTGCTGAGGAGTGATGGTATTATGACCAGGAAGATCTGAGGCCTAGTTGAGAGCAGGGTGGCCTCAACCATAAAGAATCAATGTCCACACCCTGCTCCCACCCACCTCACTGGCTGCTTTGGAAGTCTCAGTTCAGCAAACAGTCTCTCCCTTATAGTGTGGGGCCTGAGTAGGCATTTGTTTGTTTTGTCTTTGAGACAGAGTCTTATTATGTATCCCTGGCTGGCCTAGAACTCACTAGTAGACCAGGCTGGCCTTGAACTCACAGAAATCCACCTCCATCTGTCTCCTGAGTGCTGATGTTAACAATCTAGGGGTAAGGTTGGTCACCATCTAGGCATTGTGGGGTTCATTTTCTCAGCCAATTAAAGAATTTAAGGGTAGGAAAAACCTCAGACACAGCAGAGAACAATAGGCAACAGACTTAATTAAAAGATGAAGAATCACACCCAGAGAATAGGACTCCCAAGTAGAGGGGTTCAGAAACCAAAATCCAAGTCCCCCTGGGAAGGCCTGGGTTCTTAAGTGTTTTAGTGGATCCCTCTCACCTGGGCCTTTGTCTCCGAATAAGATGAACAAGTAAGTATATCATCTTTATTACTCATCAGTGTCCCTTTCCCTATGTACCTACCTGTCCCCCAAATATGGCTAGTTCCTAGCCCCATTCTGGGGTTACAGGCATGAGTTACCACACCTGACTCTAGTGGGCATTTTTTATAGATACCTTCTCTAGTAGGCTGTGGTTCCCACCTCCTTCCTGGAGGGGAGGAGTCAGGGTATGTGGCTCTAGCTGGAATGCAGTGTGCAGAGGTGGGAATGCTGGTGACCTCAGAGAATCAGGCTCCAGTGGCAAAACCACAGTTCAGTGGTAGAAAGGACCAAGAGCCGGGGGGGGGGGTCATTTTCAGGCTAGTATCTGTGAACCATCCTGGCTATTGGAGGACCAAATGTGTGTGCCCAGCCCTCACAGAGACACCAGGGATGCTGAGGGGGAAGGGACAGCTGCCTGGGACCATCTACCCTCAAGTTGGGCTCTCCTGCACAGACTGGAGCTGTATGTACTGGTTCCAGAGCATCCTCATCTGTGCCTCAGTTCTCCATCTGTAAAGGGTGCTAGGGAGGGGATGGCAACAGCCTTGGTTCCTCCTTTATATCTTCCATTTGGAGAAAGGGGGAGGCAGGGATTTCCCAGAAATGTCCTCGGAGACCCTCACCTCATCTCCTGCAAAGGCATAAAGAGGCAGCAAGGACAGACCCAGACTACTCTAGCCCCAACAGCCCAGCCTGTTGTTCCCCATTCCACCCCCTTCCTGGATGATCTAGAACACTCTCCATTCTTTGGCCATAGACCAAAACTCCCTCTTGTGCCTGGGGTAGAAGGAGGCTGCTTTCCCCACTCTCCCCATTCCCGGTTCCTTAGCATGAGGCTCAGCTAGGTCCTGACTAACACATCATGTATCATTCCCTTACTGGCACTGTAGTTCACAGCTCTCAACAGCAGGTACATAGCGCCCTGGAGCATAGAGGAGAGCTGGGCCATGGAAATCTTGTTAGCCACTAGGCCCTTTCTAAGTGCTTTAACCACAAATTCAGTCCTCCCAGCAGCCCATGAGATGCTGTTAATGCTTTCCACCTTACTGAAGAGAAAAGGCAGAGTGAAGGGGGGGTGTGGCACAAGCCTGACTGGAGCTCCTAAGTGACAGCTCAGGTTCCATCACTGCATGTGGACTGACTCCAGAGTGTTCCCCTCACCTCAACTGCTACATGGAGCTCCTGATGGGGCTGGGGTCAGGGCAGGGGCTCTGGTGGCCTGCTGGGCCACTCAAAGGTTTCCAGAGGGTGTGTGGACATTACAAATAGCAGACTTAAGTTCAGATCCCAGTTCTGCCGCCCAAGCCCAAACTCTTCCACCCGGGGTGGGGGGGTGGGAGGTGTATCTGAAGCCAGCATGAGGAGTGCATAGCCCTGCCTCAGGCAGTGGGGGAGGGCTGGCTCTTGTTCATTTATTTCCACCTGTTCCTGCGACCAGTTGGCTATTTCAATACATGTATGTATACAACTTGCAGTGATCAGGGTAATTAGCACAGTGACACAGAAGGATGACTGTAGCCAACTTTGACATGTCTGTTCCAACCTATGTAAGCTAGTAGACTCTTTAGCAAGAGGACAATAGGAGGTCCCTGTTCTCTGTCAGACTTCTGCAAAAGTATTTCCCTAAGCATCTTGGGAGGGCCCTCAGTCCCCTTTCCCAGGCCCATGGGGATAATACCATCCAGTCATTGTCTCTGCACTCTTTCCTGACTGGCCTTCCACAGGGAGGAGCCTTTGAAATTGCAATAGTCAAAACCAGTTGACCAGCTGGATGTGGTGGCTCCTGTCTTTAATCCCAGCACTCAGGAGGCAGAGGCAGGTAGATCTCTGGTCTATGTGGTGAGTTCCAGGTCAGCTGGGGTTACAGGGAGGCCCTGTCTCTAAATAAATAAATAATCCATTGACCAGCTGTGACCAGTTAATGGGCTGGATGCAGTGTCACAAGGGAACAATAAATGTTCCAAGTACAATAGCAGACCATAGTCAAGACAGGAAGGATGAAAGAGCCTCCTTTACAGTTTTCTTCCAACCCCTTCCTGACCCCTACCCCAGTTAGTATAGAAAGACACAGGCATTTCAGCACTTTTTTTTTTTTTTCGAGACAGGGTCTCCCTGTAGTCCCAGCTGACCAGAAACTTGCTATGAACTCACAGAGATCCACCTGCCTCTGCTTCCCAGGTTCTGGGACTAAAGGTATGCACCACCACACCTAGCACTAGTTTCAGTCTTTTTTGAACTTAAAGAAAATTATGTTTTCATTTGGGAATGTTGGCCTAGAGTGTTTGCCTAGCATACATAAAGGCTTGGGTTCAGCCCTTAGCACCATGCTTGAACCAGGTGTGGTAGTACATGTCTGTAATTCCAGCATTTAGAAAGTAGAGGCAGGAGAATCAGAAATTTAAGGTTTAACTCTCTTCAGCGATATAGGAAGTTTGAGGCCAGCCAAGGCTACAAAAAAAAAAAAAAAAGACAAAAAAAGGGAGCTGGGCATGGTGGCATACACCTTTAATCCAAGCACTCAGAGGGAGAGGTGGCAGGTGGATATATCTGTGAGATTGAGCCAGCCTGGTCTACATATCGAGTTGCAGTCCAGCTGGGGCTGCAGGGAGACCTTGTCCCCAAAAGATGGATGGAAAGAAGGAAGGAAAGGAAGGAAGGAAGGAAGGAAGGAAGGAAGGAAGGAAGGAAGGAAGGAAGGAAGGAAGGAAATCAAGCAAGTAGTTTAGTTGTTCAAGTATCTTCCTTGCATGCTCCTCAAGAACACAATGTATATGGCTCTCCATTGACCCACCCAAGTGGCCCAGGGGTCCCCAATTACAAGTGTCCACACACACATTTTGTGCACTATGTTTATAAAAAGTGGATAAATCTAACATTTTTGAGCCAAATCTTATTTTACATTCAGTAAAAAAAGACTATGGCCCACAGAAAGCTTTTCGGAAGAGTTGAACTCTTTCTTTCATGAAAGCACTCCATCTTCCTAGGGGTCTTTTAGGCACATTTGAAGAGCCCCTGTGCTGGGCAAAGCAGATAGGACAAGTGAGGGATGTTAAATAAGGCGCCCGAGGCCTGGGGAGGATTAAGAGGGGCTTATGGGTAACTCTGGCCTTCCCAGTCCTATGTCTGTGACTGACCAACATCTAGCTGTCTTTCTGTCCATCTGTCTGCTCTGCCTATCCATCAACAGCTCTCTCACCCTATCTCTGCCGGCTGTCTGGGTGCTATACCAGCTGTCTGTCCACCTGACTGTCTTCTCTCCTTCAGGATGCTTTCCATGCCTTCCACCAGGATCTCCAGTATGTGCGCAAGTTCCTAAAGCCCCTGCTGATTGGAGAGCTGGCCCCGGAGGAGCCCAGTCAGGACGGAGCTCAGAATGTGAGGGGGGCAGCTGTAGGCTTGGGGATATTGCTCATTCCCAGTAGCAACTCCTAGTTACTTCTGGGAGATGCAGGGTCAGGGCTGGGTCTGTACCCCTTTCTGGGCCACAGTCAAAAGTGAAGCCATAGTGATGTCCTGTTGAACTAAGCCTCCAGATCTGACTTGTCTGGACACTTGCTGTGGGTTCCCAGGTGAGCCCTGTTCCTGCTCTGGGCCCAATGACCCCCATCTACAATGAGGATGTTTTTGAGCCCTAAGGGGTTTTCCCTACTGGCTCTGGTTTTCTCTGCTTCTTACCCACCACACCTTTTGAGCATGGGAGGGGGTTTGGCTGCTGGCTAGTTGCCCAGCTCACATACCCTGCCTGGTACTCTTGTTCTTCCATCCATTGCCCTTGCCAACACCTCCTGGACCCAGCAGTGGGAGGAGTGACTGTGGCTTGAGGAGGGATTAGAAATTTCTGGGGACCATGGTGGGGGTCCGAGGCCTGTGACAGGGCCCACTTCCTCAGATGATGGACCACTCTCCTGCGGTAGGCCCAGCTCATCAAGGACTACCGAGCCCTGCGCCAGGCAGCTGAAGACATGAAGCTGTTTGAAGCCGACCCCATCTTCTTTGCACTCCTGCTGGGCCACATCCTGGCCATGGAAGTATTGGCTTGGCTCATCGTCTACCTCCTGGGCCCTGGCTGGGTGTCCAGCACCCTGGCTGCCCTCATCCTGGCCATCTCCCAGGTGACCCCAAGACTACCCAACAAATATGGGGCCCAACATATGTGGACACTCAGGACAGTCCTGAATGTCACAGCCCTATGTCAAGACTTGTATAAGGGAAGAAAAGCATGATCCTTTGATCCTTTTATCTATCATGAAGGTCAGTGTTGACACTCCTGTGACAAAAGACAGGCTAGCCAGAGAAAAGCCTAGAAAATATATCTGATCTTAGTTTTACATGACACAGGAGCCTTCGGATTGAAGACCAAAAGACCAGGGTGAACTATCACAGTTTTTATTTGTTTGTTTGTTTGTTTGTTTGTTTTGGTCTTTTTGGTCTCCCTGTAGCCCCAGCTGTCCTGGAACTCACTATGTAGACCCGGCTGGCCTTGAACTCACAGAGATCTGCCTGCCTCTACCTCCTGAGTACTGGGATTAAAGGCGTGCACCACCACACCCGGCTTTTTTACACTTAGGTTCTATGGAGCAAGGACAGCCATGTAGAAAGTGAAGGGTCTGAGCAGATGGAAACAGACTGGGTCAGATACCTGGCAAAGCCTGTCTGCTCAGATTCCTCTTGGCCACTCTCCACCACATTCCTCCCTCCTGGGAATGGGACAGAATGCTTTTTGAAATGGTGGGGGGGTTCCATGATCCATTATCAGATGAGATAGTCAGAATTTCTTTATGGTCAGCTCTAAGACAAAAGGGAAAATTAGAGCAATAATTTTACGCATTTGGAAAGAGGAGTTCTGGTTTCTACCGCTTGCCTTAGGTAAGGTAGAGAATTCTAGGTTCTGATGCTTGCCTTGGGGAGGCAGGGAAGCAGGAGACTGGAGCCATGAGGAGAGCAGATGGCATCTGAGGCCTTCACTTGGGGGTATGATTTTCTGAGCCCTAACGTTTGTATATACCCCCACCAAACTCTGTTGTGCTGGTTAAATAAACAAGGCAGCTGGCTTCAGCTGGGACTTGAAATGGGGCATTAGCCTTAGGGTGGACCCAGAAGAGACTCAGGCCCCCTCTCCCATTACCACTGGGTTCCTCCACCTGCTCCTGACCCACCCCTCTCCACAGGCCCAGTGCTGGTGTCTGCAGCATGACCTAGGTCATGCCTCCATCTTCACAAAGTCCCAGTGGAACCATGTGGCCCAGCAGTTTGTGATGGGGCAGTTGAAGGTGAGTACAGGGCTTGTGGGCCTCCAGGCACTGAACTGGGGCTCCATGCTGGGTCTGCTCAAGTATGTGGGTACCACGTGGGGGCACAGCCTGGCCTTGCTCCTGAACTCATTTCCCACAGGGCTTCTCTGCCCACTGGTGGAACTTCCGCCATTTCCAGCACCACGCCAAGCCAAACATCTTCCACAAGGACCCAGATGTGACAGTGGCACCTGTCTTCCTCCTGGGGGAGTCATCTGTGGAGGTAGGTGGAATGGGGCATGGACATCCTCAGGACAGGCCTGAAGCTAAGGGGACTTTGGCAGGGACTGAGCCCCCCCACACTGACCCACGGCTTAGCCCCTACTCTCGCTCCATGCACAATACCTACCTTCCCCATCTCCTAGCCACCAGGGGATGAGCAGTCCAGTGGCTAGAATCTAGAGTTGCCTTTGACCTTGGCCTGAAGAGCTGCTCTCCCCTGTCTCCACAGTACGGCAAGAAGAAACGCAGATATCTGCCCTACAACCACCAGCACCTGTACTTCTTCCTGAGTGAGTATCTACCGGCCCTTCGGAGTAGAAATGTGGCAGGACCCGGCCTCAGCCTGTGCTGCTATCCCAGCCGACTGAAGCTTTGGCTGTCCTCACTCTTCCAACGCTGTGGAACTCCCTGCCCTCCCCAGTCCGAGCCCCTCTGCCCTCACATCAGGGTTGTCTGGAGCCACAGAGACAGGGTGGATTCAAGGGCTGGAATGCAAAGTCTGGCCCCTGACCTGCAGCAGAAGGGACAAGGGAAACAGGAGAGAGAGGGGTGAGGGCCAGTCACCAAGAGACTGAGCATGAATTGGGCCTTGTCAGCACCGTGAGGTCATCTCAGTGCACAGGTCCAGCACTGACATCTTATGGGCATTCTTGGAGGAACCTCCTCCCCTCCACCATCCACCTCACCTGGGTTCCCCAGTCCTATTCCTGCACCCTCTCATGCCCTCTTCTTGCAGTTGGCCCACCGCTGCTTACCTTGGTGAACTTTGAAGTGGAGAATCTGGCATACATGCTGGTGTGCATGCAGTGGACGGTGAGTGGGTGCTGTTCAGGACTCCCGGCATGCAGCTACAGAGGCAGGGATCCTCAGGGGACAGCGCTGTCCACCCATGAGTGCAGATGGTTGCACGTGTATGTGCTTGATGTGTTTGTGTGTGTGTGTGCAAGAAGAGAGGAAGTGTGGCCCTGGGGGTGCGCTGTGAGTCCTTTACTGTGAGGGAGCTCCCCCTCCTGGGGAGAATCACTGAGCTGATGCGAGCCACCAGTGTCCCAGGCATAGGCTGCCCAAATGTACCATCTAAAGACACCTGAATATGGTGACAAGGCAGGGACACCTGTCCTTTTACCCAGTCAAGAAAGCAGAAACCCAGTGAGGGGCAGTTGCCTGTTTAGAGCCCTGAAGCAAAGGAAAGAGAGCTGGACAACCCCAGCCCCTCCTCCCACCTCCCAGACCCCCCCACTCCCCACAGAGGCCACTCAGCACTGCCTCTACCCTCCTTGCAGGACTTGCTCTGGGCTGCCAGCTTCTACTCCCGCTTCTTCTTGTCCTACGTTCCCTTCTATGGTGCCACTGGGGCGCTGTTCCTCTTTGTTGCTGTCAGGTATGCCCAGTTTGGGAATGGCAGGAAGTGGGGAGATCTTACACAGGTTGCAGTCCTCCCTGCCTAGCCACATTTGACCCTCTGTAGTATGGGCAGGACCCAGGGGTTGGAGGGTCTGTGGGAAGATGCCTGGCTTGGTTATGGCCCTGTGAGTGGCCCTCCTGAAAAGACTGGTCTGGGCCCAGCCATGCCGGGGACACTGCTCCATGCAGTTTCTTTAAATGTCAAGGATAGAGCAACTAGATAATCCCATTGTATACATGATGAAGCTGGGGCCTGGGTCTGGGTTCAGCTGTGCCCCAGCCTCCACTCAGGGTGCCTTAAGTGGAGAGCTGGATTCAGGACAGTACCTGCACCTTCTACTCAGGGTCTTGGAGAGCCACTGGTTCGTGTGGATCACACAGATGAACCACATCCCCAAGGAGATTGGCCATGAGAAACACCGGGACTGGGCCAGCTCTCAGGTGGGCAGTGGCAAAGAAGGCTGGGTGGAGCCCATCCTGGGGTGGTGGGAGGGGATGCCAGCTAGGGAGCCATGGTTTGGGAGGGATCAGGCCCTGTTGAAGTCAGCAGGTGCTGGAGGCATGTGATAGGGGTCAAGGTTCCAAGTTAGCCTTTCTCACTTGTACCCCTCCTGGTCCTGGCAGCTGGCAGCCACCTGCAACGTGGAGCCTTCGCTCTTCATTGACTGGTTCAGTGGGCACCTCAACTTCCAGATTGAGCACCAGTGAGTGTGGTCTATAGGGCTCAGTGGGTACATGGTGAGGGCAAAACCAGAGTCCAGTATTTACCTTGCTAGGGTCCCTGCAAGAGGTGACTAAGAGTCTGGGAGGTGAGTGGGTGGGACTCCCTCTAGCAGCTTCCACTCAGGTCTAGCCTGCCTGTCTCCCCACCCCTAGCCTCTTTCCCACGATGCCGAGGCACAATTACCGCAAGGTGGCCCCTCTGGTCAAGGCGTTCTGTGCCAAGCACGGTCTACACTACGAGGTGAAGCCCTTCCTCACAGCCCTGGTGGATATCATCGGGTAAGGCTGAATGTGCTGTTCATGGGTCCACATTTACCCTTGTCCCAGTCAGCTCATCCTGAGCACTTGTCCCTTCCTAAGAGCTAGCTTTCCAGACTTTTCCTAACCATCCAGTGCTCCCCCTGTTTCCCAGCATGAAGAATTCATGGAGCCCCTACAAATACCACAGTGAACCAGACAGGATGAGACATTCCTGCCTCATGGGAGATGATATTTTAGTGGGTAAAACAGAGAGTAGTTATGGGGCTGGGGAGATGGCTGAGTGGGTAATATGCTTGCCTTGCAAGATCAGGACCTAAGTTCAAATCCCCAGCACCCATGTAGAAAGCCAGGCATGGTGGTGTGGGCTTGTAATCCCAGGACTGGGGAAGAGGAAACAGGAGGCTCTCCAGGGCTTGCTAGCCAGCTACTGTAGACAGTCACTTCTAGGTTTAGTGAGAGCCCTTGCCTCAAAAAATAAGGTAGAGCCGGGCATGGTGGCGCACGCCTGTAGTCCCAGCACTTGGGAGGCAGAGGCAGGTGGATTTCTGTGAGTTCAAGTCCAGCCTGGTCTACATAGTGAGCTCCAGGCCGGCTGGGGCTACAAGGAAACTCTGTTTCAAAAAGATTAAAAATAATAATAATAAAAAAATAAGGTGGAGAAGTGATTGAGGAAGACACCCAACATCAACCTCTGGCCTTCATATGCATTTGTGTGCATGTGTGCACATGCACATACATACACACACACACACACACACACACACACACACACTCACGAAAAAGAATGAAAAAAAGTAATGAGTAAATTAAAAAAACTCAAGAAACACTTTAGCAACATATAACAAGAATGAAACCTAGGAGGGAGGCAGGAGGGGATGTGGAGAGCCAGGCTGGGTATGTGGTTACTCATAGCATAGCAGGTGGAGAATATGGAGAGGCTGGCATGTGAGCAGAGGCAAGAAGTAGGGATGGGCATCTGGCTGAAGAGTATTCCAGACAAAGGTCATCACAGTGCAAAGGCCCTGAGGCAGGATTGTGCTGACGCAGGATTATGCTGAGGCATGAGGAGAATCACTGAGCAGTGGAGGGACTACCTGACTTTCAACTTGGAAGGATGCTCTGAATGGTATCACTCTGAGCAAGAGTAGAAGCAGAAAGAGACATGACAAGGGACCTGTTCCTTCCCAGGCAGGGGAGATGGGGCTCAGCCCCTAGGAACAGCCTTGAAGGCCTGCCTCCCATGTCACCTGGTTCTTTTCTTGGATGCCCTTCCATCTATCCTGCCATCCAGAGCTCTGCTTCTCCTTCATGAGCCTTCCCAACCTGGCCCTCTGAGCCCTTGACACTTGGTATACCCTCATTAGCACCTGGCATGGAGGTTCCTAGTGAGTTGGTGTTTCTGGCTCCGGAACATGTCTTTGGGCTCCTGATGGGGCAGGTTCTGGGGCCCCTATGTTTGGGTTGCAGAATGCAGCGTGGAGAGGTAACAGGGAGAAGCCAGTGAATGATGGCCAGGCTCACTGACTTCCAACTAGACTTGGCCATCAGCCACTTATCTGTCACAGTCCAGATTCCACTCTGGTTAATGAGTACCTGGCCCCACACAGCTGCCTATCCCAGGGGGGATGGGGACTCACAGGGACGTCTCCACTCAACAGTGCTCATAGGACACAGGAGTCCCTGACCTCTAACCCCACCTCTCAGGTCCTTGAAGAAGTCTGGTGACATCTGGCTGGATGCATACCTCCACCAATGAAGACAGCGCCTTGGAGGGTGATGAAGGGGGTGAGGATCCAGACTCCAGCAAACACCAAGTCATCCAGCAGGATCAACAGACCCCCTCATCCCCTGCGGGGGCACCCTGCCTGCCTGCCTGGTCCTGCATTGTCTGTTCAGGAGCCCTATGGCTGTGGCTTGTGCCCAACAGGACCAGGGGTGAAGGGAACATACTTAAAGCTACACGGTGAGCATAGCATGTTTTCCCAGAACAAGAATTGGAGGAAAACTGTTATTTTTTATATAAAACCAACTCAGACACATAGAGCCAAGTGTTGCATTTACATAGATCTGCTTTGGCCATCAGTGGGATGAGCATTCCCCTCCTCCCGGCGAGCTCTGGTCAATGAAGGTGACAGCTGCTCTAGCTTGAATCCACCTGAGGGCTTGGTCCCTCCCTTCCTGCTCATACGCCCCTGGGATGAGTCATACATTCAACAGCCCAGGGCTGAGGGTCACATCTGTAGGAGCCTCTGGGCTATGGGATGGTAAAGCCTGTATGTCTATACTGGCCTCCTATAGCCCAGTAGTGGCCATCTACAGAGTCGGACACATTGGACACAGCATGGACAGTGGCAGTGAAGCCAGCAGCTATCCATCAGGTCCACCTGGGGCCAGGTGCTTGTCTCCAGTTGTCACCCTGAATAGGCAGGGGCCGAGGTATGGCCATTTTGTCCCCAGGTTTTTGGACTCTGAAGACTGGTCCTTGGGCAGGCCTGGCCCCTTACTTAGCCTCAGGCTCCTTGTTTGGTCAGTGGGTGCAGTAGACAGTGCCTATGAACTTTTGGACAGTTCTAGCAGAGGTTTTCTTTGTTTTATATTGGTTTGCATTTTCACAGTGCTAGAGATAGAACCTACCCCCATTGCTAAGCACATACTCTGTCATTGGGCTAAACAACCCTAATTGGGGAAGGCCTTTTTAATTTCAGCACTACAGATCAAACTCAGGCCCTACCCATACTAGGTAAGTACTTTACCACTGACCTACACCCCAGGGTTGGTGAGGAAAAAGGAGAGGTAAGCTGTGGACCCCTCCACTCCTAGCACAGACCCTCTATGCCCCAGGATGAGCTGGAGACCTCATTTGAAGAGGTACTGGAGGCTTTAAGCAACAACACCACCAACTAAAATGCTGAGCTAGGATCTCTCTGAGGGAACTGAGGTCACCCCACCAGCTGTGGGCTTTTTTCTCACTCTTTGCCAAGGCTCCTATTGGTCTAGAGTGTCTCATTGAGACATGGGAAGGGGACAGATATTGCAGTTCTGGTTATACCCTGCTCTGCTCCATGGGGTTGAACTAAGGGGAGAGGCCTTCACTGCATCTTCAACTGTTCAAGACCCAATGCCTCCTAATGTTGATGGAGACCATGATAGTGCTTGATTACTCTTTTCTTGGGGTTCACCTTCTGGGATGCCCTTCTAATCCACAGGGTTCCTCCCCTGGACAGCTCAGCACATTCCCAGTGACTAGTCTGGCCTAAGAGGCCTTACTTAGCCTGCTTTGAGAAGGTGATGGGCAGACTGGGTATGGTACCCTTCCCTCACCCTGGATTAAGAGAGTACAGGATGGCCCTACTGCACTCACATCACCTCCTGGGCCTAGGGCAGGCAAAGAACCTCCTGGGTATAGCTGAGGAAGCAGAGGCTGGTGGGCCTTCAGCTGCTGGACACTCAACCCTGAACCACTCCACTCCATGTTGCGTCTACCCTTTACTCTGGGGTCAGGTGAACCTGGGGGAGGGGGCGCTAAGTCCTGCCTCTGCCAGGACTCAAGGCTACTTGACCTCAGGGAAACAAAGTCAAAGTACCATGTGATGGGGAATAAAAGGGATGTCACAGGAAGACACTTAGCAAAGGGCCCAGCAACTTGGCTCAGAAGTGTATTCACAAAGGCCAGCCACAGTGGCACATGCCTTTAATCCCAGAGGCAGGCAGTGCTCTGTGAGTGTGAAGCCAGCCTGGTCTACGTAATGAGTTCTAAGACGGCCAGGGCTACCTTGTCTCAGGAAGAAAAACAAAAAAACATATTTACAAATCTTATATACATGATCCCTTGCCCTGGGCTTACACTCTGTGCCCCAAGATAAGCCCTTAGCCTTCTCTTTTCCTCCTTCAGGTAAGACTGGATGTCTTTTGAAAGGTACATCTGTAATCCCAGCTATAGGAGGATCACAAATTCAAAGACAGCTAAGGCATCTTAATGAGATCCTGTCTCAAAACTATATTTTTAAGGGGCTGGGGATGTAGCTCAGTTGCAGAGTGTTTGTTTAATATGTACAGATTGTGGGTTCCAGCCCTAGCACTAAAAAGAAAAAAAAAAAAGAGAGAAAAACTGCTTCAAAAGCAAATTTCTTATGCAGAGTATGTTTCACATTCAATGTCTCTGTACAGGTTGTTCCCACTGCAAGGGGTCTCCCTCCTGTTCAAATTTTAATCTTGGTTTGGTGCCATATGGATATAGCCAAGCCAGGGAGGGTTGTGAAGGGTATTCCCTCCACCCACTGCCTGGCAGTGCCATCTCCACTCTTGACAGATGGTCAGCAGAGTTCTGTTGGTGTCTGACACACTTGGGACATGTTCATTCAGCACTCTGGGAGACTATGTGCTCTGCCCAGTGGGATCACTGGGCCTATAGCACCACCCATGGGCGTCTACACCACTGTACTCCATGCTGGCCCTAGTGGTAGCCCAGGAAAGTGCACTCTTTGCAAATTCTTAGTTCCCCAGTAACTTGGTAAAAGTCCCCTGGGTAGACCCCTACCCTCAGGTCTCTTCTCCCTTCTGCCTAGAACCAATTACTGGCAGGTCATCTTTGTCCCTTGTAACCCTTTGTCATCTATACTAGAGCATCTCACAGTGGGTCACCTACACTCCCCTGAGCCCCACTTCCCTGCCTATAGATTTCTTATTTTGTCATAGCAAAGACAGAGAGATCACAGACTTGCTTGTAAAAGGGACAGGAAAAGGCCTTGGTGGTGCCTCTAAGAGACCTCATTGTCCCTGTTTTTATTGTCTGTACAACAGCCCTGGGTCCAGAAATAAAGCCTGAGGGAAGCCACTGCTTACTTGTTCTTTGAATCCACCAACATCTAAGTCTCCAGTAGCTAGTTCACAAGAACCAGCCCCTGCCTGTCCTATGGAGTGGCCATCGGTAGGCAGACAAAGGCCTTGTGAAAGGACAGTGTGAAAACACACTGCATCCTGGAACCCCTCATTGCTTTCCAAACTCCAGGTTCCTGTGACTAATTCTTTTGGACACTGGGAAGACACACCTAACTGCCTTCAAAGTCCAAAAAAAAAGCATTGGTAATGGTGGAGGGCAGTAGGGCAGTGATTGCAATAATTCTAATACATTAGGGGACTGCGTGTGCCCTTTACGTATAAAGCTTCTCTGGTTAGAAATGTAAAATCCCATTGATCAAAAGAGCCCTGGTGTCCAGAGCCTGCAGCAAGCTTCCTTCAGCCTTCACAGGTCACCAAATGATCCACTGAATTCCACTGCTGATTGGTCCATCTCAAAACAGCTGTCTCGTGGTTTCTTCCCTCTGAGATGACACAGCAGAGCCTCAGTGGGCCCAAGGCACAGCAGCCCATGTTAGTTCTGGTGGCTGCAACCTCTGCTCCATTCCTTCCTGCCAAAGGCCTCCTCGCCTTTCCCAATGGGCCCAAAGGGCTCCTGAGTGTACAAGGAACATATCAGGCTGTTGATCACCTCTAGGCCTCCAGCCACAAGTCCGTGTACATGCGTGTGTGTGCACGCACGCACACATACACAGGCATGCATGCATGCACACACACACAGGCTGCTTCACACGTCCCACCTCTGGGCCTGGTGCCCTGCCCTGTACCTCTCCCTCAAAGCTGATATGGTTATCTCAGTAGCCACTCTACCACTGATGAGCCTTATCTTCTCTACCTGGAAACTCACCCTCCCTCTACCCACAAAGCCTCCTGTATGTACAGTGTGTCATTTGGCATGATGGGAGAAGGAAGAAAAATGGCTAAGCCGAGTGGATTAGAAGCAGAAATCCTGTGTGTATTCTCTGATTCATCTGCTATCACTGCACAGCCTCAGGGCGAGTCCTTCTCTCTGGACTGTGAATGGAGGTGTCAGCGTTTGATTGCTCTGGGGGCAGAACCCCACAGTTCAAGAAGAGCTGTCAAGCAGAGAGTAGGTATGGATGCCCTCGGCTTCTTGACCTTGGGTAGTCCTCAAGGGCAAGGCAGGAGTGGGTGTGTGTATAGGGGTGGGGGCTGTCACAGAGAAGACCCATGTACCTAAGGATCTGGGCACAGATTTGCCTGGTGCTCTCACAGCTAAGCACCCATCTCGCCCTGCAGTGCCCCACTCAATCACCCTCCCACTCCCCAGTTCCCTGGGTGTCACAGGCAATAGTCCCTGGATTCCCAGTTGTCAGGGCCTGGGCTGAGTCATCCTGGGAATTGGGGGTCCAAGGTCCAGCCCAGATGGCAAGTAGAGCACAGACACAGTTAAGGACTGAAGATGTTCAGCAAGGTCTGTCATCCTCAAGGCCTCCAGTGGGCCTGTGATGACAGGCAGAGCCAGGGCTCACAGAGACTGAGAAATGTCAGCATCTTGGGAGTCTTTCTCACTCAAGGGAATGAAAGTTTCTTCTGGAGCTCTCCCCAACCCCATTGGGAGCTGTGGGCAAGGCCAGCAGAGACCCTCTGAAGTGCTGGCCACCTCATGCCTCTTTGTCCTTCCCTGGTACATCTGGAGCGACCTGGCTGAGCCAGTCCATAGGCAGATGCTTAGAGTGCAGCACGTAACTAAGTGGAAGGCAAACTGGGCAAGTGCCTCAGGTGTGGGATTCTTCAGACTCTTCCCAGGTTCAGGGTCAGACAGACTGGAGGCCTCTGCATATGATCAGGTGGCCAGTCCCTAGGGTGTAGGGACTGACAGAACCACCACACGGGCACAGCAGCTCAGAACAGAATCCTTGGTCTGCAGCGCTGCCCTGGCCTCCCAGACCCTGTAACACCACACCCACCGCATTAGCATACAGAACACTAGCCATCCTTTGCTCTTTCTGAGCTACAAGCAAATGAGAATAAAATTACTTTTTTTTATTTCCCAACAAAGTAGGGGTGAAGAAGCAATGTGATACAAATTAAGATCAGTTCCTTATAGGTTACTTTGCCTCTGGGGTGTGTAGGGGGGAACACCAGTTGGTCTCTCTTAACTGGCTAGAACTGGGATTACCTAGAAGCGTTCCTCAGATCACTCTTGGCCTCTCCCTCAGACCTAGACATCGGTTAGTGGGTTAGATTTCAGAATGACACAGTGTGGGTCTCTCCTGATACAGCCAATACCTCCTGCCCCCTCACCCTTCCCCCATGCCCTCAGCTGCCCTGGCCTCCAGCTCAGCCTCCCCTTCCTTCTCTGTTCCTGCTTGGCCCTCACTAGATTCCCCCCTTCCCATGGTCCTCCTGAGACCCACCTATCCCCCACTTCCCCTGCCTTACTCCACAGCATCTAGTGTGGCCTTCATGTGGGAGCCTGGCTCTGCCCACAGAGGCTTAGGGGAGCCTGGCAAGGGGCATCTAGTAAAGGTAGATTGTCTTAAGGCCCAGGCCTTGGTTACCCTCCTATTAGAAAGCATCCTGTAGCCAGTGTTAACACAGCAACGGCTAAAAGAAAGAGTAAAAACAGGAAAGAGTAGGTGAGTGGCCAAGTGCTGGCTAGAGTTGCAGTCCCACTCAGAGAATTTCAGCAAGCTCAGGGACCCTCTTGCAGGCCCCACACCCTCTAGGCCAAGCACACTGGAACTGGCCAGAGGATTTGGAAGGAGATCGAGCCCTCTAGAATCCGAAGTCTCTCAAGACAAGCATGTGGCTGGGGTGGAAGGTGGGCTGCAGCTCCAGGCTGGCTAGTCCCTCCCTTATCCTGGTCACTGCCTCTGCTGAGCCCACAAAAGGGACACCCCCTTTGGTCTCTGAAGTTGGGTAGACAATGGATTAGAACCTGTAAAAAAAACCTCAGGTCCTGGCGCTGTGGTGGTAGGCACAGGAGGGCTCCTCCCTGGGCCTCAAGGTTCTAAGCTGAACCTGGGCAGCTGGTGAGAGGCCCTAAGTACCAATCCCAGCCATGGGAAGGACATCCAAAATACAAAGTACGCCTTCCTCCAAACAGGTATATCTTAAGGCTAGAGGGAGGTTGAAGCCAGGCCTGGACACTATCCCATGGCCTTCAAAAGTGTCTGTGGGACAAAAGGGGGGAACCTAAGGCCTGGTAACCAGGCTGCAAGGAGGGGGTCTCAGGTCAGTCACTAGAAGCCCTGGCCTCTAAAGATCATTAAGGGCAGAAGCTAGAGGCAAAGGCATAGCGATCTGCTATGGTTCCTCTCTCTCATTCCTTGGGAGAAAGAGCTCTAGAAGGCAGAAGGGACAGGGCTAGCGCTGACAGAGAGGACCCCATGAAGGGATAGGTGTGGGGGATTGTAAGAAGGGAAGGGCAAGAAATGAAGAAAGACTAAGCATGGGGTATGAGAGCCAGTGAGTACTCCAGTCTCATGGGAACCCTTCAGAACAAAAGCCCTCCCCTCCCTCTAGTCATCACCCCCACCTGTGGCCCTTCCCCACCAGTGCCCCAAGGACTGCTGCTTCATTTATGGAGGTAGGCATCCAGCCACAGCTGCCCAGACTTCTTCAGGGAGCTGCAAAGAGAGAGGGAACCAGGGCTCAGGAACCAGGATGGAAGGAGGCCAAGGCTTCCAGGAGGCGGGGCGGCTAGGAAATCATGCCGTGGTGGGGGGGGGGAGGCACTTCCTGTCAGTTGCTGACAAGGGCTTGCCACTGCTCTAGGGGCTGTGGGCTACTGGCTAATGCTCCCCAGGGAAACCTCTGAGAAAAGATGAGGGGAAAGTCCTCTTCCAGGCCTGGGTGGATGGAAGGTCAAGGGTCTCCACTGCAAGTAAGCCCAGCCATGTGCCTCTTATCCCCTTAGCTACTCTGCACCCCTGGCTCCTGCATTCCCTGAGTCTCAAGGGGCCAGCACCAGTCAACCCCGCCCCTCACCTGATGATGTCCAGCATGGCCCTCAGTAGTGGCTTCTCTTGGTACTCGATGCTGTGCTTGGCACATAGAGACTTCACCAGCGGGGCAATCTTGTGCAAGTTGTGCCGGGGCATGGTGGGGAAGAGACTGGGGGAGTGTGGGTAGGCAGAGTGAGTACACGCTGGACCCATGCTCCCAACCTCTTCCTACAGCCCAGGGAGGCTGCTGTCCTGAGGCCCTATCTGAAACCAGAACAAGAATGTGTGGCTCCTTCCAAGTGCCTGCAGGGACTGCCAAGGTTGTGTAGAGGGGCGATTTATGAGCACAGGTATGTCTATGCTCTAGAAAGCCGCATTGGTATTGGACAGCCAGAAACAAGGATTCCATGATTTTAAAAAAGAAAAATAAAAAGCAATGAAGTTGAGTATCGTGACTCACGCCTGGATCCCCACACTTGGGAGGCAGAGGCAGAAAAATTGCTCCAAGATCAAGGCCAGGCTGGACTAAAAAAGAATGAGACCCTCTCTCAACCTCCCCCGAACAAGGCAGAATGAAAGGAAATGAGAGAAACAGATGGAAGATGGAGACAAAGGGAAGGGACAGCAGGAACCATTCCTCAGCCACCTGTATTAAGGGCCTGTTATGGAGCCTAGCCTCAGTTTCCCGGTCAATAAACCGGGAGCAATTTCTCCTGCCCTAGGAGCCTTATGGAATCGTGAGATGATCATGCAAGCTCTATATATCTGCAAAGCTTTGGCCACATACTGAGAGCAGTCTCTTTATGGCCATGTGGCACAGGGCCTGAACACCAATGCCTTGGAGAGACATGGGCCCTGAGCCCCCTCTCTTGCCCAGACATGTTTTAGGGTGGGGCAGTCATCTTGCCAGTGGGAAGGAGAGGAGGAGAGAGAGAGAGAGGCAAAGACAGAGAGTGCTAGCTACATGCCACCCATGGCCCATGGACTGGCTGCCACTGCCCTCCCACTCCTTGTAGCCCATCTCCTCCCCCAGCCTCAGTGGGCCACACTCACTGGTGTTCAATCTGGAAGTTGAGGTGCCCACTGAACCAGTCATTGAAGAAAGACTGCTCCACGTTGCAGGTGGCTGCCAGCTATAGAGGGGATAGAAGATAAGTGGCTAGGGGTAAGAGGAAAGCCAAAGGGCCTAGACTTATCCCCAGGACCTTACACAAGGTCTCAGAACCACCTCTCTACATCACACCATTCTATCTAGCAGCCTCAGCCCACCCAGATTCCCCATGGAAGATTCCTGCCATCCTTTCCACACTTTCTCAGTTTGTGTTTGGGGATTTGTTGTTGTTGTTGTTTAAAGATGGTTTCATGTAGTTGTCTGGCCTTGAACTCAATATGTAGCTGAGGATGACTCTGAACTCCTGGTCCTCTTGCCTCCACCTCCCTGGTGTTAAGATCACAAGCATGAGGTACCACCCTGGGTTTATTAGGTGCCAGAGATCAAACCAGGGCCTTATGAACACTAGGCAAGCACCTTACCAACTGAGCTACAACTCAGCCCTCCTGCCACCTTTTTTGCTTAACTCTAAGGCTACCAGCAGGATGCAAGTGGTCCCAGGGAAGCCCAGCACAGCCCTGGATGCACTGGGACAGCCAAGTCTGGATAAGGTCCACGGGGGCCTGGCTCTGCAGGGCTCTTATGACTGGCTTTGCCTTCCCTCACCTGGCTGCTGAACCAGTCCCGGTACTGGTCAAGATCAATCTCCATGACAATGTGGTTCATCTGTGTGACCCACACAAACCAGTGGCTCTCCAGGAACCTAGAAAAGAGCACAACTCAGCACTAGAGCCTCAGGGGGCTCAGCCACATAGGAACAGACCCACTGCCCCCACCCCCCCAGCCCAGGCTCATGTTACAGCTCCATCAATGTCAGTGCTCTTGAGAACTCAGGGTAAACCAGAAATGCTGGGGTACCTGATGAAGTTGAGGAAAACCAGGGCTCCCAGAATGCCGTAGAAAGGGATGTAGGTAGAGAAGAAACGTACATAGTAGCTGATGGCCCAGGTCAAGTCCTGTGGGGTAGACAAGATTAGACTTACCCTGCCCGGCCCTCCTTGGCACGGTGCACCTGACCACAGAGGTGCATGCACACACCTCGGACAGCTCCACACAGGCATCCAAAAGAAACCACAGCAGGCTGCTAGAGTTGGGCACTGGGCCCATGGAGACACGACACTTCCCCAAACCTCCTGTTTGCATGGGATTTGCGTGTGATATGTTTCAGGAAAGAAATGGGCTATTGGCCAAGGGGCAACTCTGGCCAGGGTTGGAGGTTGAACACTCTAGTGGGTCCAGAGGATTCTAAAGGTATGTATATAACCTACAATATGTAGCCAGGTCACTGGCTGTCCTTGGCCTTCCTCCTGCTCATGCACCTGGATAGCCTTCCTCATCTCTTCAGACTGAAAGGGGACACCATCCCTCCCTGACCTCAGTGCTCTCTCAGCAATGCAGACATACTTCCCAGGCAAAGCTTTCCTCTTGGGCCCTCTCCACTCTTCAGTGGTCTGCCCTTCCCTAGGTTGGTAGCAAGGTCCTGAGCCTGGACATCTCTCCTGGAAAGTCTCTGCCCTTCACCACAGGCTCACGGGCAGGCATTGTACAGAGCGGTCCATATCTCTCCACTTCCTTTGCCACTCAAGTCATGTGTCCTGGCTGGACCACAGCAGGAGCCTCCCCTTGCTCTCCTGCTCATCCTCACACACCCAGACAACCTTTGCTCTAAGCAGATCCCATCTCTCTGCTCCAACATCCTATGTCAACTGAGTGGAAACAGAACACTGTCGATCTAGGCCTTTTGCAACAACAACCTGACCCAGCTCACTCCCACCTCAGGGCCTTTGTCCAGCTGTTTTCTTTGCCAGAAAAGCTCAGGCCTAGTCTATGCCTGTACAGAAAATATATTTCAGGAAGGACCGCCCTCTCTGAGGCAATGGAAAACCCCTATAAAGCTTGAAACAACAGGAAAATCTGGGTACATTGCTGTCTTACCTCAGACACAAAATGGAGGATGAATCTAGGACTCCTACATTTTATTACATTCACTTTCATTTCTGAAATGAACTCAGGGCCTCAAGCATGTCAGGCCTGGGCTCTACCACTGAGCCACATTCTCCAGCCCCACTTTAATTTGTTTTGTATAAATGTAGCACAGAAGTAAATGTGTATGTATGCACGCATGTATGGATAGTATATACAAACACACATATACATATAAATACTTGTATGGGTAGGTGTGGTGTTACATACCTTTAATCCCAGCACTTGGGAAGTGGAGGCAGGAAGACTGTAAATTCAAGGCCGGCCTGGGCAACATAGTGAGATCCTGTCTCAAAGTTAAGTGAATAAATAAATGTATGAACCACTGCTTCGGGAGAGAAGCTAAATGAGGAAATGGCTCAGTTGGCAAAATGCTTCTCCAGCAAGCACAAGGGCCTGAGTTTGACCCCCAGGAAAACATTACATTTTACCCCAAGTGAAAATGCTGGGCATGGGTGGTGCACACTTAAACCCAGCACTGGGGAGACAGAGACAGGAGGATTGCTGGGGCTCTCTGGCCAACCAATCTAGCCTAATTGGTGGGCTCCTGGCCAATGAGAGACCCTGCCTCAAAGGAGGCGGACAGTGTTCCCAAAGATGATACCTGAGATTGTCCTCTGGCTCCAATATGCGCCTGCACACACATGCATGCACAAACACATGCACACACATGTATGTACATGCATAAAATAACTAAACTAGATCTATATTAATATCTATCAGATGCCATAATACATATACATTTACACCCAGAGCCAACTGTTATAAAGGTTTATCTGCTCTTCCGACATGACCACTTGACCAGCACTGTGGGGTTCAGGGTCTCTTCAGCTGTGATGCTTCCTGAGGCCGAAAGCAGCCACAATGGAAACAGAAGTCCAGATAGGGGTAGGAGATCTGTGTTCAAATGTCAGCCACTTAGCTGACCCAGAAACATTTCCTTTCCGTGCCCTCATCAGCCTCCTCAGTAAAGCAGGGCTAAACTACATGCAGGTGGCAGGAACCACCTGTACCTGGAACGCAACACATATGGAGGCTGTGGTGGTTTGAATACGTGTCCCCCATAGGTTTCAAGTATATGCCCCCAATTGGGAGGTTTTAGAAGGTGTGGCCTTGCTGGAGAAAGCACGCCACTCAGGGCAGGCTTTGACAGCATACAGCCATGTCCATTTCCGGTCTGCTGTTTCCTGTGCCTGTTTGAAGATGCGAGTGCTTAGCTTTCTGCCCCTGCCACCTCTGCCACCATGCCTCCCCACCATGATGGACTCTTTGCCTCTGGAACCATAAGCCAAATAAACTCTTCTTTCTGTAAATGGCCTTGGTCATGATGTGGGTATTTTGGGGTTTTTCTTTTGTTGTTGTTTTTGTCTTTTTGAAACAGGGTCTCCCTGTAGCTACAGCAGACCTAGAATTCACTATGTAGACCAGGGTGGCCTTAACCTCATAGTGATCCACCTGCCTCCACCACCGAGTGCTGGAATTAAAGGTATATGCCACCAAGACCATGGTGTTTTATCACAACAACAGAAAAGTAACTAATGCAGAGGAAACATAGTCTTCTGAGACAACAGCATATCTCAGACAACAGGATGTGCAGACTCTAACAAGACAAGGCTGGTGGCAACTTCCAGAGTCCCCCCTCATCCTCAGACCCCTACCTGCTTGAGAACCACAGGGAAGAGGATAGCCAGACAGGCCCTCTGACTATAGATCTCATGACAGTGTAAACACAGTGACCTGAAGCTCTGAGGTGCTGTATAGATTTAAGGTGCTGAAACTTGCAGTTGCTCTCATTGCTGATGTGGTTTTAAAAAGACCAAGAATACCCACCAAGAGACCATGCCCTTGCCTGTTCTCCCCCAATGCAGGGACCACGTTCCTGCCACAGCAAACCCTCTGCCCATGGTGACCACTCTCTACAGCTTACTCCATGATAGGCAGGTCATCGTCTTGCACAAAATCACAACTGTACCTTTATGTAAATCTAAGTCTCCATCCCCCAACATATACACAGCCCCTCTCCACAGGCCCTTCCTCCCTAGAGGCACCTCTAAGTATGTTGCTTTGGGTAGAATCAGGCCCTCCAAACTCATACACTGACATTCTACCCTCAGCACCCCAGAAAGCAACCTTCTCTGGAATCAGGGTCATTGCTAGCAGAACTAGTTAAGACAAGATAGGATAGGCCCTAATACAATAGGACTGGTTTTGTCCCGATAAAAAAGGGACAAGGCTGAGGCAATACCTTAGTTGGCAAGCACAAGGACCTGAGTTCAATCTCCAGAGCCATTTGAAAGAGCCAGGCACCATGGCACATACTTCAAAATTCCAGAGCTGGGAAGGTAGACTCAGGGAGATCCCTAGCACTCATTGACCTGCCATTCTAGTCTAATTGGTGGGCTCCAGGACAGTGAGAGACCCTGTCTCAAAGGAAGTGTACAGTGTTCCTGAAGATGATACCTGAGGTTGTCATCAGGCCTACACACACACGCACACACGTATACACACACATTTAAAAAGGGGTGGGCATCTAACCACAGATACAGAAAGGCCTATATGATGTAAAGAGAAACAGGGAGAAGCAGGCTACCTACCAATCAAAGAGAAGGGCCTAGAAGTTTCTCTCTGGCAACCCACAGGAAGGAGCCTGTCTGCTGACACCTGATTTTGGACTTCTGGTATCCAGACAGTGAGACAATATGCTTCTATTGCTTAGGCTACTCATTTCCTGTTGGCTGTGTTTGTTTCTTCAGGAACTATGTAAAGGCAATGGCTGCTGGGTGGACTCTGTTGTGTGTATGTACTGGGCGGGGGCGGGGGCGGGCATCTTCAAGACTGACACACTGTGATCTTCTTGTTTTTGGAGACCTCAGAGCTTGTCTCCTCTGAAGAGTGACAAGGCAGGTAAACCTTGGGGAGATGCTTGGGGACCCACAGGTCCACAGAGACACCCAGTTTCTGGGTTTCCCATGCCATAGTCACCTTCCCCGACCCCCGGTCAGTACCACTCAACTTACCACCCAGTCCCTGCGAGTAATCATGGTCTCGATGATCTGATATTGGAAGTACATGGGGATGAGCAGCGGTGGACCAACTGTGGAGAGGGCAGAGGACCCTGTCTGAGGTAAAGGAGCCAGCCTGGTGCTGCCCACAGGACAGCTCCGTAGCCAGGGGCCTGGGAGCTGGGATGATGGTAACAGGGCCCACAGGGGTCTGCCCAGGGCTAGCTGCTGGCACCCTTCTTCCTTGGATAGGTATGCAGTCACTTTTTGGGTCTGAAAAGGGTGTGGCAGGAAATGGGATGGGTGGTTACACTGGAGTGAGGGTAGGGCGGGGGACTCGGGGCACCCGGACTCACTCAGGAAGAAGTACTCGTGCTGGTGGTTGTAAGGCAGATATTTCAGCTTCTTCTTGCCATACTGAGGAGAGAGGAGAGAAGAGAGTCATGAGCATCACCCTCCCAGCCTTCCCCAACCCACTTTGTGTGCCATCCTCCTCCCTGCTCAGAGGAGACTCATTCCTTCCCTGTCTCTGCATCTGGGTCCAACAAGGCTAGGAGGTGCCGATTTCCTCAGCCCTAGCTGCATATTACCAGAGTTGTTAGCATTTGAGCCTGGGTCCTGGCAGCCCTAACAAGCTAGGCTTGGCCACCGTTTCTCAATGGCCCAATTAAAGAAACGAATAATGATGACAGAGAGATTTATTCAATGTGGCCACACTGGGAAGAGGAACAAATAAAGAAGTTCAATGACTCCCACCCCTACCACCATCCATCTTTGGGATCCTGCGATGATGTTCAGGTTTAAAGAGCAAGAGGTGTGCAGTGCTAAACAGTCCTGGTCAAGGTGTGGTCCTGCCCCATCAGGGACGGCCCTGACCCATCATTGTCTCTAGTCTCTTCTGCAAGGTGGTCTGACAAGTTGTCAGAACTGTGTGAAATCTCTAGGAGTCAAGTTCCTCCTCTGGCTGGCACCAGGTTTCAGTCTTTTCCTTCTCTCAGCATGCAATTCCTATAGAAATTCTAATTTCTTGGGGTCCATTGTTTCAATAGTCTGAAGGCCAAACGGAGAGGACACAAGTATCTGTTTGGAATATCTTTTATTTTGCCAATGATGAGGCCAGAATCCTTGACCAGCCCCAAGGTTGGTGGCTGAAGCTCAGACTCAAAGATACTGTTCAAAGCCAAGAGAAGTAGCCTGCTGGACTGGTTTGCTTGGTTTTTGTTTGGGTTTTTTTTTTTAAACCTATTATTGTTTTGTTGTAGTGTTGAGATGGACCCCAGGGTCTCACTCATGTTAGGCAAGTGTTCTGCCACTGAGCTACTATGTTCCTAGACCTTGAACTTTATACGATGAAAAAAAAAAAAGTTTATTTAAGTCTGGGAACCTGCAGGGAGCACCTAGGGCCTGTTTCTACTCTTCTGGGACTGACAGACGCTCCTGGGTCTCCCCAGGGAACTCCCAGGAGACTGTTGCAGCCAAGAAAACCCAAGTAAGGACCAGAAATCCTTGATAATCAACATCCTGGAAGCATCTATTCTCTGGGGCCTCCTAGTAATTTCTAAAGGCTAATCACTCCTCTCCAGGTGGGTCTTGACACACAGGGAAGCCAGCAGAACAGAAGAGGTCATACACAGCAAGGTACCTGGGCCACTGGCTGGCTATCTGACCCAATCCCTAGGGACCAGCCCACCCAACACTGTCACTGGTCAAGGAGCACCTGTTCTTTTTGCTTGCAATGCTGCGGGGGACCTGTGCTTGGAGTCAACAGATCCAAGCTTGTCAGACGTTGCTTCTCACCAACACAAAGATCCAGTACAGGTCCCCAGTTCTCTAAGTATGTTTAGCATCCAACTCAGCAGCTGCTAAGCATTACCAATGGGAACTTGGGCATAAGCACAAGCTGCCCCAGGACATTGCCTTCACATACTTCCCTCCCCAGACCCAAAGGCTAAAGTCAGTCTCCTCAGATACTGTCCCTTCCTACTCACTGGAGTCAGGAGATCAAAATGAGTTACAGATGGAAGAAAACATGAATGTCCCCTAGATGACACTCCTGTCCTCCAGGTGAGAACAGAGAGAGAAAAGTGCTTGTCAAAGCCACAGAGAGATTCATGAGCTCCCACAAGGAGGAACTGAAAAGGAACAAAGTCCAGCCTGTCCCCAGAACATGTGCCTCGGTGCCAGCGGCCATGGACACACGCCTGCCAAAGCATGACCGGAAACAATCCTCTTGTTCTGTGCAGCCTCCTGTGCCTTGGCAAGGACTTTATGCATTCCCAGAAAGTATGTGGTGTCCACAGTCTGTCATTAGGGTCAGGTCCAAGGTTGGCCTTGGAGAGGTCAGAGCCAGGGAGGCTTCAGAGGGGCCTTTGATAATTTGCCAGTAGAAGGGAGGGATGTGAAGGGCTGGCACAGGAGGAGAGATATCCCCCAATGTTGCCAGTGTGGGGGCAGAGCAGCAGCCTGTGGAACACAGGACAGGCCCTGGGCCTTGATCTGACCTCCTCCTAGAAGCCAGGGAACTAGCCCTCAGGCCTAGCTTCTAAACACAGGCTTCCCAGCCCTGGCTGCCTCCATATACTAGTCACAGGTCATCAATTCCTCTCAGAGACTAAGCACCAAGGAGTGACCCCACATCAACAGTGGTCAGAGGGTCCCTCTAGAGGAACACAGGGGGACACCAAGGGAGACCATTTGAAGGTGTACATAACTATGTCCATTGGCTTATGGTAAGTGTCAGAGGATGATAGAGATTGCAGGGCTGCCTCCAGCTGTTCCCAGCCGATAAACTGTTGGCTCCCACATGTGACTTTTCCATGTCCTAGACTGACCTACAGAAGCCAACACAGCCCGGCTACCCTAGGCAGTGGAAGGTTTCAGGACCAGTCTCTGTTGATGGCTAGCCTTCGGGACATGGGCATTTGGAAACAATTCCCTATTTGTGAAAACTGTTTCACCTCCCTGGCCTTTGAATTCCTTGTTGCAAAGTAAAGGTACGGTGTGTATTTTACAGGAATTCTCTGCGAGCCCAATGTATAAAGCAGGTATAAAAGCACTACTAGCTGGGTATGGTGGTGCACGCCTGAAGTCCCAGCACTTGGGAGGCAGAGGCAGATGGATCTCTGTGAGTTTGAGGCCAGCCTGGTCTATATAACGTAGTGAGTACTAGGCCAGCTGGAGCTACAGGGAGACCCCGTCTCAAAAAAAACAAAAAAAAAAAAAAAAAAAAAAGCACTACAGGGGGATAGGGTGCCAGTTACAATCACACATACATGCAGGCAAAACACTTGTACACATAAAATAAAAATAAATAAATCTTTTTTTTTTTTTTAATTTAGGGGAAAAAAAGGGACTGGGCATGGTGATGCAAGCCTTTAGTCCCTGCACTCAGGAGGCAGAGGCAGGTAGATCTCTGTGAGTTCAAGGCTAGCCTTGTCTACCTAGTGAGTACCAGGCCAGCTGGGGCTACAGGGAGACCCTGTCTCAAAAAGACAAAAAATTAATAAGAAATAAAAACAAAAATTTAGACAAAAAAGGCTGTATTTGTTAAAGAGAAATCTCCTGCTCTGCACTGGGACAATAGGAAAGGCAGCCCAGGGCAAGACCCCACCTGTCAAAGGCTCTAACTTGTAAAAGTGCACAGGGCCAGTTGAAAGACTGATTTCTCCTTATTTTCAAGATTGCCTTTCTATGAAAATTGAATCAACTAAAAAGCTAGAAATTTGAAGAGGCCTCAGTGGACACTACTAGGACACAAGGACCCAGCCTTCAATTGCTTTCCAGAATACTAGAGAAGCTCTGAATACAAGGGCAAAATACACATTTAAAAAGGAGCATGCGTGAGGCATAGAAAACAAAGCAGAAAGCTTTGTCAAGAGGCTAAAAATGGGCAGAGTGGATGATGGCCACTGTGTGGAGACAGGCAAGTCAAGTGCACTCCACACTTAGAAAGAGTTACTCAGGACGGATGTGTGTGATGACCAGGTCACACAGTCAGTCCCCTGGGAGAAGACCAACAACCCAGAGCAGACACTGGTGTGTAGGAGAGCTTACTCTATTATTTGGGAAAGGTAATGGAGCCCCTTAAGGGCTGAGAACACTGATTGACTCTGGAGAAATGTCAAAGCAGAAAATTTCACATTCAAATCCTACAGAGTAAAAGCTAAAATTGGGGGGACTGTGAGATAGCTCATTGCGTAAAGAAGCTTGCTGCGAAGCCTCACAACCTGAGGATAATCCCTAGAACCTACAGAGTAGAAGAAAAGAATGTCCTCTAATTGCCCTTCTCACCTACATCAGAGTGCAGTGATGTGAATGTGTGTGTGTGTATGTGTGCACGTACACACACACACATACACATACACACAGAGAGAGAGATAAATAAATGTAAAAATAATTTAAAGTTAAAAGTTGAAATGTGAAGCCAAAAAACTGAAAATACCAGATGTGAATAACTTCCTAAAATAGAAAACAATGAAAATAATGTCTGGAAGAGAAAGCACAGGCATCTTACCACAAGAAACAAACCGAAAACATCCTCCTGGAAGTCATAAACAAGACGGAAAGGGAGAGGGCTATTAGTGACATTTCTATGAACTGGATGCCCTTGGGGCCCCTTGGCTGGTCTGTATTGGTCATCCATGCCCCAAGGTAAGGGTCTTGACAGGCACCCAACTCTGGAGCCTGGGATGGAGGCTCAAGCCCCTGAGACATGGTCAAGTTGGAGCCCTGCTGCAGTGTTTAGGACTTGCTGCCATTTCAGTCAAGAGACCAGAGCTCCTTCCAGAGCAGCTCTGTCCTGTGAGCACTAGTGCACAGTTCGACCAGGAACCTGGGAAACATGGGTGTTTTTGTTAACACCTGAGGGAGGGTTTCTACAAACACAGTGGTGCTGGCCTCCATTTTCAAATGCCACTAGCAAGGAAATCCTCACACCCTCCCACCCCAAGGCCAGCATTCAAGAAGTGAGGTGTCTGGGCAAAATTTATCAGCCACCGCACAGATGAAAAAGCCTTCTAGTCTGCAAAGCTGGTGAGCCTGGCTTTCATGTATTTGTTAGGGACTCAGAGGACATCTGTGAGACAGCCAATAGCTCTACTACTGACATTAAGGAAGGCTTGGTCCTCACTATCAGAAGACTCCAAGGTAATCAGCTATGCTATCCAAACACTTGTAACCAAAGCTAACAAGCCATTTCCCAGAAGAGAAACAAAGCAACTGGTAGGCTGAAAAAAAAATTCCTGGCCAACTAGCCAGAGTTCAGAACTGTGGCGTATGTCCTATGAATGGGCTATGTCCCCAAACCCTGCCTCTGCTCAGACACTCTCGATGGAGAAAGAGTTACAAATCAGATTTGGGGGGGGGGCCCTCCCCTGTGGGCAAATTTGCCTTATTCAGCAACTGCCAATTGAGAGTTCCATTCTGGCCAGCATTGCGATTTTCCACCTTGGTGCTTTGACTGAACCCAGGGCCTTGAGCATGCTAGGCAAGAGTTCTACCACTAAGCTACACACACAGCCTGACTGCAGTTTTAAAATCTGTTAACTTGGTGTCCATCATCAGTGTATTTCCAAAACATCGTGTGTATGTTGTCTTCTCTTTTTTTGTAAATTAAACTCTGATAGAGGCTCTACTTAAAAAAAAAAAAAAAAGTGTTGAAGACCTTTTTTCTTACTATATAGCCCAGGCTGGCCTTGAACTCACAGCAATCTTTCTGCCTCAGTCTCTTAATGTCTGAGATTACAGGTATGCATTGCCATGCCTTGACTGAGGGCATTCTTTAAATGCATTGAGAGTGCCTTGTTTTGTTTATTTATTTTTATTAATATTCTTATATGTGGAGGTCAGAGAACAACTTGCAGTGGTCAGTTTCCTCCTTCCACCTTATGGGTCCTAGGGATCAAACTCAGGTCATCAGGCTTGACACTAAGCACCTTAACCCACTGAGCCATCTCATTGCCCCTTTATTTTCAAAGAGGCTTTATTATATAGACCAGGTAAAGTTCAAACTCAAAATCTCCTGCCTCTACTTCCTGAGTGCTGAGATTATTACCATGCATGACTGGGAATGCTTTTATTAAAAGAAGTTTAAGTGGCTGGGGGTATATAGAATTATAGGAGAAAGTTAAAGGGCTCAATGGTAGAGGGTGTGCTTAAGACAGAGGGAAATTAAGATTAGTGGACAAAATTTCCCTGTTTTATGAAATAGTGTGTATCAGTCTATAATATAGAAATTTAATGGTGTACCATCTCACAGAAATCTACCTGCCTCTGCCTCCCAAGTGTGCACTACCATGCCCAGCTAAAAAACATGTTTTGGGGTATTTTTGTTTTTGTTTTTGAGACAGGGTCTCCCTATAGCTCCAGCTGGCCTGGAACTCGCTATGTAGACTAGAATGGCCTTGAACTCACAGAGATCCGCGTGCTTCTGCTTCCCAAGTGCTGGGACTAAATACGTGCATCACCATGCCCAGCTGAAAAATTTACTTACTTTTTTTTTTGTATGAGTGTTTTGTCTGCATGTATCTAAGTACATCCATGTGGGCAATGTCCAAAGAGGCCAGAAGAGGGTGTCAGATCCTCTGGAACTGCAGTCACAAATAGTTGTTAGCAGCCCATCTCCCTAGCCCCAAGAATACTTGCTCTTCAGAGGACTTGGGTTCAGGTCCCAGCACGCACATCAGGTGGCTCACAATCACCTGAAGCTCCAATTCCAGAGGATCCAATGCCCTCTTCTGGCCTCCATGGGCATCTGCATGCACGTGGTACACAAACATTCACTCAGACACACACATCCACATAAAATAAATAAGTCCAGGCATGGTGGCACATGCCTTTAATCCCAGCACTTGGGAGGCAGAGGCAGGCAGATCTCTGTGGGTTCAAGGCTAGCCTGATCTATATAGTGAGTTCTAGGCCAGGTGGGGCTACAGGGAGACCCTGTCTCAAAAAGACCAAAAAAAAAAAAATTAATAAATTTGAAAAATAAATAAATAAACCTTTATTTGAAACAAAAAGGAATAAGGGGCTGGAGAGATGGTTCAGAGGTTAAGAGCATCGGCTGCTCTTCCAGGGGACCTGGGTTTGGTTCCCAGCACCTACGTGGTAGTTCATAACCATCCATAACTCCAATTCCAGGGGACCTGATGCGCTCTTCTGGCCTCTGAAGGCACTGCACAACATGGGTGCAGTTGCATACATGCAAGGAAAACACTCATATACATAAAGTAAAAATAAATTTTAAAAGAGTCCACAGTCCAAAAGGATGAGACCAGTCTACTTGGACTGCTGAAACAAGGTCTACATTTGGGGAAGTAGCAAACTACTGAATAGAAGGCATACTTTATTTCTAGTTTTGTTTTAAAGAACAAGATATATGCATGTTCATATACACATAAGAAATATTGGAGGCTGGAGACATGGCTCAGTGGAGCACCTCCAAAAAAAAAAACAGAAGATAGCTGGCATGTTGCTAAGAGTAATTACCCTTGTGTGCTAGATAGCTTTGCTTGTCAACTTGACACATAGGGGTAGAGGGAGCCTCAGTTGGGAAACTGGCTCCATTGGACTGGCCTGTGGCCATGTTTGTGGGATATTTTCTTGATTGTTGAGTGATGTGGGTGGTACCACCCCTGGGCAGGTGGTTCTGTATTATATAAGAAAGCAGGTTGAGCAGGGGCCAGGGGAACAAGCCAGTAGGCTGTGTTCCTCCATGACCTGTGCTCCAGCTCCTGCCTCGAGGTTCCCGAGTTCCTACCTTGGGCTCTCTGATGAACTGTGACCCAAGAGATGTAAGCCAAATAAACCCTTTCCTCTCCAAGATGGTATTGGTCAGAGTGTTTTGTTACAGCAAACTAGAATACCTTGGGTTCATAGGCCCTAATGCCAAGGAGGTGACAGGAAAAGAGACACTCACTTCTGAATTTTGTACATTTCTATACTGTTTTAGTGTTTATACCAAATATATCCTGCATTTATAATAAAAAGTTAATGATAGAAAAATAAGAGAAGTGTAAGTAAGTAGACAGAAATGGCTTAGCAGCCAAAGATCTGAAGCCTGTCCTAGACTGACCTATCGATGATGGGACCCTCCTGCCCCTTCCTGTCCTCACACTGAGCCTTGTTTTTTTCTTCTACTGGGTGGACAGCCCATGCTGAGGTTCCTGCCACTGCTGGTGACCACGACTCTACAAAGTTTCCTTAATGTGAACTGGCCCATTGTGGGCTGCCCTGGAGGCCTAGAATCTTATCTTCCAACAAAACTCAAAGCAGTTTGCTGTGGGAGGGAAGAGCGCATCAAATGCGCAGATGCGGAACTGTGTCGGGGACTCACAAGGAAAGCCACTCTAAGTAAACTACAGCTGGGATCATCTGTGGAGACTAGGAAAGGTTTCTTGGTTGCTGATGTCTTGGTTAAATGTTGACCCTATAGGACTCCTTCCCTCTCCCATGATACCTCCTACATCAACATCATCCCCTCACTCATACCTCCAGAGCCTGCCACTTCCCGAGGACAAACACATGTAGACTCTTCACGTCAGGATCCTTGTGGAAGATGTTGGGCTTGGCATGATGCTGGAAGTGACGATGGTTCCACCAGTTGGCAGAGGCACCCTGTTAGGGGAGAGGGGTTGGGTGAACCATGCAGCCCATAGGGATCTGAGCTTGCCTGTGGTAGTCCCTGCTTCAGACCAGGTCCTGGCACCTATGACACTCGTGGCAGGCTTCTCCATCACATATGAGGGCCACGCACAGAGTTCCTGGAAATCAGACTATAACTCTGTCACTTCTGAGCTGAGTGTGCTGGTCAGCCCTGAATGGAGTCAAGTCACTTCTCCAGCATCGTTTCCCCTATCAAGAGACAAGGATGGTGGATAAGATGTGCTTGTGTTGGCCCACAGGGTGAGCCTTTCAGTAGCTGTGGGGATGGTCTCTGCCCCTCCACTAACCCCAGGTAGAACCTTCCACACCTTCTCATCCACTGTATGTCTTGTGGGTGCCAGTGTTGAGCAAGGCCTTCAGAGACAGTGGAAAGACCCCTCTACCAGGGAACCACCAGTTTCTCTCCTGACTAGATAGGCAAGAGACATGAAGAGTCTTATATACACACAGAAATTATATACAAATGTTCAAAACAACATTCTTGAAAATACCAGGTCAGAAATAGCTCAATGTCCATCAACCAAAGAATGTATAAATACAATGTGGTATCTGTAAAATGGAATGGTTTGCCTGGTGTTCACAGCAAGATCCAAGCCAGCCAGGGCTACATGGTGAGACCCTATCTCTAAATAAATAAATAAATAAATAAATAAATAAATAAGTAAATAAATAAATAGAAATGAACCACTAACGTGCTATGCATAAACCTGGAAACATCATGTAAAGTCAAAGTCAGTGAAAAAGAACCACATGACTCATGATCCCCGTGATGTGAAGCACACAGAGGAAGAAGGTGAGTGGCTGTCCAGGGATTGGAGTCAATGGCTAAGGGGTTGAGGACTTGTTTTGTGGGTGATGAAAATGCTCTAGAACTGCACCACACTGGCATAAACTGTGAGTATTCTACAGGAATGCTGCCCTATGTAGACACTTTAGGTGGGCAATGGCTTGGTACATGCATTATATCCTACAAAACCTTTCTTAGAAAAACTTCCCATGGATCAAAGACCTTCACGCAAGACCTGAAACTACTAGAGGAAAACATCAGGGAAGCACTGCAATATCTAGGCATAGTCAACCATCTGAGCAAGACTCCAGCAGCACAGGACACGGAGAAGGGGCAAAATCTGCCGGTATTCATCTGACAATCTCATCTGACAAGAGACAGTTACCAAAGAAACTTGTGGTCAAAACACGAAGTTCTTAACGTTCTTAGCCATGAAGGAAATGCAAAGCATAACTACCAGACGCCCTTCACCCCAATCAGAGCGGCTATCATCAAGAAAACAACAACAGGGACTGGAGAGATGGCTCAGTCATTAAGAGTACTGGCTGTTCTTGCAGAGGACCCAGGTTTGAGTTCCAGCACCCACATGGTGGCTCACAACCAACGGTAACTCCAGTTCCAGGGGACTATGATGCCCTCTTCTGACCTCCATGGGCATTGCAAGACATGAGTGTACTTATATATATGCAGGCAAAACACTCATACACAAAAATATAAATAATAATTAAAATGTTTTTTTAAAAAGAAAATGCAACAGCAAATGCTAGTAAGCATCTGGGGAAGGGAACCCTTATTCATTGCTGGTGGGAATGTACATCAGTCCAACCACTATGGAAATCAGTACAGACGTTCCTCAAAAAACTAAAAATAGAACTACCACGCAATCCAGCTATACCACTTGTGGGATATATGCCAGAAGGCCTCTAAGTCAGCACACAATAGAGATGGGTAAATACCCATATTCACTGTGGCACTACTAACTGCCAATACCCTGGGCATGATGGCTCACAACTGCAGTCCCAGCAATCAGGAGGTGGAGGCAGGAGGATCAGGAGTTCAAGGTCAGCTTTGCCTATGTAGCAAGCTGGAGGCTAGCCTGGGCTATATGTTACACTGACATAAATAATGAAGCAAACAGACAGACAGACATGTTACAGCATCTAGGTGCCCTTCAATGGATGAATGGATAAAGAAAATGTGATATATCTACAAACAGAGTGTGATTCCATCATGAAGAATGAAACTGTATCATTTTGAGGAAAGGGGATAGACTGGAAATCATCATATTAACTGAAATAAGCCAGATTTAGAAATACAAATACATGGCTCTTTCTTCCTCTCATACATGGGCTCTAGATTTAAAAATAAAGACGTGAAAGCAGAAGTCGGGGCATTTGGGAGGGAGTAGAACTAGCGGGAGGGAGAAGGGCAACAAGAGAGGGCGATGGAGGCAGCTATGATTGAAGTACCTTCTAGACGTGCAAAAATGTCACAATGAAATCCATTGTTTTACACAAATCACATATGCTGAAAAAATTAATATAGGTAAAAAAAAAGAGTGAGACAGACAACTGATTGTGAAAAAAACAAAATAAACCACTTTTCCGGGGACAGAATACAGCTCAGCTGACAGCTTGCCCAGCATGAGCCCCTTCTGAACAGCACTGACCAGTGGCCAGGGAGCAGGCAGCCTTAGATGACCCCATGGCCCCAAAGGCAAGGACCATAACAAGCGTATTTGTTATTTGAAGGCCACGGGCTGCTTGGTCACCGGCTCTATTTGTTATTTGAAGGTCACAGGCTCCTGGGTCATCAGTTCTAGTTCTTTTTTTAAAAAAATTATTTATTTATTTTATGTGTATGAGCGTATTGTCTGCGTGTATGTGACTGCACCCGTGTTGTGCAATGCCACAGAGGTCAGAAGAGGGCTTCGGATTCCCCTGAAACTGGAGTTATGTAGGGTTCGTAGCCGCCATGTGGGTGCTGGGAATTGAACCCGGGTCCCCTGTAAGAGCAGTCAGTGCTCTTAACCACTGAGCCATCTCTCCAGTCCCATCAGTTCTAGTTCTTAGTCTCCTTCAGAGGCATGTCCCTCAACAAAGTTACCAGGTAACCCATGCAAGCAAGACACAGGTGTTTTCTGGAGCAGGTGACACAGTGATCCTTGGCCCACTCCAAGCTTTAGCTGAGGGTCTGACCATCTGCAAAGAGGTCTATTTGCTAAAAACAAACTTTTCACTTGGGAATTGTTTTGGGCACAAACAAAGCTTCCGGGTGGAGGCAGTCGGGAACAGCTGTGGCCTTTGCTGTGACCTCAGGCCCCTGTAGACAAGGCAGCCGCAAAACCCATCACAGCAAGAAGCAGTGTGTCAGAGAAGCAAATGTCACATTCACATTTGAAGTCTGAGGAAACAAAGTTACCAGGAAAAGCATCGAATGGCACAAGGAGAGCGGGAAATGAGAAGTAAGCTAGGTGACAACCCAACAACCTAGATGGTTGACAAGGTGGGACTGTCACCCCTCTCTCTGGACTTTGGATCAGATATCAAATGGGGGCAAAGTGTAAGGATTGTTTCTGAAACCAAAGAAAAGATTTTTGGTGGTTTTTCTGTTGGATTTGTTTCGTTTTCTCTTTTGACATGGAGGAGTTTAGCTTTGTGGCCCAGGCTAACTTCATACTGCCTTGTTTTCCCAAAGCTAGAACTGGGTCAAGGTATGCCCATCAACACCAGGTAAGAAATGTAGCCAGCAGTGCTGGGTAGTTATTTCATAGCCTGAGATAAAAGAAAAGTATACATCCCAGCAAAAGCATATAACATACTTTCAAAATCTCTTTGGGGCTCATATTGTTTTCAATTGATATATGTGTCAAGTTTGACAGTTTCTGTCAACCAAATGACACACTTAAATAATTTTGAATCACTTTATTTTACATTGATGTAAAAGTATAATAAAAGGCCTGGAACTGGAGATCTGTAATAGAGCACTTACACAGCATGTGCAAGGTCCTGGGTTCGATCCCCAGAATCACACAATTGTTTCTAATGAAGTGGAGGCAAAATAAACTTTTTTTGACATAATAAAATATATTTAAAATAATGCTGGAACTTTTAACATGTAGACTTCTCAATTTTTTGTTTTGTTTTCAGACAGATTCTCCCTGTAGCCCCAGCTGGCCTGAAATTCACTAGGTAGACCAAGTTGGCTTTAGTTTCACAGAGCTCCACCTGCCTCTGCCTCCCAAGTGCTAGGATTAAAGACCTGCACCACCATGCCCAGTAGACTTTCCATTTTCACAACTTCTTTAGTGTTCTAGAATCAAAGGATTGATCACTTTTAAAAAATGACATATCAATACACGTATAGGAGTGCGTGCTTGTTTTGAGACAGGCTGCCATTTAGCCCAGGCTGGCCTCTATTTTCTATATAAGACTGAGAACTTCTGATCCTCCTGCCTCCACCTCCTGAGTGCTGGGATCACAAGTGTACATCAATCACCACATGTAATGCCAGGGGTTGAACCCAGGCCTTTGAGCATGCTCAGCAATCACTCTACCAACTGAACTATATCCACAGCCCCCACAGTTTCAATTTTATAAGCAAATGCTTGACAGGGGTGCCACTCCTCTGTGCTGCCCTTGTCTGATGCAAGAGCTGTGCTCTAAGCTATCCTCAAGGACACAAGGCTATGGGGCAGGAAAGGCCCTCCAGACCCTGCTGAGACTCTAGAAACAGGACACAGCCCATCTTTGTTAAAGGCATGGGGAGGGCAGAGATAGTGGGTAAAATGCTACTTTCCAACACTGAGGACAGTTTTATGCCACTAAAGATACTGTAAGACAAAACAATGCATTTAGCTGTGGATACCCTCTCCCTCCACCCCTGAGGTTCTGGAAAGAGTCTGGGTTCTCAGCCCTTTTAGGCTCAGGGCCAGGCAAACTGCTAGCTGGAAACTGCTGACCAGATTGTTGCCAGCTCACCCACAATTCAGTGTACAGCTGGCAAGCCAAGGGCACAGCTGGGTCATGGCCACAAAGGGGAGATGCCTAACCTGAACACAGGGCTCTTCCTCAACAAAAGACAGGAAGCTGGAAGTCTTGAGGACCCAGCTTCTCTTAGGATACTATTGGGATGAGCTGACTCTGAGAGACAGTGGGGTCTATTTGAGAGAAAACTGGTGTTATGGTTTGAGTATGACACATCATTCATAAGCTCAAGTGTGAGTTCTCAGTTCTTACCTGATGGTGCTATTTTAGGAGAAGGTAAAAACTTCAGGAAGTTAGGAAAAAAAAAATAGGTCACTGTCTGGAAGAAGTAGGTTCCTGGGGAGCACAGAACCTCTGAAGGTTCTCTCTGGTCCCTGGTCCCTTCCTCTCTCTTGGTCTCCTTCCTGTTTGCCACGTGAGTAGCCTCTGCCACATGCCCACACCACCATGATGTTCTGCTTTACCATGGGCCCAGAATCAACAGGACCAAGGACAGTGAACTGACAGCTCTGAAACTGAGCCAGAATAAATCCTTCTCTCTTGAGTTGTTTATGTCAGGTACTCTGTCACAGTGATGAAAAGTCTGACTAATACAGTTGGCAAGAAACGCTTTTCCACATGGAGATGACCCCTATCAGGTTACACAAGGTCACTACTGACAAGCGGCTTGGCTTTACAGACTTGTGCCGCTATAACGCTTCTCTGTGTGTGTCATGGCTTCATCTTTAGGGCAACAGAGCAGAACCCCCTCACTTTTGCCCTTTTAAGCGACTTCCGTCCTTAGATGTAGTTAAACATTATATAGTTTGATGTTCCTTATCTGAGGACTTATCTGTAATGACAGTAGAGATGGTCCCCAATTTACAAAAGCTTTTGATCCTGTAGCAGCAAGCCAAAGGACATTAAACAACCAACACCTTACAATGTCTTGTGTTACTAAGCTGCAGTGTTCCATGGTCTAAGTGAATTACTTGTGTTTTCAACTTTGGATATTTTCAATTTACCGTGAGTTAATCTAATCAGATGGTCACCAGACTGCTAATATACTTTTTTACTTTTCTTCCTTTTTTTTAATTTAATTTTTTGGAGGGAGTCTTTTTGAAACAGGGTCTCCCTGTGGTCCCAGCTGGCCTGGAACTCACTATGTAGACCAGGCTGGGCTTGAACTCACAGAGATCTGCCTGCCTCTGCCTCCCAAGTGCTGGGATCAAAGGAGTGTACCACCATACCCGGCCTTCCCTGTTTTTGTCAAAGGGTGCATATGCATGATTGCATGTGCCAGTTCATGGGGGGTAGGTAGATATAAGTATGTGCATATGCATGTGAAGTGTGGAGGCTGGAACTATAACCTTGGGTGGCATCCTCAGGACTGCTGCCTGCCTCCTTTGAGACATGGTCTCTCACTGGCCTGGATCTATCAAGTAGACTAGACTACCTGGACAGTGAGCCCCAGGGATCCTCCTGTCTCCACCTCCCTGGTGCTCAGATGACAACCACGGGCACCACACCCAGAACTTTTACATGGGTTCTGGGTATCGAACTCATGTCTTTGAAAGTGCTTTACTGACTGACCCAAGCCCACAGCTCCAATACTTACCTTTAAGTGGCCAATGACAAACTTGTGGACGACATGGTTCCAGTTGGACTTCTTGTAGACAGAAAGATGGCCATAATCATGTTGCAGCCATCCAGCTTGGACCTGGGGAGACAGGGCCGCAGACATCATTACAGAGTTAGCAAACAGCCACCAGGCCTACATGGGGTGGGACTGTTCAATGACAGCCAAGGGTTTCGGGCCTCACCTGGGAGGTAGCAAGGACAAAGGCCGTGATGAGGGTGGGAATCCAACCATTGCCAAAGTAGTAGAGGATGAACCAGGAGATGCTCTCCATGACGATAATGTGGGCCAGGAGGAAGAAGAAGAACAGGTGGTTGGTTTTGAATAGGTTCATGTTCTCAGCTGTCTTCTTCAGGGCCCTGAAGTCCTCGGTGATCTGAGACTGTTGAGCAAGAAGAGCACAGAAGGGAGTTGGCCACAGGACTCTGAAGGCAGCTGAATCTCAGGCACAGTACTCTCCACAGCTGCAAGTGCCTTGAACCCTGTATGAGCCCAGCTGCCGTGCACCACAATAGCCACCATTACCACAGACTTGTTGCACGCTTGGCACAACCCTGGGGATGGCTGCCCACAGCTGGGTAAGTGGCAGGACAGCTGGGCTCAAACGCTTGCATTTTTAATCATACTAAGCAAATAGTGTCAGTCTCAAAAAGACAAAGATCACATATTTTCTCTTGTTTGTGGGTCCAGTACTTCACAGACACATAACATCATGTATGTATGTTTGGGAAATGAAAGGGACTAATGGGAGGTAAGTGGGGGGTGGCAGGATATGGGGAAATATGCTCAAAGTTACTTGCATATGTGTATGAAGATGGCTTTGTGTAACCCTAGACAATAATAATAATAGTAGTAATAATAAGCAGTTAGCGTCTTGTATACCAATATAATAAGCAAAAAGTAAAAGTGACCCATATATCCACTGATAGATGAAAGACAAAATTCCAGGCATGTCTAACCTTGCATTGTGACACAATGCTGTCATCTACAAAGTTCATACTCAAGAACTTTTTGTGACTTGTTACACACACACACACACACACACACCTCAGAGTGTTTTAATAGCCTTATGACTGTGTTAGGCTGCAGGTTGGGAAATATCCAGCCTTAAAAATGAAGGAAAATTTGACACATGCTACAACATGGATGACCCTTATGCTAAATGAAATAGATCAGTTACAAAAGGACAGATATTTGTATGACAGTATCAATGAAATCCACTATTCTGTATAATTAATTTATACTGGTTACCAGATGTAGTGCATGCCTGTAATCCCAGTACGCAGGTAGAAGCAGAAGGAAGATGAGTTTAAAGTCATTCTCAGCTACAAAGGGAGTTCAAGGCTAGTGTGGGCTACATGAGACACTATATTAGAACACCATAGAAAACAAAACCAACAAATATACACAGTAATAAAGGATTTTAAAGGACAAATACAGTATGATTCCATCTATGAGATGCCTGGTGAAGTCAATGCAGAAGCTACAGAATGGGGTCTAACAAGGCTGAGGGAGGAATGAAGACCTGGTGTCACAGGCACAAAGGTCAGTAAAGAGGATGTAAAAGCTCTGCAGTTGGTGTGAGAGGGGAACTGGTTGCACAATGCTGTGAATGTACTGAGTGCCACTGAACCAACTTTACCCTTAAGAAAAGACAGCTTCCATTTTTTTACTACCTGCCACTGTGCCCTTCTACGAGGTACAGGTGGGAGTTTCAGCTCGTGACACTGAAGATGCCAGAGAGGCTTGGGTGAGTGCTGGTCATGGAGGCCAGGGAGACAGAGTCCCCAGTGGAAGACCAGCCAAGAATCCAGACCCAAAAAGACTCTGTGCCCTGCCTGGCTTGGCTAAGGCTCAGAGGTGAAAGCTGGTAATAAACTACTCCAGCTCAAGCTGGGAGCAGAAGGTAGGGCTAGCCCGGACCAGGTCTGGTTTCCCACTGGTTCTATACCCTAGACAGCAGTTAGAGGTACCCTGGCCTGCCTGCTAGCACCAAGGCCACACACAGTGTGTCTGGTGATAAGGAGGAAACTGCCTCAGTCATGAGATCATGTGGTATGTCTCTGAGGACACTAACTGTCCCACCCTATAAGAGGCAAGACCAACATGCTTGGGACACAAAGATTGATACCCTCAGCTCTACTTAGAACCAGGCTCCCTGGGAAGGGTGACTCCAGCAGGGGAAGGCTAGGGTTGAGGGGAGGAAGACAGACTCTCAAGAGTTACAGAAACTCTTAAAGTACACTGTTCTACACAGCTCCATCATTCACACGGGGTCTGAGCACAGAGCTAGTGAGGCCTCAGGTGTTCCTTTCTCCATATTGCTGTCTTTGAAGCCCAGCACCCAGCTGGGTTTCCAACTCAAAGATGATTAACAAATGACTAAATGACTGTCACTCTTTCTCACAGTAACCACTCATTCCAGAGCAGTCACAGTTATAATCTGGTACTATTGCATCTCCTAGTTGATCATATACAAGACCAATATCTGGCAGCGTTCTGTAAAGAAGAGAAGGAGGAGGAAAAGACCATTTGGGACAGAAGGAATGTTACTAGCTATCACCAAGCCCCGACTCCCAGAGGAGGCTCTGAAGTCCTTTTGATCCTAGGTGCTCAGGGGATCTCTTCCTGGACTGGCCCAAAGGCTCTCCTGCCACAACCCTGGCAGTGGGGTCCTGTGGTGAAAGGACCTTCATGGCCCCCCATCCAGCCTCATCCCAGCCTCATCAAGGTTACAAGTTTCACTCACGTTCTTGCCACGGTCTAGGCTGGGCTCCTCTGGGGCCAGTTCACCAATCAGCAGGGGCTTCAAGAACTTGCCCACGAAGTCAAGATCAAGGTGGAAGGCACGGAAGGCATCCTGGAAGCAGAAAGGCACGTAGTGAGACTGGACTCTGGCTCTCGGACTGCTCCTCCCATTGCAAGGAAGCCGGTGCTCAGCAGCAGCCAGAGTCTCCACCCAGACTCCAAGTGGGGCCTCCCATGATCTGGCCACAAATGTTCTTCTCTCCACTCAACCCCAAGGCAGATCCCTCAGTACAGGACTCCAACAGCAAGCAGTAACTGTGCTGGCACCAGGCCTGCTACGTGAGCCAAGGGTCTGTGGACAGATACATCTCCAGGGAAGTATACCAGGTAGGCACCGGACTCAGCAGTTCTCTGAGCGACAACTCGCTCCTAAGCTGGATGCCTTGTGCAGTGCACAGACTACACCAGCACTACTTCTAACAGCTCCTCATCCATAAGGATCAGTGAAGAGATAAAACTGGGCCTGGGGGCTTAAGCTCAGTGGCAACATGCTTGTCTAGCATGTTGGAGGCTCTGGGTTTGATACTTAGGACCTAGAAAATGACTACTGCATGGAAAATGTGCTCAGAGCACATTTAACAAAAATAAAATAAACATGGAGCCATATAGAAACATTCCTGACAGAGTCGGGGATCTAAACTATGAAAGACATGGAATCGTGCCTTGTTTTATTTTCATTAGTTTGTGAACTTTCTCTAACATTACTGTCATGGTCTGCATTTTAATGTTTAATTTTTTCCACCCAGAAAGTCCATCACTGCCAATACTGTAGCATTTTTCTGCCAGTTTCTTCTATACACAGCATATTACAAAACTTGTCTCATAATCAATCTCCACTGGAGGTGAGCTGGCACCAGGTGCCCCATGGTGGAATGAGATATCCCAGCTAGCTACACAATGTTTACCTTGCCTCTAACCATTCATTCATATTGTGACATGAGAAATAATCAGGAAAATCAGTGTATTAGGAAGGAGGATGCAAGTGTGGGGAGAATGGTCTGGATGGAAAGAAACTAAAGAGATAGAAATCCCAACGCTTTCACTAGAAAGGCTCCTGTTTGGAGGGAAAAAACAGAATTATACAAGACTTCTGGGGCGACTGAATGAGAAATAAAAATAGCGATTCCATATTTGATTCAATGGAAGACTTATTAACTTTTCTGAGGCAGGGTGTCATGTAGCCCAGGCTGCCCTGGAGCTCCATATGTAGCTGAAGATGACCTTAAACTTTGGATCGTCCTGCCTCCACCTTGCAAGTGCTGGGGTTACAGGCGCGTGCCACTGTGCCTACTTTATGTGAGGGTGGGGAGTGAACCCAGGTAGAAACATGCTAAGAAAGTACTCCATCTACTGAGCTATACTCCCAGTCTGGAATTATTTTTGTAAATGTGACAAAGGTACTTGGATCATCAGAGGATTTTGTCCTTATTCTCAGAAAAGGATGCTGAAGAATTTAGGGATGTGTCACTTGATAGGGTGACCTTTTGTTGCTTTGCTTTTTGGTTATTGTTATTACATTTATTTATTTACTTATTTATTGGTGTGCGTGCATGTGTGTGCCCAATCAGCAGGTATGGAAGTCAGGGGACAAGCTTTGGCTATCTGCTCCTTCCACCATGTGAGTTCTGGGGATTGAGCTTGGATCATCAGGCCTGACAGCAAGTGCCTTTACCCACTGAGCAATTTGCCAGGCCAGTTTTGCATTTTTGAGATTCATGTATCATAGACTGACATCGAAGTTACCAACTCAATCCCTTACTCCTCCTGCCTCCACCTCCCGAGTGCTGGGATTACAGGTGTGTACCACCATACCTGGCTTTGATACAAGTGAGTTTCTAAAGGAAATTGTCTATGTGTAACGAGAAAGCAAATATGGCCAAATATTACAATGAGCTAATCTTGGTTCAGAACAGATAGAACTTCTTTGATCTTTTAGACTATACAACTGGAAAATTTCAAAAACAAAGAACAAAAAAAGGTGTGATAGAGGCCAGGTGTACTGGTGCACACCTGTAGGAGCACTCGGGAGGCAGAGGAAGGCGGATTTCTGTGAGTTCAAGGCCAGCCTGGTTTACACAGTAAGTTCCAGGCCAGCTGGGGCAAAAGGGAGACAATGTCTCGAAAAGACTGTACTGGATGGCTTTAGTGTCAACTTGACACACCTGGGTTGAGGGAGCCTCAACTGGGGAATTATCTCTATTGAACTGGCCTGTGGCCATGTCTGTGGGGCATCTTCTTGATTGTTGATGTGGGAGGGCCCAACCCACTGTGGGTGGTGCCACCCCTGGGCAGGTGGGCCTGTGTTGCATAAGAAAGCAGGCTGAGAGGGGCCAGGGAAGCAAGCTTTTGGGGAGGCCAGAGTATTTTGTCACAGCAATGAAGAAACAAACTAGGACAGACAGAAAAAAAAAAAGAAAAAACAACTAACCGAACAAACAAACATGTGATGGGTCAGTCATACCTTAGCACTTGAAGGCTAAGGCAAGAGGGTCAGGAATTCAAGGTCATGAATACCTACATAGTGAGTTTGAGACTAGTCTGGGCTACAGGAGGCCCTGTCTCAAAAATAAATAACAAAATACAATGTGGTGTAGAGAAAAATGCTGACAACTCATAAAAGTCGTATCCCCATATCAAAGCTTCTTAACCAGTAACTATCTGTCCTCTCTCTTCTCCTGGACATCCCTGTCATGAAGTATTTGTTTTGTGTCTCAAATGAACTTTCCAAGCAACATTTTATACAGGAGAATACTGGGCAAGGTTAAAAGAAAAAGCAACAAAAACAATAAACAAAAAGAAAACTCCCCTAGCTGAGCAGAAAGGGCTGTCATGGTTCTTTTCAGAGATGAGAAGTCTGTTGTTACAGGGGCCCAGGCAGACAGTGAGGGGGGCTGACTGGCTCTGCCTGCCCCAGCTCAGGCTAAAATGAGCAAGGCCCTGAGGACAAAAGAGCCAGCAAGATGCCAAAGTCAGGGCTCAGGCCTGGGTCCCCTCACTACAGACAGGAAGTTCTGGGTAAGACAGGTTCCTGAAAAACAGCTGCCTTGTCTGATAACTAAATGAGTTCCCTCCATGTTTTGTTGAAAGGAAAAGTTCAGTGGTCAGCAAGAGCCTTCATTCACCTCCACTCTTCCTGCCCGCCCCTACTACCCTCTCCGTCCAGGACATGCATCCAGCTTGTCCTGCCTGTCCCCACTACCCTCTTCATCCAGGACATGCTTCCACCTATGGGGACAAATGAGAACCCTGTCTTGACCTTGGATACTTCCCAGCCATTTCCACAGGATTCCGGGGTAGCTGAGCTCCCTGAGGCCAATGGAAGGGAACTACCACGTGCCAGGCAAGAAGCCAGGGGCTTTGTTTATGGTACCCCCCCTTCAGCCTCAAAGCCCTCGGGAAGTGAAGTACTGAGCTCCAGGGTGCAGTGCCAGGCTCCAATCCAGCTCATGTGGTCTCTGAGAACTCCTCTTTCCCTCACACCTCCTACCACATCAGAAAAATGGTGTTCCATGGATTGGCTTACTGTCCTAGCCAACCTTTCAAGTTCCTGTCCACACCTTGCTGGAATTGCATGGGACTCAGCTTCAATGTCACCTCCAAGAGGATTTTCCCAGTCACCCATCTCAAATAACCCTCTCCTAGTTTTGGGATTTCTCAGTTGTTTCCTCTTCATACCAGTGTCAAGATCACAAACTGGAAACGCCTGGGGAGATGGCTCAGTGGATAAAGCTTTTGTCTGTAGTTATGAGGCCCAGAGTTTTGTCCCCCAGCACCCACATAGAAGCCGAGCTGGTGCAGCAACCTGCCTGTAATCCCAGTAATCCTGAGGCTCCTCAAAGAAGGTTGGCTAGATTATCCAAATTACCAAGTTTCAGGTTCATGTCTCAGTAAATAAAGTGGATAGCAATTGAAGAAGACACCTGATATCAACTTCTGGCCTCCACATACATGTGAGCATACATATACACATACATCATATATAAGCAAAAGAAGTCACAAACTAGGGCTGAGGATATAGCTTGCCAAGTGTGCACAAAGCCCTGGGTTCAATCCCTAGCCCTGCATTAACCTGGCATGGTGGTACACACCTGTAATCCTAGCCCTCAGGAGGTACAGGCAGGAGGATTAAAAGTTTGAGGTTGTCCTCAGCTGCAGAGTGAGTTAGAGGCAAACCTACAATACATCTGTATTCCTGTGCAGACTCCATCCTTCTCTACCATTCTATACAACCCAGCTGATGCTTCTGCAACACAAGAACTCTTCACTGTCTTGGGCACCCATACCCTAGGGTTCTGCTGTCACAGGTGGACATTGCATAGGTTAACTACTAAGCCACGTGAGTGGCAGGTGTCAAAATCTACTACTACTTAGGCAATTCTGGGAGGTAGGTCCTATTTTGTTGTTGTTGGCTTTTATTTTTGCAGTGCTGGGAATGGAATCCAGGGCCTTGCACATACTAGGCAAGCTCAGTACCACTGAATTATATCCTAGCCTTTTAGGTCTTGCTTTAAGAGATGAGAAACAAGGCCTAGGTTGGATCCCAATTTGTCCATGGTCGCACTCCAGGAATTAGCTGGGCAGAGCTTGGTCTAGATGCATCGACTGCAGATTTTTCTGGCGTTAATACACAGACCTCCATCTAAACAAGTTTCCCTTCCTTGAGAATTGATCATTTTGGGTGTCTCCACTTCAAAGAGCTATAGATAAGCCTTGCAGAAGGCTCTCAACAGCTGTTTGGTTACAGGGACAGCAGGTTGCAGAGCAGGCCACTGTGTAAGGCAAGACAGGGCCAAGTCAAACGATGATTTTGGAACCAGAATTAGAAGCAGCCTCTTTCTTGTCTGACATGGAGAGAAGCCAAAGCCTTTCCAGGAAACAGTCCAAGACACTGGGAAAGAGAAAGCAGTGGCAAACAGGTGGAGGACCAGATCTGAACGGCCCCCCAGGAGGGTCTGGCTGCAGGAGGGAGGGTCAGAAGCCCAGATTCCTAAGCATGGCACTTGCTGTTTACCAGTGATTGCCCCTTCTGCCTCATCCAGCTACCATGGCAGCCAACTTCTCCAGGCACATCTTCTGAGGAACTCAGTTCCTATCCTCCACTAAGCACCTGGAACTAAAACCTGTTTCTGCCTGTGCCCAGGTCTTCCTGCAGAGCAAAGCTATATTAAGCTAGCTGTGCATATCTGGGCACTTGGCCCAGTACCTGAGACATTTAGGCTGAATGGACTGCAAGCAGTAATCCTGGATTCTTTGACAGTTGACTAAAGAGGGAGGAGTAGGAGGGATCCTGTAGCTCTAAGGTAGGGATTAAGAAGGGGGGGTCAGCATCAGGAACACTGATGTCTGACTTCCTTTCTGCAGCAGGTGAAGGCAAGGCAGGAAGTCCCTAGATCATGTCCCCTCCAAAGAGAAGAGGTTGTGGAGGCAGACAGTGCTCTGTGATCCATGAGTCCCCTTGGTAAGAGCATCTCTGCTAACTAACACAGGTTGTATGACTTCCCTGGCTACACAGGACATAGGTCCCCACAAAGGCAGACTGAACAGGAAAATATGATACTGTTTTTTTTTCCTTTTTTCATTTTTTGTGTGGTGTGCAATGTGTATGCATGTCTTTGTATGTGTAGGGGTATACATGTGTGTGTGCACATGCATGTGGAGGCCCACGGTCGATGCTGAGAGTCATCCTCAATTGCTCTCCCACTGTATTCATTGAGGCAAGGTTTCTCAGTCAAATCCAGGGCTTGCTGATATGGCGGGGCTTGGTAGCCAGTTTGCTCTGGGGATCTCCTATCTCTGCCTTCCAAGGCTGGAATTATAAGTAGGCTGCCATGCCCATCTCGTCTTTACATGAGTTTTAGGATCTGAACTCTAGTCCCCAAGGTTGGGCAAGTGCTTTAAACCATAGAGCCATCTCCTCAGCCTGATGCAGTTTTCATCTTATTATAGCCACTACCAGGGGACACTAGGGCTGGATGTGGGTTCCTCCTCCTACCAAGCTGCAGGGGGTAGGTGCAGCTCCAACCCAGGCTGTCTCTCCTCAATACTCTAACACTCCTGGCCTGCCTACAGGGGGACAATTCCACTTTCAACTGCTGCCTCTTTACAAGGACAGTATAGAAGACAGTAAAAAGATGGAACATTTCTACCTGCCTCTGGCCCTCTTTGCCTTCCCTGAGTCTATGAGGTAAACAAGGCAAATGGGGGATGAAAAGTGCAAGTCAGGGTAGTCTGGGGGGAGGACAAGTATCTAGAAGTAGAGGATCCAGGTTCAAGCCCCAGTTTGAGAAAGAGAAAAAGGGGAGGGACACAAATATAGTAGATTCAGGCTACTATCTGAATTATTCATCTTTGTGCTGAGGCTTTGCTTAGAGTCCAGCTCAGAGCCATAGAAACACCCAATGAATGTTTGATGAAATCTTGCTGATGATGAAAAGTCCCAAGTAGAGTACATTCTGTACCAACAGGACTCCCAGGAAAAGTGCAGACAAGGGCTTAGGAGAACCAGTGATGGTTTTTTGTGCCTACAGCAAACCAGAGACAGGAGAAGCTCTGAGGGACCAGTAGAAAATGACCAAAGAGGTAGAAATAAGAAAGGGGGGACAGAAGAAGGTGAGGCTGGAGGATGTGGAGTCAGCAGATCCTGACAAGGGCTGAGCACTGTCTGAGCAAGCTTTATGAGCCTTAGAACAGGACAGTGACAGGGCTGATCTGAGAATTAAATTACATTATTTTCACATATTTATTTATGATTAGAGACAGAATCTCACTATGTTACCCAGGCTGACAAATTTCTGAGCTCAAGTGATCCTCTTGCCTTAGCCTTCTGAATAGCCGAGACTCTGGACATACCTCACTGTGCTCCATTAAATGACTTTTATTATTACAAGTAAGGCCAAGGTCTAATGTCTACAGAAGGACCAAGTGACAACTGCCCATCCTTCCGGGCATGAAAATGAGCCCTAATTTTTGAGGTCTTTTCTTCAGAAACAGAAAATCTCCTACTGATCCCTAGACTACCCTCAAAATGGCTTCCTTGCCTCCTAGCCTCACCTTCTAGCCCCTTGTTGGGCTACCACAGACATTTTTTGAGCAGCTAGCTCAAAGCAATATATGAAAGTGCTCTGGGGATCCTGCCTCTCTTGCTGATCAGCCCCTCCCTTGCAGCCCATACATCCTCCATCATTCCCCTCAAGCCCTCAAAGAGAAGTCAGTGTCCTCAAGGGACAAACTCGCTTGCCCTATAGCCTAGAGAGCCAATTCTCTTTCTCTCCATAACTTCCCTTCCCAGATTCTCCACAAAGAGAACCTCACTGCTCATGCCACTGTTCTCTGTATTCCCAGTGAGTCTATTTCATGCCCCCAAAAATCTTATTTGGGAAGACAATAAGCTTTGGTGGTACAAGATCAAATGAGCTAGCTTAGATTTGCTTCATTTTCTTCTACATTTCTCTTTGCAAACTTTACATTATAGCTGTTTTGTAATGCCCAGTTTGGTCGTTTATTTCATGACCTTCCCCTGTGTCTATCTGGTGCTCACTGTTGAGGACCAGCTTTACCATACATGTCTCATTGGACTAGATGAAGGTGTAGCTTCCTTATGACACCATGCATAGGACAAGTCCATTGATCACATCTTCATTCTTCAATTCCAGGCTATTTGCAGCCCACACTGACTTTTGCAGCCGCCTTATTTTTCCTATCATGGGGCAACTAACATCCCAGACACCAGACACGCAATCCATAAAAGTTAACCAGAAAGCTCTGAGGCAAGGTCAGCAATAAAGAGAGTGGTTTGGCTTTTAACCTTCAAAATTGGGCCATCCAGGTGTCTGACAGGTTAGATTTGAGCATGGACATTTGAAGGAAACTGGGTCGGAGAAACACTAAGAACTTTCAAAACAAAGATAAAATAAGTCTTAATTAAACTATAAAGCTCAAGGTTATTGCCAGACTCAGCTTCCACATAAGAAAACATGTTTATTTCATAATATGGAATAATCAGATCAAACCTATCATGTTTGCCTTTTTCTTTTTCTTTCAGGAAACTTTTTGGGGAGAGCCTGGATAAAGCAGGAACCTTCTACAATTTACTTCCAGGGTCATGCACAGGCCCAGAACCACAGAAGAGTAGAAGAACCCTAACCAGGAGCTGGAAAGTCTTTAACTTGGGAAGTCAAGGTCCTCTCCAGGTACAGAAAGGTTTACAGAACTAGTACACTCAAAGCATGTGAAAAGCCTACACCCACCTAAGTTCTGATTGGCATCACCAGTCCTGTGGACTTAAGCAGGGTCCACAAGCAAGTTAAATGGGCTGGGGCCAAACACTTAAGATAATAGGAATATTACCAACTCTCTCCTCAATCTTGAGCAAGATTGTGTCTTGCTCACCAAAGCCCTTGTCGATCAACTTGGATCGTGGCTTCTATTTAATCTCAAATAGAAGAGTTCACCTTGAAGTTAGGAGTTGGAACTAATCAACTTGGACAACAAACGCCTATAAACAGGTGGGCATCAGATCCCCAGATGGAATGAGCTTTGAGTTTATTCCTCTTCTCAGCCCCATTCACTTTTCCCAAGTTCTCTCTAATCCGGATCTTTTCCTCTGCTTTCAGCTCACCGCCACCAAGAAAGGCCCCTTTCTCCTTGACTGTGCTCTTCCTCTAACCCATCTGACCACACAATCCTTAATGGTTGGGGGTGGGGCCGAGGACGGTGCTGACGACTGTGAAATCGCTGAACTACAAATTTGATGTGTTCAAGACGGGTAGCCCAGGTAGCCCCAGTTCCGGAATGGTCCCAGAACCTCCGGGGACCCCACTTCCAAGAGCGCAATGAGAGAAAGGCAGTCCTGGCAGGATTTTAAAACAGGGCTATTGAGTTGAATGTCCGAGAGTAACCCCGCCGCCCGATCCCCCCTCTGGACCTGGACTTTGCAAAATCCAGCCCATTCTCCTTCCACCAATTCCCCACCGGAGTTTCCCAGAAAGGCTGACACTTAGAGTGAGTCTGGATTATCCTGGGGAGCGTGGGAACCTGAGTTACTAGGCTGCCTCCCTCGGGGCAGCCTTTGTGGACCTTCTTAGACAGGAGTCCAAGCAGGAGCGAGTCCTGGCCAGGAACCAGCGTTCCTTGTCCGCCCCCTAGTCTGACTTGGAGAGTCCCACACACGGCTACCCGCTCTCGGGCTCCTCTCCCCGGGGGCCCAAGGGTGGCCATGTTCCACGGTGGGAGAGCCAAAGCACTAAGGCCAGAGCGCCCCCATTGGGAGAGTCCCTGGCTCCCGAAGAACCCGCGAGCTGTGCGTCGTGGGCGTGCACCCTGCACAGTTTGCAGCGGATGGGACCTCCACCGCGGTGCTAATTAATGCCCAAATGGCAAGGCTCGGTCCAAGTCGGCCTAGCTGGCCGGGAGGAGGACGATTCCAGACGCGAGATGAGCGCAGTAGATTCACTTTCTTTCCCTCCTGGACGTCCCGAGCTCCATTCAGAGCCGGAGGTGGGTTTGGCGCCCAGGGATCCTGGGCTCCCGACACCGCCTGATGCAGAGAAAGGTGACTGACTCCCCCCACCACGCCCAGACCCTTACCGTAGCATCTTCTCCGGAATAGTGCCCGATGACCCGGTGGCCCCCCGGATGCCGCCTGGACCATTTGGTGACGTTGTAGACTTTGCGGTCAATGACGAGCCACTGGTCGGTGCGCTGGTTGTGCTTCTGAATCTCCTCCCAGCTGAAGGTGGGCATCGGCGCCTCGCGCTCAGTGCTCCCCTCGCCCTGGTTGCCTCCTTTCCCCATGCTGCCTGCCTACCGGGATGCCCCGCGCACTGCGGCCTCTCTGCTAGCGGCACCGACGGTCCCCTCCCGGCTGCAGAGTGCGGTCGGCGTCCTCCTCGCTTTCGGCTTTTGTCTTCTACTCCTCCTCCCACCGCTCCTCCTCCCCTCGCCTTCGCTCCTCCTCGCCTTCGCTCGCTCGCCAGAATCCCCTGCCCTCTTCCCGGAGTACCCCCAGGCTTCCCAATGCCCCCACCCAGCGGTCCCCTTCCTCGCCCCACCCTCCGCCC
>NW_008331995.1:506577-548978 GCF_000622305.1 Nannospalax galili | reverse complement strand
CTCCCCGCCCTTCCAGCTCCCCCCGCTCTCCGCTCCGCATCCTCCCGAGTTCCCCGCCACCCGGGTTTCCACAGTGATCAGCAGAGCTCCTGCACCAATCAGGGCTCGTCGCCCCGCCTGCCATTGGCCCAGGAGGATCTTTCGAAGGCCAGCGGGCTGGAGCGGCAGGTCCCCGGCTCCCCCTCCTTCCTGCCGGCCCTCCAGGAGTCAAGCCCCGTCGGGGGGCGGGCCACGTGTCGGATCTCCTCCCTCCCCGGCCGAAGCCCGGGGCGCCGTAGTAGATTTCCCAGGAGCTGTGAGGCAAGCTGGGCCCGAGGCCGGGCTTTCCTTTGCGCGCTCCGGGGCGCGAGCGCGCACGCCCAGCGCTCGGGGTATTTGCACCTGATGTCTGCACAAAGAAGCTCAGGGGCTTACCGCCAGCACCTCCCAGCTTCCAGCCGACCGTGGCCACTCCGGCACTGGCTGGGCTAGGTGACGCCTGTGGCCAGCCCGGTATCTCACATTATCTGCGCTGTCCTCATTGTCTGTCAATCTCCTGCAGCCTCCCTAGAGAGAGCAGCCACCAGCCTGTCTCTGGTGGACCAGGGCTCTGAATCCTTTCATTAGACCATCTTGGAAAAGAACTGAGAAACCTCTGTTCTCTCTCTCCCTTGTGCTAAGTGCCATAGAAGTGGAGTGGGCAGTGGGGAGGATGCCAAGATGAACAGGATGCCGTTTTCATCCTGGTCACAGCCTAGTTAAGAAACATGAACTCAATAAGGACCCAGACTGTAGGGAATAAATACACGGGTACCAAAAGAATAGGGAGAGGGGGTTCCCAGTCTGCAACTGAATAGGGCTGCTTAGTTAAGATCAGTACTCCGGGAAATGCACCGGAATGGGGAAGGCAGGATGAGACAGGTGGGAAGGAAAGGATGCAAGGATGAACTGAAGAGGGTATGGAAGTCAGGAGTCAGCCGTCATATGTCAGTGCGCTAGGTCCCTGAGTCATCAGCATCTCACTGTAAACCTATGATATTGATATATCCAGCTTGAAAATGAAGAGCCTGGGGTTAAGAGAGGTCAAGTGGTCAAACGCACATGGTTAGCAAGTGGCCCTGCTTGGCCTCTTCCAGATTTCATGTTGCTTAGCTCCTCATGACATCAGTGAAAACACCTGGTACAGGGGGTGACTGGGGAGATGCTCAGGTGGAGGGTGGACAGAAAGGGTCCCTTTCATGCCATTCCTACAGCCCCTTCGACCCCACCCTCATCTCATGCTGGTGTGAGTCCTGAGCATCCTTTCTTCCCTCCACAGCTCCAGACCCAGGGAAGGCAAGGACCTTTGCTTCAAGAGGGGAAACACTCAAACAAAAGGGTCTCCCCAAAGATGAGAGAGATCGATCAGGTATATAGCAGCAGTGCCTGTAATTCCAACAGGCAGGAGTTGGCTTGAGTTCAAGGCCAACCTGGGCTACATAGCAAAATCTGAGAGATGGGGGAGGGAGGGAGGGAGGGAGGGAGGGAGAGAGAGAGAGAGAGAGAGAGAGAATGATTATGGAGTAAGACACTGGCCTTTATATTTGTTAAAGATTGATTTTAGACAGGGTCTTCCTGTAGCCCCAGCTGGCCTGGAACACTCTATGTAGACCAAGCTGGCCTCTATCTCACAGAGATCCACCTGCCTCTGTCTCCTGAGTGCTGGAATTAAAAGTGTGCACTACCATGCCTGGCTAAAGATTTACTGAAATAGAAAAAAGAATGATTCTTTTTCAAAAGATGGATTAACATAATACACAGATAAATTTGAATGAAAAAATTTTAGCTTCGTAGAGCTCAGATGAATGAACCACAGCTGAAAGGGGCCTCCAAAGAGTGTCTCACAGTGGGACCTTTAAAGGCTGAGGAAAGAGCATGTGAGAAGCCCTCAAGGATGGGCCAGAATAAGCCCTGAATGAAGACAGGAATGAGCAAATAGCTCAGGTAGAGCCAGTAGCAAGCAGAGTTCAAGTTGGGAACATTCCCACATGCCTCTACACAGACAAGGACAGAAGGCTTCACAGTGGAGACAGTGGACAGTCTTGGAAATTCTGCAAGCAAGGGTGTGCTCAAATCGGATATATAGTGTGGGAAGAGAATTTCAGGGGTTGGGGATATAGCTCAATTGGTGAAGTGCTCATCTAACATGCACAAGGCCCTGAGTTCAATCCCTAGCACCCCATAAATGTTCTATGTTATAGTTCTAGAATTCAAGAGATGGAGGCAGGAGGATCAGAAATTCAAGATTATTCATGGCTACATAGTAAGTTCAAGGCCAGCCCTTGAGACTTTCTCAAAGGAAGGGAGGGAGGGAGGGAGGGAGAGAAAGAGTCTAGAGAGATGGCTTAGTGGTCAACAGGACATATTACTCTTGCAGAGGATCTGAGTTCAGAAGCTACCTAGGGTGACTGACACTGCCTGTAACTCTAGCTCTGGGTGATTTGATAACATTTTCTGGCATCATCTGCACCCACATATCCACACAAGGACACACACATACACATAACTTAAAATAAGATAACTTTTTTAAGAAAGAAAGAGTGGCAGCTTGGGCCCAAAAGAGGTTGAAGGGAAAGTCAAGGGGAACAGCAGACTAGCTAAACGTTTTGAAGAGAGGACAGGAGGCCCAGACTAAGCAAAGACTATGAGGCAGAGCCCATGCCAAATGAGGCCTAATATTGTTCTCTCTCCTCTTCCTGTTCCTCTCTGATTGTTCTTTCTGCTTGGATGGACTGGTGAGGATATTTGCTCAGAGAAAACCTTACAATCTCTAGCCTACCCCAGAGCCACTTAGGAAAAGGGATGATCTCAGAGAAAGATGAGGTTCCTATGCCTTTTACCTGTCCCTCAGACTCTGCTTCTCTCAACAGCATCAAGAACTGCAGCTTTTTGGGATCCTGCCAGGACCTCATTGTGATTATCGATCTTTTCAGGAAAAAGAGAGCAACTTGGATGGCATGGAGCCCAGACCCTCCCAGCCTGCCAAATGGGTAAAACTGGGCCCAGTGGGCAGGTGTATGGGGTGACAAGGCCTATTCGGATTATGCTCACACCCTCAGTGTTCACTGAACCCTTGAGAATACCTTTCCACTTTGCCTCCCAAGGAGTCTCTGGTGGCTGCAGGCAAACTGCTGGGTCAGAGTAGGAAGAGGCTGGTTACTCAAAGGGAGAGTGAAAGTGAATTACACCCTCCAGTCACCCTGTACTTAGCGGGGTGACAAAAGGGAACACAGAGACACAGGTGCTTTGTGGGGAAAAGCAACAAAGGGAATCCATAGGGGGAGGAACATCCTGGCCTCTTTCATCTCTTCCTTTCCTTGTTGATACATGTAGATGCATTGCTCCTACTCTTTAAAATGGCCTCCCAACTTGCCTTTTCCACATGCCCTCACCCCCAGCTCTCAGTTCACTTGTCAGATTTCATGAATAGTCAGCCCATTCTTAATATGCTTTCTGTCTCCCAATCATTTCTTGGATCATTTCACTCTTTCCAATTCTAAAAGCATGTTAGTCACCTTCCCACTACAGTAATAAACACCTGGGATCATCAGCTTCTAAATGGAAAAGGCTTGCTTTGGCTCAGTTTTACAAACCTTGGATCATGGTCAATTAGCCCTGTTGCTTCAGGCCTGTGGTGACACACCATGGCAAGAACATGGGGCGGGGGGGGCGATAAAGGTCAGGGTCTGAGCTGTAGAGACGGCTCATTTGGTAGAGTGCTTGTCACGCTAGCGTGAGAACCTGGTTCAGATCCCATGGGCATGGTGGTGCTGGGGACAACCCTCATTTGAGAGGAGAGGGCAGAGATAGGTGGACTAGAGCTTGTTAGCCAGTTAGTCTAGCCAATTGGTGCGCTCTGAGTTCAGTGAGAGACCCTGACTCCAAAAATAAACTGGAAAGTAGTGAAAGTGTTAGCCTCTGCTCTCCACACATACACACATGTATATGCATGTACACATGTACACATACAACACACCTACACACAAAAAATCTTAGGATCCCACAGTTTCATTCAAGGGCACACTCCCCCATAATCTGAAGACCCCTTACTAGACCTCATCCTTTAAAAGTCCCATCGCCTCCAAACAATGTGACATTAAGAGCCTTTGAAGAACACTTAAGATCCAAACTATAGCCAAGCATTGTGGTGCTCACCTTCATCCCAGTACTTGGGAGGTAGAAGCAGAAGCATTGGGAGTTTAAGGTTAGCCTCAGCTATATAGTAAGTTGGATGTTAGCCTGTGTTGTATGAGATCTTACCTTAAAAACACACACACACAAAGGGCTGGGACTATAATTCAATGGTAGAGCACTTATCTAACATATACAAGGCTGCCATTCAATTCCCAGTACTGAAAAAAAAAAAACAAAAAACCAAACTATATTGCCCAGTGTGGTGGTGCAATCCCAGCATCTATAAAACGGAGGTGTATTTGAGGTGAGCCTGAACTATTTAGCAAGAACTTAATCTAAAAAAAAACAAACCAACAAACCACAAAACCCTATAGTGAAAAGTAATGATAGAAATCCCTCCCACTGGTTGATCAGCTTAGGCATCCAAAGGGCTTTCAAATAAAGGACAAAACCACTCTCACACCATCCAGTAGGGAGTAAAGAAGGAAATATTGAGAGCTGGATAGATGGCTCAGCAGTTAAGTGCACTTGCTGCCCTTCCACAGGACCTGAAGTTCAGTTTCCAGTATGCATGTCAAGCAACTCATAACCACCCACAATTTGAGCTACAGGTGATCGGACACCTTCTTCTGGCTTCCTTGGACACCCATACCCATGTGACATAAACACACACATATACACCTAAATAAAAATAATAAAAACAAAAAAGAAAGTAATATTGAAGGAGCCAAGGACCCAAGATCATTTAGAGGGGAGGGGAAAAAGAAAATGGAGAGATTAAAATGGAATGGTTGGGCAGTAGCATGGGGATTGTGTATTGTCAGAGAATCAGACCTCATTTCTTATTCCAAAGCACTGGGCAGGCATTTTTACCCTATCTTTGCAGACACGGACATTGAAGCCTGGCGGGAGAGCTCCACTGGCCCCTCACCCTGCCTCTATTATAATAGATACACTCCTGGAACACAAACCTAGCCCCCAAAGGGTGTCATTTGGAACTCTCTTTCTGACAGATGTCCAGTGCCTCCAGTCCTCCCTTCCATGCAAGGCACCTGGCAGGCCTGAAATGCCCCATGCCCTGGATTCTCTGACACAGTCTCACAGTTCTACCACCCCTGTTTTTATCTCATCCCCTCTAAATGTTCTTGAGCTCTTAGCTCCCTCAAATAGTTCCATCTTCAGGGACCACACTTGAAGTGACTGTGCATTCCAAGTTTACATCCACAGTGCCTTCCTGTTCCCAGGCCCAACCACATTGTCACTTAACTGCTGCTCCTAAAGACTGTGGTGCCCACAGGCATCTCACACCCAGCATGATCCCTCTGATCAAGGGAGAGCTGCCCCCAGCTGTGTCTTTTGGGTCTATGGGGGCCTAACCTATGCTGTTTCTGGTGCAGAGCTGAATGTGTCATCATCTCATCCAAAAAAACTTCATTTCCATGAATGACACAGCTGTTCCTGCTGTGCAGTCTCAGCATTCTACAGTGCCTCTTGCTGTTCTTCTCCCATCCATCCTTATGAAAAGGTTATCCTGTTGAGCAGATTTGGCCTCCAGCGTTTTTTTGTTCTTGTTGTTGCTGCTGTTGTTAGGTCTTTTTGAGACAGGGTCTCCCTGCAGATCAGACTGGCCTCAGACTCACAGGGATCTGCCTGCCTCTGCCTCCCAAGTGCTGGGATCAAAGGCATGCAACACCATACCTTTATTCTGCCCTTTTAAATTGATTGCCTCTGGTAGTGCCCTGGTGGAAGCCCCAACAACAAGCCACTGCACATACTGAGCCCAGCTCACTGGAACCTCCCCTGCTGCAAACCTTGCATGGACACTCTTCAACTATTGAGTCAGAGACAGAATGGGCAAAGAAAGCACATGGATATTAAGAGTGTTCCTGGGGGCTGAAGGTACACAGTGTTAGAGTACTTACCTAGCAATGTGACTCCTTACATTTGATCCCCAGCAGAAAATAAAGAAAAGGGAAGAAGGAAGTAAAGAAAAAGAACCTGAAAACATTGAAGGCTAAAAGAAAAAAAGGTGTCATCACAGAGGATGCTGGGAGGTACTGACATTATATGCAAATCGTGCTGGGAATGCCGCCCCACTCCCTACCTCTTTAGAGAAACGAGGAGTAATCAAGAATCCTAGAGTACCAAACTTAAAGAGGCCTCCTTGGGACCTGAAGAGGAGAAGCAAGCAACATGCACAGATTGAGTGATGGATAATGGCCACTCCACTGCTAACCAGCCCAGCTGCATGAGGTATGCTTAGTCTTTGATTCTTATATCAGAAAAGTTCATTGCATGCTTTTACATGTTCCTATGTCCTTGTCAGGGAAGGACACTGGCATGGTGGCCGAGAAGCCAGAAACAAACATTAGCACCAGCATCAACACCCTGCCACTAAGGATTACAGTGTATGAGGTATATGCCTAGTCTTTGATTCTATCTGGTACCAGAGTCCTAGATGTCCCTGTTCGTGCTGTAGCCCCTATTGGGTACATCCTTCTGGATCAGGTCACCTGATTTCTCTGAGCCTCAGTCTCCTCAACTGTAGAATGGATGCAATATCTATTTCACAGTTATTGAAGATGAAATCAGACAACTATAACAAAAACTAAAAAACGCTTGCTATTCTACAAAGCAATCCATCTACTCAGTATAAGCAACTTATTCTTGCTTCTGTCATCATTACTGTAATCCTTAGTGGCAGGGTGTTGATGCTAGTGCTCATGTTCGTTTCTGTATTTAAGATCTCTTGAACATTTACTATGCACTAAGGACTGTCTCCAGAGCTCTAAGTCCGCATTTATTTGGATCCTCACAACTATGGCTGCAAGGCAGGATCCATTATTTTCAATTTACCAGTGATGAAATAAGGCTCAGGGAGATTGCATCACTTGCCCAAGGTCCCATAGCTTCAAGGCATTGATGGGATTTGGGCCATCCATAGTCCAAAACCACTTCCACCAAATTGCACTGCCCAGATAAGCGTAGTGTCTAAACAGTAGGTAAGTAATTAAACTGGTCTTTCATTTATTTTTGTTTATTGAGTTTCCAGTAATGCCAAGCAGAGTAAAGAAGGTTCATCACTAATATCTGTAGATTGAGCCACCCTCCACTAGAAGAAGATGCTACCCTTTGGGGACCTGAGGTCCTCTTTTCAAGCACACGGAGTTCAAGTGCATTGGCTCATTTCAGAGTATCATAGTTTTTAGAGCTGGAAGGACTTCATTTTAGGACAGCTAAGGCCCAGCAGAGATGACAGGACAGCCAAGGCCATGTAGCGGGTGAATGGCTGGGCAAGGTCTAGAAAGTCTGAGTCAAAAATTTCTGACTTGAAGGTCAATGTCTTGTGGTGTGTGTGTATGTGTGTGTGTGTGTGTGTGTGTGTGTGTGTGTAGTGGGGGAGAGCAGAGGTCAATCATGTCAGGTGTCTCTCTTGATCACTTTCTACCTTTTTTAGACAAGGTCTCACTATGTAGCCCTGGATAGACTCAAACTCGTGGAGATCCACCTGCCTCTGCCTCTCCTGAGTTCTGGGATTAAAGGTATGTGCCACCATGCCTGGCTCTACATTAATTAATTAATTAATTAATTAATTAATTAATTAATTAATTAGGTTATTTATATTTTTGGATACAGGGTCTTCCTGTAGCCCCAGGTGAACTGGCACTCACTGTGGAGACCAGGCTGGCCTCAATTTCACAGAGATCCACCTACCTCTATCCACTACCACACCCAGCTTCACCTTTATTTTTTGAGACAGGGTCTCTCAGTGAACTTTAAGCCTGTTTTGTTGGCTAGACTGGCTAGCCAGTGAGACCCCAGGATCTGCCTGCCCTTGTTTTCCCAGCACTAGGGTTATAGGCATGTACCACTGTGCTCAGCTTTTTATGTGGATGCTGGGGATCTGAACACAAGTCCTTATGCTTGTTTGCACAGCAAGTACTAAGGTAAGCCATCTCCCCATCCCCAAGGTCAATGCCTCATGGATAAATGCCAGCCGACTACAGATGCAAGACCTGACCTGACACCACAAAGAAAACATGCATTTGAGTGGTGCTTATGAGCCAAAGAGCTCCAGAGGGTCTCAGTGTCTGGATTCAGGAGAACCTCTGTCTTGCCCTTATGCTGAACCTAGTTCCCTTCCTCTGCCTTTGGAGTCTGCTGAGAGACCTGTAATGTGCTTAAAGTAAGGACTTGTGAGGACCTAACATTACCCACATCTAGCCTTTGATTTACTATACAGCCTGAATCAACTAAAAGAGGGTCCACAGTGAGAAGTGAGCATTACTTTATCAACCTCATTTTTACATTTGGATAAATTGAAGCTCAGTGAGGAAACTGTCAAAGCTGAGCTTTGGCTCTCAGGTGTAATTCCAATGTATACTCTTCTTCTGATTTGGCATGACTTGGGCAAACCACTTAATCCTGATGGTAGTCTACCCATAGTTGAAAAAGAGGTGCCCAACACACCCTGCTGACCTCTGAGAGCTTTTGTGGCGATTCTGTGATGTAATGAATAGAAAGGCACTTTGTTATAGGCACAAGGTAAATAGCGTACACACATCTAGATAGAGATAGGACCTGTGCAATAGCTAGCCGTTGGAGCTAGAAGCATTTTATCATCTAATCTCATCATTTGATTGACCAGATAGGAAACTGGTCTCAAAAAGCTGGGAGGCTGCTGAGTGAAGACTGGGGTTTGTGTCTTCTGCCCTCCATTCCAGAGCCCTTTTCCAATAAGGCTTTCAGGAATCCAAAGGGCTAAGGCAGAAATGTCACCCTTGTGCTTCAGGGTCTCCTCCTCCCCATATCTGCTCTGAGATGGGACAGACGACTTCTGAGTCTCCTTGAACACAACCAACTTTGAAGGACAGGAAGGACAGAAGAAGTACTGCCAAGGAAAGAGAACCCCAGGAGCAGAGCTGAAGTAGAGAAGTGTGGCTTCAGGCCAGGGGTAGGAGCCTACAGAGGCCCAGAAGGAAGCCTGGTAGTTATCTGCCTTTACCTTTAAGACAGAGGAAGTGAGGGGCTGGAGCGATGATTCAGCAGTTAAAAGCACTGGCTGCTCTTGAAGAGGAATGGAGTTCGGTTCCCAGCTCACACATTGGAGGCTCACAACTGCCTGAAACTCCAGCTCCAGGGGATCCGACGTCCTCTTTGGGCTCTGTAGGCACCCACACACGTGTGCACATTCTCATACAGATACACACACTACACGCAAGTAAAAATAAAATACATCTTAAAAAAAATAAGGTGGAAGTCTCCTACCACCAATCTTGACAACTGAAATATAAATCCCCAGAATCTACATGGTAGAAAGAGAGAACTGACTCCAGGCCCTCTGACTGCCACATGTGTGCCATGGCATGTGTGCACCCTCACACACATTAATAATAATAATACTGATGATGATGATGATAATGATGATAAGTAAGGTGGAAAAGTGATTGAGGACGGCACCTAATGTTGACCTCTGCACTCCAACACATGTGCACTCAAATGTACACACACATACACACACACACACACACACACACACACACACTCAGACCTGGATCTACAAAGCAATCCATCTACTCAGTATAAGCAACTTATTCTTGCTTCTGTCATCATTACTGTAATCCTTAGTGGCAGGGTGTTGATGCTAGTGCTCATGTTCGTTTCTGTATTTAAGATCTCTTGAACATTTACTATGCACTAAGGACTGTCTCCAGAGCTCTAAGTCCGCATTTATTTGGATCCTCACAACTATGGCTGCAAGGCAGGATCCATTATTTTCAATTTACCAGTGATGAAATAAGGCTCAGGGAGATTGCATCACTTGCCCAAGGTCCCATAGCTTCAAGGCATTGATGGGATTTGGGCCATCCATAGTCCAAAACCACTTCCACCAAATTGCACTGCCCAGATAAGCGTAGTGTCTAAACAGTAGGTAAGTAATTAAACTGGTCTTTCATTTATTTTTGTTTATTGAGTTTCCAGTAATGCCAAGCAGAGTAAAGAAGGTTCATCACTAATATCTGTAGATTGAGCCACCCTCCACTAGAAGAAGATGCTACCCTTTGGGGACCTGAGGTCCTCTTTTCAAGCACACGGAGTTCAAGTGCATTGGCTCATTTCAGAGTATCATAGTTTTTAGAGCTGGAAGGACTTCATTTTAGGACAGCTAAGGCCCAGCAGAGATGACAGGACAGCCAAGGCCATGTAGCGGGTGAATGGCTGGGCAAGGTCTAGAAAGTCTGAGTCAAAAATTTCTGACTTGAAGGTCAATGTCTTGTGGTGTGTGTGTATGTGTGTGTGTGTGTGTGTGTGTGTGTGTGTGTAGTGGGGGAGAGCAGAGGTCAATCATGTCAGGTGTCTCTCTTGATCACTTTCTACCTTTTTTAGACAAGGTCTCACTATGTAGCCCTGGATAGACTCAAACTCGTGGAGATCCACCTGCCTCTGCCTCTCCTGAGTTCTGGGATTAAAGGTATGTGCCACCATGCCTGGCTCTACATTAATTAATTAATTAATTAATTAATTAATTAATTAATTAATTAGGTTATTTATATTTTTGGATACAGGGTCTTCCTGTAGCCCCAGGTGAACTGGCACTCACTGTGGAGACCAGGCTGGCCTCAATTTCACAGAGATCCACCTACCTCTATCCACTACCACACCCAGCTTCACCTTTATTTTTTGAGACAGGGTCTCTCAGTGAACTTTAAGCCTGTTTTGTTGGCTAGACTGGCTAGCCAGTGAGACCCCAGGATCTGCCTGCCCTTGTTTTCCCAGCACTAGGGTTATAGGCATGTACCACTGTGCTCAGCTTTTTATGTGGATGCTGGGGATCTGAACACAAGTCCTTATGCTTGTTTGCACAGCAAGTACTAAGGTAAGCCATCTCCCCATCCCCAAGGTCAATGCCTCATGGATAAATGCCAGCCGACTACAGATGCAAGACCTGACCTGACACCACAAAGAAAACATGCATTTGAGTGGTGCTTATGAGCCAAAGAGCTCCAGAGGGTCTCAGTGTCTGGATTCAGGAGAACCTCTGTCTTGCCCTTATGCTGAACCTAGTTCCCTTCCTCTGCCTTTGGAGTCTGCTGAGAGACCTGTAATGTGCTTAAAGTAAGGACTTGTGAGGACCTAACATTACCCACATCTAGCCTTTGATTTACTATACAGCCTGAATCAACTAAAAGAGGGTCCACAGTGAGAAGTGAGCATTACTTTATCAACCTCATTTTTACATTTGGATAAATTGAAGCTCAGTGAGGAAACTGTCAAAGCTGAGCTTTGGCTCTCAGGTGTAATTCCAATGTATACTCTTCTTCTGATTTGGCATGACTTGGGCAAACCACTTAATCCTGATGGTAGTCTACCCATAGTTGAAAAAGAGGTGCCCAACACACCCTGCTGACCTCTGAGAGCTTTTGTGGCGATTCTGTGATGTAATGAATAGAAAGGCACTTTGTTATAGGCACAAGGTAAATAGCGTACACACATCTAGATAGAGATAGGACCTGTGCAATAGCTAGCCGTTGGAGCTAGAAGCATTTTATCATCTAATCTCATCATTTGATTGACCAGATAGGAAACTGGTCTCAAAAAGCTGGGAGGCTGCTGAGTGAAGACTGGGGTTTGTGTCTTCTGCCCTCCATTCCAGAGCCCTTTTCCAATAAGGCTTTCAGGAATCCAAAGGGCTAAGGCAGAAATGTCACCCTTGTGCTTCAGGGTCTCCTCCTCCCCATATCTGCTCTGAGATGGGACAGACGACTTCTGAGTCTCCTTGAACACAACCAACTTTGAAGGACAGGAAGGACAGAAGAAGTACTGCCAAGGAAAGAGAACCCCAGGAGCAGAGCTGAAGTAGAGAAGTGTGGCTTCAGGCCAGGGGTAGGAGCCTACAGAGGCCCAGAAGGAAGCCTGGTAGTTATCTGCCTTTACCTTTAAGACAGAGGAAGTGAGGGGCTGGAGCGATGATTCAGCAGTTAAAAGCACTGGCTGCTCTTGAAGAGGAATGGAGTTCGGTTCCCAGCTCACACATTGGAGGCTCACAACTGCCTGAAACTCCAGCTCCAGGGGATCCGACGTCCTCTTTGGGCTCTGTAGGCACCCACACACGTGTGCACATTCTCATACAGATACACACACTACACGCAAGTAAAAATAAAATACATCTTAAAAAAAATAAGGTGGAAGTCTCCTACCACCAATCTTGACAACTGAAATATAAATCCCCAGAATCTACATGGTAGAAAGAGAGAACTGACTCCAGGCCCTCTGACTGCCACATGTGTGCCATGGCATGTGTGCACCCTCACACACATTAATAATAATAATACTGATGATGATGATGATAATGATGATAAGTAAGGTGGAAAAGTGATTGAGGACGGCACCTAATGTTGACCTCTGCACTCCAACACATGTGCACTCAAATGTACACACACATACACACACACACACACACACACACACACTCAGACCTGGAACTGAAGTCCAGAGCTACACAGCAGTTAGGGAATCTGAAAGGTTTTCTGTTTCTAAGAACAAGATGGTCTATTCTTTTTTTATTTTTTTAATTTATTATTTTTATTTTATGTGTATTAATGTATTGCCTACATGCACGTAAGTGCACCCACAATGTGCAGTGCCCACAGAGGTCAGAAGAGGGTGTTAGATTCCCTGGAACTAGAGTTACAGATGGGTGTTAGCCACCATGTGAGTGCTAGAAACCAAACCCATGTCCTCTGCAAGAGCAGCCAGTGCTCTTAACTGCTGAACCATCTCTCCTGGCCCAGGACGGTCTATTCTGAAGCTAAGATTCTGGTGAAAAACAAAGCAAGAATAGAACAGGCAAGGCATCTGGACCCACCCTCTTCCTAGAGACAGTACAGATCCCAAATAAAAACACAAATGTGTCAGAGTACACCAGGCACCAACTGGCTCCACTGCACAAAGGCCTGTCAGATTGGACGACCTGTCCATATGCCCGGGCAGCCACCTTTAGCTTTTAATCCATCCCCAGAGGTGACAACACCCTGACCTTGCCCAATCATTTAAATCCCTTGGGCATCTGGAAGCCAACTGGACAGCCAGTGTACTGTTGTAAGAAGGGGGTAAAAAGCGGGCAGCCTCAGCCCATGCTCCTTACCTGCACTTTGTCCCTCTTGGCTCTTCCCTCTCTTGTAAGGAAGATGGTGTTGAAGGGGTTATTTCTAAATTCCTTTCCCCTCTGTGATATTACTAGTGGCTTCAAATTCAGGACATCTCCTATTTCAAGGTGGTCTATTGAGGCTACAGTTAGTGTGTGCAGGGGTCAACCTATCTCAGGTGCAGTCTACTGGAAGGCATTGCCTGCCAGCTCATCTGGAAATCCGGTCTGGTCCTGGCAGGCCAGAAAAATGCTAAGGGCCTTCCTGCTTGTAATAGAGCCTGCATTGGAGAAACAGAGGCTGCAGAGCTCACCTCACCTTACTCCTGCCCAGGCTCTGACATTGGCCCTGGACACTAGGGACTTTTCTTCATGCACTACTATTAAGCTCTCCAGGCAGACCTGCACCCTGGTACTTACCTCTTGTTCCTGGCTCTCTCTTTTTCTTCTTCTTCTCTCTTCCAGCCTCATAGAACTTCTTCCCTTCCCCAAGTATGATGGTGACCTCCCAGTTCTTCTGGCTTTGGAATCCAGCTCATGCCTTGGCCACAGTGCCCTTCCCTATATTGTCTGCCTGCAGGTAATTACTCTTATTTGAAGACCCCCACTAGAGAGTGTCCTCTATTGTGGTCAAGTCCAGAGTTCCCTTTTTGGGATCCCCAAATACTTTATGTATGTATGTGTGTATAGTATATGTACATTTTCATGTGGGTGTATACAAATATGTATGGATACACATGCATGTGTGTGGAGGACAGAAGATGATGTAGAATGTCTTTTTCTATAGTTCTCCATCTTTTCTTTTTTAAGACAAGGTCTCGCTATGTAGCCCTGGCTGACTTAGAATGTGCTCTGTAGATCAGGCTGGCCTTGAACTAACAGAGATCTGCCTGCTTCTGCCTCCCAAGTGCTGAAATTAAAGGTATATGCCACCATGCTTGACCATCTTGGTTTTTTTTTAATTTTATTTATTTATTTATTTTTATTTTATGTTCATGCATGTATTGCCTGCATGTAGGTAAGTGCAACCGCGTTGTGCAATGCCTGTGGAGATCAAAAGAGGCTGTCAGATCCCCGAGGACTGGATTTACGGACAGTTGTCAGCTGCCAAGAGGGTGCTGGGATTAGAACCCGGGTCTTCTGCAAGAACAACCAGTGTTCTTAATCGCTGAGCCATCTCTCCAGCCCCCATCTGCTGGCACCCCCTCAGCCCAAACTCCACTGCCTGGGGGAGACCATTGCACACCGGTCCCCATAGCAGAAGATCAGGGCGAGGAGAGAGACCGGTGGTGGGAAGGGGCCTCGGGCAGCGGTGAGTACCACGGGAAGAAAACACCCAGGAGGCTGTGTCAGTGGACAGCTTGTTTATTATGGCGGAAGCAGATGTTTGTATAGGAAAGCTTCGCAGGCAAAGAGGCAGGGTTGGGTTTTCCACAAGGCCGGCAGGTAGGGGAAGGGAGGGGGCTACTAAGGCTACACGGCCTTTGTCCTGTCCTCCAGTCGCATAATCTACAAGGAACCCAGTTAGGATTAAAGGATTAGAGGCTTAATGGTTTTGCTTGGGGACTGTTGGGTGAGAGACAGTGTCCCTAGAATGGAGCAGGCCAGCTTTCTACCGCCCTCACTAGGAGGTATTTGGCCTGGCAGCCATGCTGTACATTCCAGGCACTCTCAACTTATCCCCAAATCTCCCCCTTTGTCTTTTATAAGGGGTGGGGTGTCATCAAAATCAGAGAAGGTACTAGGGATAGTTCAGTACTGGACCAGGACTCATTGGCGGCAATTTTAATGATGTCCTGCATGTGACTTTTGAAAAATTGAATTAGACAGGGTGCCACGAGAAGCAGGGTGCATAAAGCTATCAGGGGACCCAAGGAGGGTGTTGGAAAACCATGGAAAGAAAAATCCTCAGGGTAGATGAGCTGGTAATCTTGACAGCTGCCTTGAGGAGGTGAATAGTGGGAAGAAGGAAAGAAAATTGTGGAAGCCATGCAGGTTTAGAGCCTGCACAGAGGTCACACATGTGGCTGACCAGCAGCCATATGACTGGGAGATGGAAGATTTAGATAAAAGGTGAAGAAATACAAGATGTTAGGGAAGTCCAAAGCCTTAAAGAAAGCATGTTTAGTAAGAAAGGCATGAAGAAGAAAAGGAGAAATTATGCGTTCCTGAAGAGTTCAGGGAAGCTGACAGACTTACAGAGACCTACATGACTATGGCTGGTCTGGAAGTTTTGTGGGGATCTGAGCTAGTTCCAGACAGGAAATATTTATTACCTTATTAATACACAAGGTATTTTGCCCATCTATTTAGCATAACATAAGGTGAAACTGCCTTCCTGGGAGTGGTTCTATTACAGGGTAATTAACCAGTGAGATTGGAAAGGTACGTCCTCCAACAGATAGACATTTTTTGGACCAGTTTAATTTACGGGGCTTATTGAAATTTTAACATTCTTGGCCTTTGGGACAGAGTATGTTGTTAAAAGGCCCAAGGACATTTTGACTTTTAGCCAAGAAAAAAACTGGCTACTTTTCTCTGGGGTCTTTTTACCCTAACTGTCTAGCCAATTTCTACCTCCTATTTTTATCACACCACCCTCTGAAGAGGTTTACCAAATTGCTGATAGGGAATTGGGATGCAGACCGCTCTGGCTTCTTCCATGCTGAACAGGGACGCAGGGTGAGGCAATTGGGATACCCCCTTCAGTGGGTCTATCTAAAAGACTCCCAAACTGAATAACTCTTAAATATAGGGAGAAAAGAAGGTCCTTAACTTGTGCCTAGGAGATGTAAAGGAAAAGTAAAGGCAAGAGTAATTAGTATTACAATTTTTAAGCAAGAAACCAGAAAAAGCCAGAACAGGGCAAATTTCACATGTCAAGTCCAAATTAAAGTCCATTGGAATTTCTTGATGAGGGTTTCCAAAAGCATCCATCTGCTGAGTTACTCCTCATTTTTCTTTTGCCTGCCAAGGCTGGACTGATGATTGATGAATTCAGGATTTGTTGTCAGGCACTTTGATAACTGTTGGAGTGGCTAGAATCAGTTCCCTCTTAAATGGCCTCTAGATAGGGAGAGAAAACAAATTTAGCCATCATTTTAGAACAATAGTGGGTTGTCTCCCTCAGCTGCAGGTGGGCACAGTATTGCAGATCAAGAATTGAAATCTTACGGCTGAGTAGTATTGTCTTACTAGGAACAAAATCATCAATGAGACCTAACTGTCTAAATAACATAAGAACTTGAGTCTGATGTCTGGGATATATAATCCCTTGGCCTCTTAAAGAACTATACTGATGACTTTAATCTTTGGTTATACTTTCCTTTTAGGTGTTTAAGATCATATTGTTGGCCCAAATAAACCAGCTTATTTTTACTTTTAAGGTCATTTGAGGATCTGTTCCTCAGGGGTCACATGGGCTTTGGGGGGACCCCCTGGCACCTCAGGCTTTTCTTTTACCAGTTCCATCTATGTGAAGATAAGTCAAGAGGTCCTGCTTGACCTGGGCTTTGCTTGGAAGCATGGAGGAAATGTTTCCTCTGTGTTGACCCTCCTCTTTGTAGATTGGACACTGGCTGGTTTAAGTCCATCTTTTGGGGGCTCCATGACCTCCCTGAACAAGAGGACAGGTGACTCAACAGTTAAAGGACATATTGAGAGATGCTCCATAGTCCCTTGGAACTTAGTCAGCCTTGGAGGGCAAGAAACAAAAAATTGTCGCTTTTAGTCCCTCTGACCAAATTAGTGTAGGCCTCAAAGTCTGGCTATTAAACATCCAAGAAGGTTAGTCACACCAATCTGGTACTTTTAATTACCATGTGCCATGTAGATAAAGCTTGGGCAAAAACCAAACATTCTTAAATAAACCTGGATGAGACATCCTTAAACTGGTTGACTAAACTATGACCTTAGAAATTTTAAGATTATTTATACATTATCTTTGTCTCATCCTTGATGGATCATTAATAAACCTACATGGACCTCCATCATTTGCTTAGGCTTTTTTATTTTTAAGTTTTACATATAAAACCTTTTAAAATATCTCCATTTTATGACTTTTTAACATCTTTTATGTTTTTTTAACAACTGTGAGACATAACATTAACAAATAAATTTTTTATCTGTTCTGAGAATTTTTTTTCCTGGGGATACTAAGCAATGTCTATCCCCTTTTTAGGTTGTAGTATCAAACCAATGTTTGATTACATTAAAGTTTCTCTGGGGAACCAATAAATTTACTGAGCTACTTACAGAGATGACTGAAGGGTTACTGATGTATATGGGTGACCTGAGAGCATGTATACTGGAAAGCCTTAACCCAGAATGGATCAAACCTTTTCTTCCTAGCTTCCCCCAGATTATATACTTTAGTCCTTCCCAAACCCAGGAGACCATATGTGATTAGGGCCAAATTACATACAGTTGGCTGGGAAGAGCAGCTGGATACTCAGGTGAGGGTCCAATGACCCTGTTTACCCTTCCTCCTTTAATTAAAGAATACGATACTTAAGTTAACAAGTCCAATTGTGATGATCTTTTGTTAGTGGACACAGCTGAAGTCATGAAGATGGTAGTTGTTTGACTCAGAAGAAAGTTATGTGTAGCATCATCTTATATATAAGATAATGTAATTAGTATTACCCATGTACATACTGTGTTTTATAAGTTTTTAGGTAAACCTTATAGAAAACACAAAACAGTTAAAAATCTTTTTTACCTTATGTAGTTTAGAGAGTGGACTACCAAAACCTTGCTTTAGGTAGAAAGAAGCAACTCGTACATAAACATTATCAAATTGATGTTTACAACTTCCAGCATAATCAGTTTAAGAAAACTGTCATGCTTTAGTTACTGACTGAGGAATTCTAGGCAGAAGATCCTCTCTGTTCATCAATTGTGAATTGTTCTCTTTTTGTTGTTTTTTATTAGTTAGATTTACCTTTGGATATTTTATACATTTATATTAGTCTGTGGTACTGACTTTACTCAGTACTGTGATCAAATAGAGAATCCCATGAACTACTTTTACTATAGATAACTAATTTCTTTTGAAATTAGTTTACACCTTAGCTATTTTTAACTGTACAGTGCCTTTAATCTTAGGCTGTTTTGTTGTTCTCCTTTTTCTTGTCACAGGGTCAGAGAGCCAGCTTGGACCTGGAAAAGAGTCTTGGAGAACATATCTTGAGATGATAGGCTTGAGTCTGAAGTGGGAGGGCCAATCCTGTCTCCAGAGTCAACTTCTCAGTGAGCTCAAATAGCACATGACAATTTACCAATATAATTAATACAAAAAATTGTTTATCCATATATTACGTTTAAACTAAGGCAAGACTGTTAACTCGCATGGTGAATTCCTTTGAAGAGGGCTGTCAGTCTGGATTGAAAAAATATTTTATAATTTCTTTTTTCTTAGTCTATCTATATCATTGTAACTAGAAGTTACCCAGGGAATGATGGGGCAGGAACAAAAGCAAGCATACAGCAACTGAGCATCAGAGAGGGAAATACTCTATTTCTGAGAAAAACAGGCTTAGAATCACAATGCAGAAAAGGGAGGGATTAAGACCAGTGGAGTCCGTATCTTAAGTCTCCCACCCAAATAGGCTATCCCTTTTAACCTCCCATTGTAACTATGTATTGGTAGCAGCTTGTCTCTTGTAAGGTTTGGCCCTGGAATACAGAAAATTCCCATGAGCTTTCTAGGTCTAGCCATCACACAGTGTCAGCTCCCTTTGTACCTGGATAGTCTTGAAGGCATATGGCTAGAAAAACTTTAAACTCTCTTTAGAAACTGACAAATATTTTATGTAAAACAGTAAGAATTTAAAATAGTTACTTTTGGAAATCAGCAAGTACCACATAAAAGGTGTTTAAATCTAAAATTTTTTTAACTATTAGGTAAAGATGTCATGTAAACAATGTCAAAACCTAAAAATAATTTATTTTAAACAATGTAAAAACTTAAAAGTTATCTTTAAAAACCAGTAAATATACCATACAAAAAGTTAAAACTCAAGGAAATCCCCTTTAGAAACAGGCCCAAACAATGTTAAAATTTAAACTTCTGGCTGGGCATGGTAGAGCATGCCTATAGTCCCAGCACTTAGGAGGTAGAGGCAGGCAGATCTCTGTGAGTTCAAGGCCAGCCTGATCTATATAAGTGCATTCCAGGACAGCTGGGGCTACAGGAAAACCCTATCTCAAATAGACCAAAAAAAAAAAAATTTAAACTCCCATTGTGGAGATCTGGCATTACTTCCTTAGTCTGAAAAATCCCATCCCCCACCAGGATATAAGCCCTGTGGGATTCACATGTCTCACAGATTAAGTGTAGACAGCAACCATTCTTTTACAAAGCACCCCAGTTAAGTTAGACTTGATGTAACAGGAAAAAGTACCTTCAGATATAAATATATATATGCCCCAAATAGAAAAGCAAAGCAAAGGAATTTGTCTCTCACCAACCATAGTAGCTGTAATGCCAAGCTAAGTTTTCTGTATCTCTTCATTTCTAGATACAAGCTATGCTGGAACAGAAACTCGTAAAGGCAGTAGAAGGGACAGGGTGTTGTGTCCAGCACATAAATCACTGAGTTGTTGCTCTGAAAGCATATGTCTTGAGCATGGCCCCTGACTTTCCATGTACACTGAAATTTAAAATGCTTAGATCTAGTTAAAAAAGCAGCTGCCTCAGGACCACATGGTTTGAGTACAGTTTGTTTGGTGTCTAATAGGGCCTAAGATCAAAATTTCAAGCCCCTCTGCCTGAGAAAAAGTTTAGGGAAAAAAAAATGTCTTTTAAAATCTTTTTTCCATTTGTCCATGGGACAAGCTGCCTTACATTCTTTAAATGCTCCAAAACCATCCAGCCACTTCAGCCTATGCCTGAATACCCCAAGGCAAGATAACAAAATGGATAAGGAAGTTTACCTGCTCTCTTAAGAGCCAAATTCAATGTGTGTGTGAAAAATCCCTGCATGACCATCAAATAAGTTATTAGAATTTTGGGGATCCATCAAGTCATAGCCCACGGGATAGGAAAGGAAAGAGGGGTGAAATGCTGAGTCTTAGTGGAACATTCCCCAGACCTGGAGTCCAGAGCACAAGTCTGACCACAAACTTCAGAGAACCGCAACCTCTCTAGAAGCTTTTAACTAGTCGTTGTGTAACTGGGTTTTGCAGTAGAGAAACATATAGATAGGAGATCTTTGCTGACACCTGGGCGGGCAGTCTGGGTCCATTCAGAGGGCTAGGAGCCTTTGGCTAACATCAGGGAGTGGCTCTGATCAGAAAGCTTCAATTGCTCTTACATCTTGAATGGTCCCTTGGGAAGGTTAAACTGAAAGTAAAAGGGGGAAGGGAGCGAATGCCGATCCTCAGAGCAGGATGGCCGAGGCTTAGTAGCTGATGTCCTCTTTTGGGGAGTACTCACCCTCCTCCTGTGCCCATTCCAGAGAGCCCCCTCCCAGCCCCACATTGGGCGCCAGCCGCCAGCCCCTTCTCAGCCCAAACTCCGCTGCCTCTGGGAGACTTTTGTGCAGCGGTTCCCATAGCGGAAGATTGGGGCTAGGAGAGAGACCAGTACGGGGAGGGGGCCTCAGGCAGCAGTGAGGATGATGAGGAAGAAAACACCCAGGAGGCTGTGTCAGTGGACAGCTTGTTTATTATGGCAGAAGCAGAGGTTTATATAGGAAAGCTTCCCAGGCAAAGAGGCAGGGTTGGGTTTTTCCGCAGGCCGGCAGGTAGAGGGAGGGTGGGGGCCACTAAGGCTATGTGGCCTTTGTCCCGTCCTCCAGTCACATAATCTACAAGGAACAGGGTTAGGATTAAAGGATTAGAGGCTTAATGGTTTTGCTTGGGAGTTGTTGTGTAAGAGACAGTGTCCCTAGAATGAAGTGGGCCAGCTTCCTGCTGCCCTCACTAGGAGGTATCCGGCCTGGTGGCCATGCTGTACATTCCAGGCACTCTCAATTTATCCCAACACCCATCTTGTTTTTTAATATGAGGTCTCTCTCACTGCCTACCCCATTGCCCCCACCAGACCTTGGGGTACAGACATGAACAGCAGTACCTGGCTTTTATATGGATGCCTGGGATCAAACTCAGGTCTTCATGCTTGAGCATAGAGCACTTAGCAGCTGAGCCACCTCCCATCCCCGGCATCCCAAAATACTTCTATATACAGTGTCAACTCAAACTACAATTCTGCCACCCAACCTGTAAATTCCTCATGGAAGGAGACTAAGTCTGACTCAGAGTTGAATCCTTGCTGAGGATGCTTGTTAAGCATTTGTAGACTTCAACTCCAGGAAGAGCTCCAGGGATAAAAGGAGAAACCATGCACACAAGGGCAGCTGGGGACTCCTGCTTGCCCTGGGACTTAACAAGGGCTGTGCTTCCAGGCCTTCTCCATAAATAAAAAGCCACACCCTGGGGTTAGAAAACTCTATTCACATTCCAGCCTCACCTCTCAACTGATTCTTTGTGTATGTGCATGCATGGTGTGCATGTGTATGTATGTTGGCGTGTGTGTGTGTGTGTGTGTTTATGTGCATGCAGAGGTCAGAGATTGATGCTGGGTGTCTTCCTTGATCCCTCTCCATCTTATATAACAAGATAGGGTCTTTCACGGGAGCCCAGAGCTCATGGATTCAGCTAGTCTAGCTTGCCAGTTTGTTTTAAGTATCTCTTGGCCCAGCCTCCTAAGTGCTAAGATTACAGGTGGGTCACTGCACACACTGGCTCAGAATTTATGTGCATTCTGGGGATCCAAACTCCTGTCCTATGCTTGCATAGCAAGCACTTCACCCACTGAGCCCTCTCCCAGCTTTAGTTACTTCCTGCATGCCCTTGGACAAAGCATTTCATTCGTTCTCAGTCAGCATTTAAGGGGCATTATGGTGGCTTTGTGGTGTGTCAGTATATGTAAGGTAAACTACAATTCCCAGAATTCCCTTACTCATAGGGTCCTGGATGGGGTTGTTCCTGAGCAACCTGTGTGCAAGATTTGGAAGGAGGAAGTGACGTGCAGCCATGTTGTGCTCTGTAGGTGACAGATGATCCTTGGACTGCTGCTTACCTTGCTGATCTGAGGAAACTTCTGGGCCTATAGGGTCTCTAGCTCCAGAACCAGGTACATGGGGCTTTGGGGTGGCTGAGTTTATCTCATAGGTCACCTGCCATTGAGATTGCAGGCTCTGGGAGCCACGTGTGTTACTGAAGATGTTAGGTTCAGAATCTGGGCCCTGACAGCCCCAAAAAGTAAGGTTCAGCCACCCATCTTCAATATACCAATTAAACAGTCAAGGAACAGTGAAAAATAGAGAAATTCCAGTCATCCATAAATCTGTCTTGTCCGAAATAGTAAAATGTATGTGGTCCCATTCATCAGTGATGTTATTCTCTAGGATCCTGCGTCTCTACCACAAGGTGATCTGAAAAGTTGTCAGAACTGAGTGAGAGAAACAAATCCCCTTTGGCTAGCCCCAGGCCTCTGTCCTTCCCCCAGCATGAGATTCCCAGGAAAATTTTAATTCTTTGGGGTCCATTTTTTCAATAGACTGAAAACAGAAAGAGAGGTACAGTGTCCCTTCAGATTCTCTCCTCTCCCACCAGGGAGCTCACCGACCTAGCTCCAGTTTCCCCTTTATCACAGCAATCCACCTGACCTCAGGCCCAGCAGATACAGAGACAAGACCTTGTGCAGACCAAGTAGCCAGCTCTCACCTACAAGGTGGCCTGGTCCTATCCTGGAATAAACCCTCTGTTCTCCACAGCTCATGTAGGTCTGGCCTCACCAATGGAGCCCATGTACACTTTGACAGGAAGCTCTAAGGAGCTAGGGATAGGAAAAGAAACAAGCCATCACTTTCCTGGGTCTTAGGTTCCCAACTACTGAGCTGGGCATGGTGCAGGCCTAGTACTCAGGAGGTGGAGGTAGTAAGGATCATGAGTTTAAGTTTGAGGCATTCTAGGCTATATAGCAAAACCTTGTCTTACAAATAACCACCTTCAGGGCTGGAGAGATGGCTCAGTGGTTAAGAGCACTGGCTTACACTGGTTTCTCTTGCAGAGGACCAGGGTTCAATTCCCAGCACTCTCATGGTGGCTAACAGCCATCTGTAACTTCAGTTCCAGGAGATTTGACCCCATCTTCTGACCTCCATGGGCATTGCATGACACTGGTGTGCTTACACACATGCAGACAATACACTCATATACATAAAATAAAAATAATAAAAATACTTTTAAAAAGAGCTACCATCATAGAAAATGAAAGACAAAATCCCAGGTTGGGGTTATAACGCAGTTGTAGAGTGCTTGCCTAAAATTCATGAAGCCTTGGGTTCAATTCCCAGTACCCCATAACCAGACATGTTGACACATGCCTGCAATCCCAGCACTTGGGAGAGAGAGGCAAGAGGATCAAGAGTTGAAAACCAACCTGGACTACATAGAATGTTTAAGGCCAGCCCAGGCTACATGACTCTTTCTCAAAAAGGGAAAGATGAAAATCCTGGATCATGGGGGCTGGAGAGATGGCTCAGCAGTTAAGAACACTGGTTGTTCTTGCAGAAGTCCCACGTTCAAATCCCAGCATCCACGCGGCAGCTAACAACTGTCTGTAACTCCAGTTCCAGGGGATCAGACAGCCTCTTCTGTCTTCCGTAGGCATTGCACGACACCGGTGCACTTACCTGCATGCAGGCATACACCCATACACATAAAATAAAAATAATAAATAAAAAAATATATTTTTTAATCCTGGGTCAGTAAGATGGCTCCACAGGTAAAAGTGCTTACCACCAAGTCTGGCAACCTGAGTTCAAACCCTGGAGCCTACATGGTGGAAGGAGAGAACCAACCTCTGAAAGTTGTCCTCTGACCGCCCCAACATGTGTGCTGTGGCTCCTTGGGTATTGAAAGGACAAGGGAGACTAGCGGGAGGTAGGCAGGGGGATGGTGAGGGGATAGGAGGAGCAACCAAAGCATATATGAAAAGTCATAATGAAGCCTATTACTTTGTATGTTAATTAGAATTTAAAGAGGGAGGAGGAGGAAGAGGAAGAAGAGGAGGAGGAGGAAGAGGAGGAGGAGGAGGAGGAGGAAGAGGAGGAGGAGGAGGAGGAGGCACCTAGCCTCCTGGACCTTGAGACTGTGACTTCTCAGGGTTAAAGAGAGGCCTTTGGGCCCTGCCCACCAGTTGGTTAAGCCAAACACCTACATGTTATTTTTCTCTCTGTTAATTCTCAGGCCAAAGACCTTCTGTACTTGGCATGGGACGTGAGCATTCACAGCCATGATTCTGTGCTGCTCACCCAGCCAGTGGTGAAGAGACTGCTATTTGGATTTTACATTTCTAATCTACCACAGACAAAGATTTTTCTAAAAAGCAATAACAACAAATAATTGGAAAATAAAATACAACAGCACAGAAAAGAGAGCAAAGGGGGCTGGAGAGGTGGCTCAGGGGTTAAGCATGGTGGCTGGTCTTGCAGAGGACCCGGGTTCAGTTCCCAGCACCCACATGGTAGCTAACAACTGTCTGTAATTCCAGTTCCAGAGGATGCGGCACCCTCTTCTTCAACTATATACATACATATATATGCATATATATGTAATTATATACATATATGCATATATGGAACTATACATAGATCCATATATGTATATATTTATATATGTCTTTTTTTGAGACAGGGTCTCCCTATAGCCCAGCTGACCTGGAACTCACTATCTAGACTAGGCTGGGAGATCTGCCTGCCCCAGCCTCCCAAATGAATGTTGGGATTAAAGGCATGCACCACTACACTCATTGCCTTTTAATTTTTTTAGTTTTTTTTTTTAATTGTGTGTGGTATGTGTGTGTGTGTGTGTATGTACCTGCCCATGGAGGCTGGAGGTGTTGGGTTCCTGGAGCTGGAGTTACAGGTGGTTGAGACTTACCTGATATGGGTGCTGACTATGGAATTCTGGTCTGGGAAGAACAGCCAGTGCTCTTAACTGCTAAGCCATCTCTCCAGCCTCACAAGAATTTTTTTTTTTTTTTTTTTTTTTTTTTGAGACCTGGTTTCCTGTAGCTCAGACTGGCCTTGGACTCGATATATAGCCAAGGTTAGCCTTCAACTCCTGATCCTCCTGTCCCCATCTCCCAAGTGCTGAGATTAAAGGCATGTACCATCATGCTCTGAAACTTAAAAAAAAAAAAAAAAAAAACTGAAAGAAAATGAAATGCAAAAAATTCAATTATCTGAGCCTAGATATTTTATTAGCATTTATAGTCATAAAGTTACTTCATCAAATTGCTAGAAGCATTCTTAAATGCTGACTCTCAATTACAACACCTTTCTAATCCCAGACTGGCAACCAGCAATTTGTGGGAGGTGTAGTGTGTGGACCACACTTTGAGGAAGCCCACCCATGCTGGCCACCCAGGATACAGGTCTCTGCAGCCTGACACACAGACACTGATGCACAGGGTCCTTGCCCTTTCAGTGCAGAACCAAGAAAATAGGCCTGGGAGCCATTCAGTCAGTGACTTTGCTTCAAGACCAGGCCTCTCCAGCTCAGATGAAGCAGGGCCATGAGATGGTCTAAGTGAGAGTGGATTGTAAACACTCTCCCATGCGTGGTCCCAGGTATCTGAGATTCACCCAGGGCTAACTGATTGGCAGTTGGTAAAAGGACTTGTCAAGCAGCACATTTTAACCCTGTGGGAATAGAGGCAGAGCTGGACAGACAGGTGACGTCTTGCTGGGCCCAGCCTCAGCTGAAGGGTTTCTGAGATCTGTCTGACTCTAAGGAAGGACACAAGTTCTGCCTCAGGCCTGGAGTCTCACAAGGACACAGAGGGAGGAAGTCGGGGGCCACCTCTTTGTGAGATAAACTGCAGACTGGAGGCAGTGAAGTCTGTAGGGAACCCAGGGCCTTTAGCTCCTCAAGGCTCCTGGGACTGGGAGGGAGGTTAGGACTGTCTTCTTGGGAAGTGCAGAGTCCATGAAGTGCTGATCAGCAGGGGTGAGCCATGTTTGATAAGGAAATAAAAGTGGGTATGTCTTTTTTACGTTGATTAATTGACTGAGTTGTGTGTATGTGTATATGTGCCACAGCACATGTGGAGGTCAAAGGGAGTTGGTTTTCTCCTTCTACCATGGAGGATCCGGGGATAGAACTCAGGTTGACAGGCTTGGCAGCAAGCACCTTTACCTGCTAAGCCATCTTGCTGGCCCAAGAGTGGACATGTTTAAGCACAAAGGAAAGACTCTCTGTGGGTCCTTATTATAACAGGGGGAGAATTTGATCTACCACATGCATTCCTAACAAGGTAAAGGCACCCCACCCCCAAAGGGAGCAAGCATGGTCTGTTTATATGTAAAATACATACATGTCCACAGTCTGCAAGCGGATTCAATAGTTCCTTCTTATCTGTTAGTCCACTTACCATGGTTTCTGTTACCTGCAGTCAGAAAGTATTAAATGGAAAATTCCAGAAATAAATAATCTACACATTTAAATGCTTTTTATTACATGATGTTGTAACAATCATTCTATTTTATTATTAGGTATTATTGTTAATCTCTTACTGTGCCTAATTATAAATTAAATTTTACTCTAGTGTGTATGTGTGATATATATATGACGTTGTAACAATCATTCTATTTTATTATTAGGTATTATTGTTAATCTCTTCCTGTGCCTAATTATAAATTACATTTTACTCTAGTGTGTATGTGTGATATATATATGACGTTGTAACAATCATTCTATTTTATTATTAGGTATTATTGTTAATATCTTACTGTGCCTAATTATAAATTAAATTTTACTCTAGTGTGTATGTGTGATATATATATGAATAAACATTAATAGGGTTTGGTACTATCTGCACCTGCAGGATGGCTTGGAATGTACCCCTCCCCCAAAGATAAGGGGGACCTCCTGCAGTATATCTGTACAGGCTTATGATAAAGAAGGGGGCATTTACAACGGTTCCTAGCGGTATGATAATGAAAAAAACCTTAGACACACTAACTAGGGGATCCATAGTCCTGCTTTCATGTAGGTGGACGCCACAAGCCACTGCAGTTTGTTCCCACATGCAATTGTGGATCACTGGTGAGAACCAGGGATATCCAAATTACACTATGAATCACCATAAACTCCCAAAGCTGGGGACACTGGAAACAGGGACACCACCGAGTTTGCAGCCCATGCCTGCCACACTTCTGTCCTGAGGTTCTCTTCCAGAGTCCTGGTCTGTCCACATGTTGTTCCTTGGCTCACTGAAATCTCAGAGCTGGGATAGGAAGTTGCCATGTCACCTCTGGCACTGCATGAGGGAGCCTGGGAGGTCTGGGAGAGATTGTAGTGAGCCCTAATGAACCAGTCCCTGCTCCAATACCAGTTCCAAAGACAGGGTCTCAAGCCAGTGGCTGTTCCAGACATGTTAGCCAAATGGGGGAACACATCCCTTCTCATCCCTGGACCCAACCCCATTTTTGTCAGAGGCTGGAACATCCCAAAACTTCTTCTCCCTTCCCACTCAGCATCCCCAAATTTCCCCTCCCTCTTTACCCCAGCATCCCCAAACTCCCCCCCCCCACCAACATCTCCAAACTTTTCTGCCTCCCCACCCCACGTCCACCCTGGTTTGGGCTGGTCCATGCTTTAGGAGGTTTCTAACAGCCTCCCTGTTCCACTTAGCTTGAAAGATCTCAAAATACAGGCTGAATCTTGTCACTCCCCTCTGCTTAAAGCTTTTCTCCTTGGGTTTAGAGTAACTGCCTGCCTTGCAGGTTTTAGAAACTCAAGTTCATTCCTGCCTCATGGCCTTGACCCAGACCACTATGTCTGCCTAAAATATTCCTCTTTGCCCCCTGCCCATGTCTGCCTCAAAAGTCACTCCCCAGAGCTTCCCCCAACCCCCCCTACCTGCCGCTGTCCTCCCCCCAGCCCGTTCCTCTTTCACCACACATAGCTGTCATGCTTTGTAATGATTGGGTTGCTGGTTTATTATTGTCTTTATTTCCACCAGAATGTTCATTTCCTCAGGGTAGGGACCAGGTCCATCTTGCCCACTACTTTATATTCAAGTCCCAATAAGAGCCTGGCACTTGCTTGGCATCCAGTAATTATTTGTTGACTGGGTGAATGTGTGGCAGGAGAGAGTAGGGACTGGAGAAAGGGATGTCAAGATTAACATATGAAGGAAGGCCCGGAAACCCTTTCTTTCCTGGGCTGCTTACTAGAAATAGCATGTGTGAGGAAAGCCTACAATACACAAATGCAGGAGGCAGGTGCTGTATAAATAAACTATAAAGGGTCATGAGACTCCTGTGCCAGCACTTTTGGGGATATGCCTTTTCCCACCTCTCTAGCCTTCCTCCCATTCTCAGGAGTGCCTTTCTCTATCTTTAAAAAAAATATTTTATTTATTATTTGTATGTGTGTGTGTGTGTGTGTGTGTGAGAGAGAGAGAGAGAGAGAGAGAGAGAGAGAGAGAGAGAGTATGTGTATGTGTATGTAAGTGTGTGTATGAGTGTATTGCCTGAATGTATATGAGTACACACATGCCAAGCAATGCCCAAGGAGGTCAGAAGAGGGTATTGGATTCCCCTGGAACTGGAGTTACAGATGTTGTTAGCCACCATGTGGGTGCTGGGACTCTAACCCCAGTCCTCTGCAAGAGCAGCCAGTGCTGAGCCATCTCTTCAGCACCCCCACACCCCCCCCATTTCTCTCTCTTAATAGACCATCTCTATTTCTATCACTTTACAACATGTCCCTGATGCAATTCTCTGTCCTAGGACACAGGAACCTAGAAATCTTAGCAAGTGCCTCCTAGACTCCGATCAGTGCCTATAGCAAAATCTTGCATGAACAAATGCTGTGCCCCAGAAAGGGGCAGGCTGGTGTGAATATGCATGTCACTGTTCAGGGGACCTGGATTGCTCCCCATCAGTCTCCTATCCCAGACTGCTATCCAGATTCTTATGGATAGGTGATAAAAAGGGACTAAGATCAGAAAGGGCACTGCCCACTCTTCTCCAGGGACAAGGCCTTCCCAATCTTTATCATCTACCTGTCTATACCAGCAGTTAACTAGAGGGATCAGAGTTAAGCTGACACCTCTTCCCCAAATGACTTGATCCAAGAGCTGGAAGGACAAGAGATCATCCTTGGACAAATCTAATATAAATTTCCCAACAGCTGGGCAGGAGGGGAGAGGAGGCTTAGGCACCACTCCTAATATGCTGGCAAGGTTAGCAGTGCTGACGTGTTCCTACATGTCCCTTATGGTCAGGGTACTGTCATAACTTCTGTACAGTTTCCAGGAAAAATACCCACACATTACCTGAACCAGCCACATTAGTTCACTGTGCCGTTAGAAACACTAGTGGGCTTGTATCTACAAGGAATTTTCAGGTCTGCGATCCTCCTGGCTCAGCTGACAACCATCTATGCAACACTCTAGGGAAGAAAGGAGAAGGAATGTCAAATATCTAGCATCTACTCAGGCTGTGCTGAGTGTTTTAGACCTAGTAACTCACTGGTGAGTCACTCTCTATGAAGTCAATTTAGTATTCTCATTTTACCAAAGAGGAAACAGAGACTCAGAGACAGTAAGAAACTTACCCCAAACCACAAAGTTATTAACTAGAAACCCATTAGGTATTCTTCCACAGACCAGCTCGTGTTTTCTAAGTCTTAGGGATATGTGATGAAAGATTTATAGTTGGATTAAATAGAAACATCACTGTGCAATCCATGATCAAGACAGGCTTCACTGGGGAGGAGTCACCGTTCACATAGCCAAGTAACATCTGTGGCCCAGTCAAAAGATGAGCATTGGGAGGCCTGGGCTGGATGAAGGGAGATGGAGGTGGAGTTCAGGGCCTGTAATGAAAACCTTAGTGGCCAGGGGGCCTTAAGTAGCTCCTTTACCTCTCTGAGCATCAATTTCTCCAATGACAAACAGAAAGATTGAACAATATACAGGCCAAGCAGCCTTATCCAAAACCCTGTAGCATGGTTAACCTTGATAGTCAACTTGAGGAGACTTAGACTCACCAAGCAGACACACATCTCGGTATGTGTGTGAAGACATATCCAGAAAGGTTTAACTGGAGGAAGGCCCACCGTGAATGTGGGCAGCACCATCCCATGGGCTGGGGTCCAAGACTGATTAAAAAGGAGAAGCAAGCTGAGACCAGCATTCATCTCTCGCTGCTTCCTGACGGGACATGGTGTGACCAGCTGCCTCGTGCTCCTGCCACCACCACAGCCTGTCTCATCACCACGCCTTCCCACTGGACCCTCAAACCATGAGCCCCAATAAAACCTTTTTTCCTTCCTTCGAGTTGTTTTTGTCATGTATCTGATCACAACAACAAGAAAAGTAACTAATACTTCCTGCAATTAAAAAAAATTAGCACTGGGGCTGAAGAGATGGCTCAGCAGTTAAGAGCACTGACTGCTCTTGCAGAGGACCCAGGTTCGATTCCCAGCACCCACATGGCAGCTATGAGCCGTCCTTAACTCCACTTCCAGGGAAATCCGAAGCCCTCTTCTGACCTCCACAGCATTGCATGACATGGGTACACTCACATACATGCAGGCAATACACTCATACACATAAAAATAAAAATAATAATAATAAATTAGCACTAATAGAGCATGACCCTCATAAGTTCCAGGTTTTAAAGCTGTGTGTGGTGGTACATGCCTGTAATCCCAGCACTCAGGAGACTAAGACAGAAGGACCTTGAGTTTGAAGACAACCTATCTCAAAGGAAGGGGAGGGGAGAGAGGGAGGGAGGGAGGGAGGAAGGAAGGAAGGAAGGAAGGAAGGAAGAAATATGGGGAGGGATGAAGAGGGGGAGGAAGAAGAAGGAAAGAGAGATGGAGAAGAGAAAACTGATGGAAGGGAAAAGAAGAAAAGAGAAAGCTCCAGGTTTTGGAGCATTTTGGATTTTGTATTTCCAGATTTCCTGAACTGGTAGTCTATGCAAATATTTTAATATTTAGGGTGAAAAAACTCCAAAATCTGAAGCATTTCTGGTCTAAGCGTTTTGGGCAGAGAATACTCAACTAGTACCATTTCTAGCTCTACGGTTCCATGAATCTGTTAGTCATCCTGCCAACTCTCACTTAAATTTCCTGGACATGCAAGTGCCTTTCTTAAATTCTCTTTTGACAGCTACCACACTTTGTCTTCAAGTCATGAAAGTTCAAGGCGTTTGTTTCCCCTTATCCCAAACCCACACTCTTCCATGTTAATCAGATGTCCTTCATCCAATTTACCCAGCCCTGCCTCCCCCTTCCATTCTGGTTTAGGTTGTAGCTGCTTTCCAACCCATCTCTCAGCCTCAATTCTGCCCCGGCCTGTGGACGCTACCAGTCAAATCTTGTTACAAGACCATGAAACTGGTCTCTCTTCTAAATGCTTAGTGACTCTATCACTTAAAACCACAGTCCTGCCCTCTGAAAACTCCCAGTCTGGTCCCAACCTGACCTCTCTGCTTTCTTTATTATCCGTAGGTGTACCTGGTACTCTGTGTAGATCAGCTGGTTTGACTGTCCCAGAAGGACTTGCAGTACAGGGGTGGATAAATGTAGCAGGCAATAGTCTAGCCAAGGGGATCATAGAGTTCTCTGCTATTTGGTTGGTATTTTACCTTCTGTAAAATACCTCCACTGACTTACTGTATTTTCACAACCATCTGTGATTTGGCTAGTCAGCCTGCTACCTTCTTGCTTCATGAGTCCTAGAGATGGAATTGCTTAAAAGACATCTTGAGAATTAGAACCCAGGTCCCTAGACTCTTGATTTCTTTCTGGTATTGTATATTCTTGCTTAAAAAATATTTTATTTTTATTATTTTAGTGTAAAAGTGTATTGCCTGCATGTGTGTAAGTGCACCGGTGTTGTGCATGCCCATGGAGGTCGGAAGAGGGTGTTAGATTCCCCTGGAGCTGGGGTTATTAGATAGTTGTTAGCTGCCATGTGGGTGCTAGGAATCAAACCTGGGGCCTAGGCTGGGTTCACATTCAATGTGGAGGATGATCTTGAATTTGTGATCCTGCATCCAGCTCCCCAGCAAGGTGTGCACCACCATGCCAAGTTTATGTGGTGCTGGCAATAGAACTTAGGGCTTCATGCATGCTAGATAAACACTTTACCAACAGTGATATTTCCAACCCATCAGTGGGCCTTTTATAAGAGTGTAAGAGGGCTGAGGGAAGGCTATAGGAATGACTAGCCTCTGTTCTAGGAGTTTCCTGCAGGAATGATGTGCCTTTGACCTTGGAAAGACAAGATGTCAAAGCCTTCTGGACATAGGTGTTCTGCATGAGCAACCAGCAGTGGCTACCTGGCAGTGCACCTGCCTCTGTCCCCCAGTCAGCAGGCTTCTGCTTTTGAAGTATCACCAATGGGCCCCAGAAGGCCAATGATGCTTCATTCTGGGACAGGGTTCTAGGACTGCAGCAACTGCCAAGTTGAAGATGGAGCAAGCTGCTGGGCTGGGTTATCCCAAGGTTGTCAGGGGTCCAGGAGGACAATGCCAAGGGCATCAAATAATGTCAGTGACCCAGATACTGTCCTTCAGCTGAGATGGCCTGAGATCCTCTTGGAGTGGACCCTACAGCTGGGCTTTTGCCTTTGGCCTTATCTGGCACAGAAAGTGCCAGCCTGGAAGGAGACTACCCGCCCCCACTGTTTGCGACTCTGGATGTTTTCTAAATTTACAGACCAGAAAGGTCAGAGATGAGAGGTGTGGAGAAACTACAGATTTTCCCAAATACCATGATCTTGTTTCCCCTGCTGTGGCACATGTAGTCTCAGAGGGAATGACTTCCCCCTCTCCCCACCTTCTTGACCCTCATCTGTGTATAAGTAGCCAGAATTAAGTTCAAGGCAGAGGGCATTCTGCAACTGTAGCCTGTAACCTGTAACCTGAAGTGGGCCCTTCCCTCTGTGAGCTGCCTTGTCTCTATCTGAGCAGTGAGTTGTCTGGGGCCATTCTTGTCTCTGGAATTCGCCAGCCCAGCTTCAGGGTGGTGAGCAGGGGAGGCCTGGAAGGTTGTCAATAACACACACCCACAGGAATGTTGTGCCCATGGCCTGGCTGTTCCTGCCCCCAGGTTCTTTCTGGAAAGTGCCCCATGGAAGGGAATCCAATGTACAACCAGAAATGTTAGGGACCCTCTTTAGGTGGACTTTGCTGGTGTCATTTGGGAGAGTCTGGGTCATCACTCTACCCCACTTCCTCTCACTCTCCTGAATCACAAACACAACTATCTCCTCCTGAGCTTAATGATTAGCATCAGGGGAGGGTCAACAGCCCTGGGTCCAGAGGCAGCTGGCCAGGCCCTTATTGACAAAGCACCTTCCCCTAAGTTATCTCTACATCAAAGCTTTTGGGGAAGCAATATCTCAATTTCAACAAAGATGAAGTATGAAATAACTGATCTGAGGTCACACAGCCAAGGCTTGGTAGGCATAGGTCTGCTTCAGAGCATCATCTGCATCTGCAGCAGCTAATGCCTGTCCTTAGACCCATGCCGGGCTTACTACTCATAGAATCAAGGTCCTTATTCCCAGAGATGCTGATTCAAGAGCACAGGAGCCTGCAGTTTAAACAAAAGGCTTCTCTCCTGTGAGGACACAAAACCTGGCCCCCAACACTGTCCTCAGCCTCTGCCTTTGGCTGTCACCAATGGAGAATTCCATGTCTATTGAGTTCCAACTCACAGGAGTCATATCTTTGATTCCCAGGCCCCATGGTCTCTGTGTGGCAGCCCTACCTTGGCAGCTGAGGTTAGGGTCCTCTTCAGTCTCTTCAGTCTCCTCTAGTTTCCTTCAACCCCATTGCCTTTGCCTGTCTTGTCACACTGAACTCACAGGTACATTGATAAGTCATGTTTTTTAACCCAGGCTGATCTCAAATTCATGATCCTCCAGTCTCAGCTTCCTGAGTGCTAGGATTATAGGCATGCACCATCACGCTTGACTCAGTCAGATTTTTAAAAATCTATCCATATACATTTCTGTTTTATTTATGGTTCTATAGAACAGGCCACTTGAATGAATTATAAGTAAGAAAACGCATTAATTCATAAAACAAACCCAACCACAGGTCTCCACATAAACCTGGTGCTCAAGTGGGTCTGGGAGGTGCCACCACCTGCCACAGTCTTGCAACATCCCTCTCCAGCACCACCCCATTTCTACTTGTTGACTTCCTCCAGTATGTGTCTTGCTGCTCCAGCCCCTTTCCTGGCACCTGGGAAGTCCCCAGTCCCCAAGCTGTGCAGACTGCAGTCCCAGCCTCTCCACCCCAGCAGGAAGGCAGAAGCTATGCTGAGGCATTAAAGCTATTGAGTTGGAGAATCACCTCCTCATTAGCTCAGACTCAATCTCAGAGCTCCCCCTACCCTCAGACTGGCTTTCCCTTCCCTCCAAGCTCTTGGCAGCCACCTGTGTCTAGGGCCAGAGCTGCATGTCAGTAGTACTATCTAGATTCCACAGGGATGTGGCTGAGAAGGGGCTCCCAGGGGGCAATGGTCTCAACTGGAAAAACAAGAGGCTGTGGCTAGGGGGACAGCAGGGAGGACCTGAAGAAAAAGCGTTTCCTGTCATTCCACTGCTAAGGGTGTGAGGCCTGAGTTCTGTGCTGCTATTTTCTGGGAACTTGAGATAGGTGAAAACTGCTTTAAACATCTATTGGGCTTCATGTGATCTTGGGCTCAGTACCACTAATTCTCCATTACTCCTGTCTGCTGGCCAGCAAGAATGCTGTCATGTTGGTAATGAGGAGGAGGAGATGACCAAGCCCCTCAGGAATTCACAGACCAGCCAAGAAGATAAAACACTGCCAATCCACGTACAACACACTGAGGTGGAGAAGGAACCCCTGCACATTGCTGATGGGATTGGGTGCTATGGAAAACAATATAGGATTCCTCAAGAATCTAAAAACAGAACTACCATATGATTCACCACTTCTGGATACATATGCAGAAGAAATGCGGTTGGGATTTCAAGGAGATGTTTGTACATATATAGTCAGGGTATTATTAAAAATAGTTAGGAGATGGAAGCAATCCAAGTGTCCATCAACGCATAACTAGATGATAAAATGTGGTGCCTGCATCCAATGGAAGCCTTATTATTCAGTCTTAAGAAGGAAGGAATCACCAGGCTTAGTGCACACACCTACAGTCCTAGCATTCAGGAGGCTGTAGTAGGAAGATTGTGGGTTACATAGCAAAACTCTGTCTCAAAGAGTTTTTTAAAAGATTTACTTTTATGCTAGGTATGGTGGTACACACCTTTAATCCCAGCACTCCGGAGGCAAAGGCAGGAGGATCTCTGTGAGTTCAAAGCCAGCCTGGTCTACATAGTGCATTCCAGGCCAGCTGGGGCTACAGGGAGACCCTGCCTCTAAAAGACCAAAATTTTAAAAAAAGACTTATTTTTACTATTTTTAATTATGTGTATGTGTCTGTGTGTGGCAATGCACATTGTGTGTACAGATATCTGTGGAGGACAGAAGTAATGGATTCCCCTGGAGCTGGAGTTATAGGCAGTTGTGAGCTGCCCCAGAGATGATGGATTCTCCTGGAGCTGAAGTTATAGGCAGTTGTGAGCTGCCCCATGTGACTGATGGGAATTGAACTCATGTCCTCTGCAAGAGTAGTACATGCTTTTAACCTCTGAGCCATCTCTCCAGTCCCACAAAGAAAAAATTTTTTAAACTAAAAGGTGGTAGGGGGAGGGGGAATGTATGGATGGTGGGGGACAGGGGAAATAGCTCAGAGAGTAGGAGCTTGAGGACCTGAGTCAAATTCCCAGAACCCACATAAAACACTGGGCACAGTTGCACACATGGGTATAACCCCAGTGCTATGAGAGGTGAAGACAGGAGGATCTCTGGGGCCTGCTGACTGCTAGCCTAGCTTCAGGCTCAGTGTGAGATCCTGCCTCATTGGAGTAAGGCAAAGTGATAGAACAGGACACCCAACATCCTCCTCTGGAGGGCTTCTATACAGCATGGGTACATATAGACACACACATACATTCACACACACACACACACACACACAAAGGGGGAAGGGACTACCACGTGGCCATATGCTACACGTAGATGAGTCTTGAGGACATTATGCTAAAATAAGCCAGGCACCAAAAGACAGATGCTGCATGGTGCTGTTAGTGTATGAGGTGTTTAGTCAAACTCATCCAAATATAAAGTAGAATGGTGGTTGCCAGGGGCTGAGGGAGAGTGATGGGGAGTTAGTGGTTCTGGAGTACAGATTTCAGTTTTGCAGAGGTGATGTTCTCACACAATATGAATGTACCTTGTGCCACCGAACACTACACTTTAAAATAGTCAAAGTGGTAATCTGCACGTTACACGTATTTACAGTTTTTAAAAGGGGCTGGGGAGATGGCTCAGTGGGCAAAGCACCTGCTGCATAAGCACGAGGGTCTGAGTTCGAATCCCTAAAACCCATGTAAAAGTCAGGTGGATGTGGTGGCTGCCTGTAATCCCAGTGTGTGAGACACAGAGACAGGGGATCCCCAGGGCAAGCTGGCTACTAAACCAGCCAAAGCAGTGAGCTCTGGGCTCAATTTAGAGACCCTACCTACATAGTGAGAGTGACCAGGGAAGATACCAAGTCACACTTGGGCATGCACACACGTACACTCACATAAGTGCATGCCACATACATATGCAAAAAATAATTTCAGGGGAGAAAATCTAAGAGCGGTCAGGGCAGGCACATGCTTTTCAGGCTATACAGCCCATGCTGCAACTCCGTAACTCAGCTCTGCCAGTGCAGTTCAAAAGCAGCTGTGCAGATCCAGTTAGTTCCAATAAAACTTCATTAGCAGAAACAAACGGAGAAGGGCTTGGCATGCAGGCATCTGAGTCTGGAGACAACTGACTCAGGTTTCTTGGGTTGACGTGAGATTTTGCTAGGCGTTTTTTTTTTTTTTTTTTTTTTTTTTTTTTCCTCTGAGCTATGATAATCACAAAGGATTTTTATCCTGGGGGACAATGACAGTTTGTAACTTACTGTAGAATGCTTTTTTTCTTTTTTGTTTGGTTTTGGTTTCAGGTTTTAGGATATTTGTTGCAGTTGATGTTTTGAGACAGAGAGTTTCACGTATCCCAGGTTTGCCTGGAACTCACTAAGTAGCTGAGGATAACCTTGAACTCCTGATCTTCCTGAGTCCACCTTCTTAATGTTTAATGATTGTAGTCATTTGCCACCACACTCAGCATCTTTTTTTTTGTCTTTTCTTTTAAAAAAATAATCTCTGTAAATGATGTTCCTCAAATTCCCCCAGAAGCTAACCTTGATACTTTGTTCCTCTTTCACAGATTAAGTGAACATCCAATGCATGCTTTTCTTTTAAAAAACAAAACCACACTGGGCATGATGGCACATGCCTTTAATCCCAGCATTTGGGAGGCAGAGGCAGGCAGATCTCTGTGAGATCAAGGCCAACTTGGTCTATATAACAAGTTCCAGGCCAGCTGGAGCTATGGGGAAACCAGGTCACATACACCCCAAAAAAACTCAAACTCTGAAAGAGGTTTAAGAAAAAAAGGGGGTATGATCAGGAAAGGCTTCTTGGAGGTAGGTGGAAGCATTTGAAAAGAGTCTGGGATCTGGAGAAGACTGGTCTGCATGGAGGTTGGGTTCAGGGCAGAGGATGACTGAAGAGGTGGTTTGGTCTGTAACAGGAAGCCAACACTAGGCATCCCCTCCAGTGGTCAGCACTTTAGGGACCTCCAACCCCATTCCAAAGAGCGTATGTGGTCTCCTGCAGTAGAGTCAGCCTCCAGCGGGATTGATGGAGCAATGAGAAGAGGTTGGCGGGCATGGGGTGAGGGTTCAAATGACACTGAGAATCCTGGGTATATTTCTTAGCCTCTGAAACATCTCTCTTGCTCTTCCTCAAAATTAATAGTAGTAGTGGAGTTTATCACTCACCCTGGAGGAGGCATCTGTCTGTATGGTTCCTCACACTCCCTCCCATAGCCATCATGTGTGAGGCACTGTGGGCTTACACCACCACAGCCATCTCCATCTGCTTGACAGTAGGACCCGGGGGAGGGACCTGGCTTAGCTGCGCAGCCCTGGTGTCCAAGGCTACTGAATTAGTCATTCCTTGATTCCAGCAACAAGCAATTGCTGAAACCTGATGCAATATTTTATATTTTTAGAGTCATATTGACTTTTTCCAGTGAAGAGTTACATACACTACTCTCTATGTGATCTATACACACAGATGGGTTGGCTCCACCATACCCAATGCCAGAGGAAATGACTTGCACAGTACTCGGTGTCACTGGTAGGCTATTCTGACTGTTGCTCTCCACTTCCTCCAGCTGCTCTTGTCCAAGGATAAAGGGGCTGTGCTAGATGCCACTAGATTGACTGCGTAAGTTAAATAGCCTCTTGAGCTGTTGACAGTTTGGCTCTAACAAAGTATGTGGCTGTAAAAGGGCTCCACTTCAGACGTGCCTGAGAGTCTCCCGCACCCAACTCCACTATAAGTGATATCTAGATCTAATTACTTGGGGATTTCTGTCTCCTCTGTACTAGGATTGTGATTTGCTGGCCTTGATGGTGCCACCAGTTCAAAGTGGGTTCTGCTATGATGGGGGCTTGTTTTGTTCCTGGCTTCCTGCTAATCAAAGTTAATGCTCAGAAAACTCACAGTCCTCCTCCTGACAGGCACAGGCCCTGGCCTGAGCTGGACGTGCCTGTCTGCAGCCCTGAGGTTGTGAATTCACTCCCCCAACTCCCTCCACAGAGCTGTGGGGACAAGGCACAGTCACAAATAAACAAGGAGGTCATTGACATGCCAGCCTTGAAATGCACTGTGCAGTCAGCTCCTGTTCGGAGATCTTTCCACAGGCCCAGGATTCTTTAGGTCAGCCTCTGACTACTGCCCCTTCCAGAGAGGGTTGACCTGCCTGACAAGGTACTGTGCTTCTCCACAAATATCCCACAGCTCCGTCAGTGACCTCCACATTCATGACCAGGCAAATCCTTGCAAATTCTTCCCAATACTTCCTTAAGAAACAAATCATCATATCCGGGCATGGTGGCACATGCCTATAATCCCAGCACCTGAGAGATAGAGGCAGGAGGATTAGGAGTTCAAGGCCAACCTGGTCTATCTTGCGAGTTCCAGGCTTGCTGGGGCTTGCTGGGGCTTTTTGTCTCAAAAAGACAAAAAAAAAAAAAAAAAAAAAAAAAAAAAAAGACTGCCTCAAGCAAATAAAACAACATAAACAAAAGCAAATAATGAGCCAGCAAGTCCACTCCTAGGTTTATCCACAAGAGAAATGGGTACATGTGCCCAGTGTTTTAGTTTGCTTTCCTGTTACTGTAATAAACCCCATGACCAAAAGCATCTTGGGGAGGAAAAGATTTATTTCAGCTCACACATTACAGTCCATCATCAAGAGGAGCCAACACAGAAACTCAAGCAGGGCCCTGGGGCCCGGGGCAGAAATCAGAGCAGAGATCATGGAGGACTGCTGCTTACTGCCTTGCTTCACCCTGGCTTGCTCAGCTACCTTTCTTTTCTTTTTTTAAAAAAATATTTAGTATTTTTATTTTATGTATATGAGTATATTGCTTGTATGTATGTAAGTGCACCTGTGTCATGCAATGCCCAGGGAGGTCAGAAGACAGCCTCAAATCCCCTGCAACTGGAATTATGGATGGTTGTTAGCCTCCATGCAGGTGCTGGGAACCGAACCCAGGTCCTCTGCCAGAGCAGTCAGTGCTCTTAACCTCTGAGCCATCTCTCTAGCCCTTCAGCTACTTTTCTTTTACAGCCCAGACCCACCTGACTAGGGATGGCACCATCCACTGTGGGCTAGGTCCTCCCCCATCAATCAGCGATCAAGAAAATGTCCAGGGGGCTGGAGAGATGGCTCGGCGGTTAAGAGCACTGACTGCTCTTGCAGAGGACCCAGGTTCGATTCCCAGCACCCACATAGTGGTTACAAACCATCCTTAACTCCAGTTCTGAGGGGTCTCTCCCTCCCCTCGTGGGTCATTGGCCACCGATTGGATTCACGAGAACAAAGGGAGCAGAAGTGACAATCGGATCAGGACGGCCAGTGAGCACTGACGGAAGAAAGTCCTTCCAGGGAGGCAGATTCAGTGATACAGCTCCGTTTATTCAGGGGGTCAGGGAAAATGTAGTGTGGAGGCAGCAGCCAAAGCTTCAGCTGATAGGTGCTCATAGTATGCTTTATTTACATGTGGTAGTGGGATCCTATCATCCAACTATGGGGCAATGCCTAATTATCATGTAGAAAAAACCTGGGGGTAGTTTTTACTCCAGGTAACTATGCCAAAGGTCATGTTCCAAATAAGGTCAGGCATCCGTGCTTGGCGGCACTTTCCAGGTAAGTCAGGCAGGAAGCCCCTGCTGAGAAAGGAGCTGACCTTAACAGCAGGGTTCCCCATCACAGTTCCAGGGGAATCCGATGCCCTCATTTGACCTCCACGACACCTTGCACGACACCGGTGCACTCACATACATGCAGGCAATACACTCATACACATAAAATAAAAATAATAAATAATTTTTTTTAAATGTCCCACAGACATGTCTAAAGGAGGAACCTCACTTGAGGTTCCCTCCTCCCAGAAGACTCTAGTTTGTGCCAAGTTGAAAAAAATCTAGCTAGCATACCCACCAAAAATATGCTGAGAATGATCAAGGCAACTTTAGCCATAGTAGCACCAGATTGGAGGCACATCAAAGGTCTGTCCAAAAGAGAAAGTGCAGGGGCTAGTGAGATGGCTCAGAGGACAAAGAACTTGCTATCAGGCCTCATGGTTGATACCTGGGACCCACATGGTGGAAGGAGAAAATGTGGCATGCGTGCAACCACACACTACACACACACACACACACACACACACACACACACACACACACACACACAAGTAAATGTAGTGGAATTCCCATTTGGTAAAGCTGTGGTCTGAGTGCTTTGTCTCAGATGACGCAAGCATCGCATAGCAGACCAGGCCTGGCCCTCTGCTTACTTGGACCTTCATCATTTTTGAAACTCTTTTTTTACCAGACCCAGCCTGGAATTCTGTTGGAATACACGCGACTGCTGCTGATTCTGTGTGGATCTACTTTTTCTCTCTTATTGTGCACACACATCCTCATGACTTCAGATACCACCTTTCTGATAAAAGTCTCTCAATCTTGTATTTCCATTCCAGACATCTTTCTGATATGGTTTGGACCTGTCCTCTCCAAAATGCAAGTGTTGAAACTTAATGATTAGTGTGATAGCCTTAAGAGCTGATGAGGTCATGAGAGTTCCTCCCTCACTAATGGCCTTAAAAGAGGCTTTGCATAGCACTTGGTTTGTTGGCCTTTCCACCTTCTACCATGTGAGGACACAGAATGAGGACACAGAATTCCTCCCTCTGGAGGAGACAGCAATCTCAAAAGCAGAAAGCAGCTTTTACAGTTGAACCTGTTGCCACCTTGATCTTGGATGTTTCCCCTTTCCGAACTATGAAGAATAAATGTCTGTTCTTTACAAGTTACCACTCATGGGTATGCAGCTAACCTCTGCCATCAGTCATGCCAGTGCTGACACAGGTGGTGTGTGGACAAGGATGCCTGGTGGCCAGGATGGGGGTTATATCTGCGAGCAGCAGCTGGCCTGTCTCTCTTCAGCCAGGCTGACTATCACACCTGCCAGCAGAGCCTATGGTATGCTGACTCAAGTCTAAACTAGTAAATTATCAACATTTCAGGAATCTTGGGAGCCCATTGATGGTAGCTTTTAATTGGCCATAGTGGGATGGGGATGTAGCTTAGTTGGTAGAGTTCTTGCCTAGCATGCATAAGGCTCTGGGTTGGATTCCCAGCACCACATAAAAGTGAGTTTCGTAGTGCTCACCTATAATCCCAGCAGGTGTAGAGGCAAGAGGATTAGAAACTCAAGGTCATTCTTGGCTACACAGGGAGTTAAAGACAAGTCTGGGCTACATGGGACCCTACCAGAGATAGACATAGACT
>NW_008331995.1:503805-506354 GCF_000622305.1 Nannospalax galili | reverse complement strand
ACACAAGAAATGGAGACAGAGGGAAAGATGATAGGTAGGTAGATAGATAGATAGATAGATAGATAGATAGATAGATAGATAGATAAATTATGGTGGCAGTATTCACATCACAAAAATCAACAAATGGAACAAAGCAAGGTCCCCCTCCCTCTCCACTGAATAGAGACCAATGTGTTGATGTGACACTATCCCTTGAGGATACCAACTCCTTGGTGATAAATTGATTATATTGGACTCATTCAACCCCCAAATGTCAACAATCCATCAGTCCTTCTTTTCACAGAGCCCTAACCAGCTCCACTATCCAAGAGCTTATTATCATGACCTGGGAATCACTAACTAGCATGGGACCATGGGAAGGGACATACTTTAAAGGAAAGGGCAGCAGTGGGAATATATGGTAAAATCCACTGGCTCTATCAAATAGGGCACCACCTAGGTGCTGCTAGCCTGGCAGAGTAATGAGAGCCTTTTGAAAGTGCCCCTGAGGGACCAGCTTATAGACAATAAACAACAAAAATGAGTGCCTGTTTATAGGATGCAGGGTGCACCCTACACCAGTGACCTTTAAAATGGCTATATTCTCAATAAGAAGAACATACAGGTCTGGGCTGGGGAGATGGCTCAATGGGCAAAGTGCTTGCTATGCAGGTAGAAGGACCCGAGTTTGTATCCCCAGCACTCCTGTTAAAGCCAGACATGATGGTGTATGTCTGTAGCCCCAGTGCTATGTTGGGGAAGACAGACGGGCAGATCCTGGGGGCTTACCAGCCAGCTAGCCTAGCCTAAACAGTAAGCTCCAGGTTCAGTGAGAGACCTTGTCCCCCCAAAAAGAGGGAGCTTTAGAGGAAGACACCCTCTGGCCTTGGCACGGCACAAGCACAAGTAAATGTGCAAGAGTGCATGGACACACACACACACACACACACACACACACACACACCAGCATGGAGGTCCAAAGATCAAATGAAGCATGAGGCCCTACCTATCATCATTCCAAGTACAGGGCTAATTGCCTTTAGTCAGCACAAGGAGGCCTGACCTCTGTTACACACACAATGTGGGTAGAAATGAGTATGTTTAACAGGTATTCTACCAAGGGCATCTGTTGGCACATTCTTGCCCAATTTTCTTGCTAGCTTTATTAAGGTTAAATGGTCATACAATAAAATTCACTTTTTAAGTGAATATTTTTGAGTGTTAGCAAATATATAGAAAGAATATAATGCCACCATAATATAACAAAACATTTCCACCTTCCCCCAAGCTTCCCTTGTGCCCTTTGCAGACAAATCTCTCCTCCTGCTCCCTAGAAACCACTGATCTGCATTCTATTATAATAGGGTTCAGGGAGGGGAGGTTGCAGGGGATCAAACCCAGGACTTGAGCATGCTAAACATACACTTTACCACTGAGCTGCCTCCAGCCTCACTATTGTTACAGCTTTGCCCATAGGCCTTGGTATGGGAGGACTAACTACTGTTGTTTTGCTAAATAGACATGTCAAATTGCCGTCTAATATTTATGCTTAGTCTCACAGACTGGTGTTGCTCCCAAACTTGGTCAGGGAAGCTGCTTTTTGTCGTGAGCAGCAGTCAATTCAGAGACTCAAAGCTGGTCGGGGTGCTAAGGATTAAGTGACTTGAATGTTCACCCCTAAATGGGACATTCATATCAACTCCCACAAAGCTCAGGGAACACTGTGGAATAGGGTATGGAAAGAATGTAAGAGCTTGAGGGATGGGAAGGAGTGCTGTGAAATGCCATCTTCTGGCCGTGACATGGCTGTCATACACATGAACTCCCAGCAGCTATGGCTGCCTGCATAAGATCAAGCCAGTCAGCATTCCAGCATGGGTGGGAGAAAGGCTCATGAGCTCCACTCATAGCTAAGGAGCTATTGGCAATAGATGACGGCTACGGGAGGGGGAGTCTTTCAGAGACATGGCTGCCCGTGGGTTACCCATGCCCCAGTGGATGACCCCACACCCATGTGAACACAGGCAGGACTACTCAATGAGTTATTTTTTAAAAAGAAGGGAATATGGGGCTGGAGAGATGGCCCAGTGGTTAAGAGCACTGGATGCTCTTTCAGAGGGCCTGGGTTCGATTCCCAGCACCCACGTGGCAGCTAACAACCATCCTTAACTCCAATTCCAGGGGAATCCTAGACCTTATTCTGACGTCCACCAGCAGTGCATGACATGGGTGCACTTGCATGCATGCATTCAATACACTCATACATATAAAATAAAAACAATAAATAAAATACTTTTTAATTTTAAAAAGGAAGGGAACATGAAGGAGGGAAAGAGAAGTACTGGGGTTCTGGAGAGGGTTGGAAGGAGACTTGGATTAGAAATGACTGAGATACATTGTATGCATGTATGAAATTGTCAACGAATAAATAAAAAATATGTTTAAAACAAAACATAAAATGAGTGTGATGGTGCTGTGGCCCTGCCCTGTGAAAGCACTCAAACAACCAGCAAATCTCAGCCCCTTTTAGGTCTGACAGCTTTAGCTTTAATACCCTCTTACACTTAGTT
>NW_008331995.1:471095-503617 GCF_000622305.1 Nannospalax galili | reverse complement strand
TCCTCATGAAGCTATTTGAACCTAGAATTTTCTTTGTGGGAATTTTTTAATTAATTAAATTTTATTTTTATGTGTATGAGTATTCTGCCTGCATGTATGTTGCCTGCATGTATGTACATGTACCACATGTGTGCAATTCTTTGTGGGAATTTTTTTAAGCTGAGCTATATGCTTTACTGAGACCTCTCTGGTTTCAACTCAGTGCCCTCTCTCTGTTAAACTCATGAGAAATGCAAACACAAAATAGAAGAGGAAATGGTAATATTGGACAAAGGGGAAACCTCATTCAATGTCAAAGATACTGTTTGATGGGGTTGTAAAACACAGAGCTGCAGTCCAGTCTGGAACTTTTGTGGCTAGGAATGGTCTCAGAGAAGCCTGTCAGAAAGGCTGAAGGTGGGATTGCCCAGGCTCTCAGGTCTCCAAAGTATCTAGGCAGGCTGAGTGGCCTCCCATACCCCCAGGGAACAAATGATAATTGAACAGGTTGTGGTGGCCCATGCCTTTAATCCCAGCACTTGGGAGGCAGAGGCAGGCGGATCTCTGTGAGTTCCAGGCTCACTGGGGCTACTCGGAAACTCTGTCTCAAAAACAACAAACAAAATCAAATGATTATTGGCAACTTTGACTGTGGGGGAAGCAGACAGGTAAGCGAGCCCTCCCATTCCTCTCTAGTGACCTCTCTAGTGACCTCCCTCTCGCAAGAGAGAACCAGTCAGAGCGAAGAGGCCTCCTCATCAGGGGATGGGGGAGGCAGAGGCTCTTCCCGCTCCATCTCAGTCTTCATTGCAAAAGGCATTTACTTGCTGATCTCCAAGTTCAGCCTTAACACCAAAGTGGGAAAGTTCTTTGTTTTTTAATCTCTATTTGCCGAGTATTAGAGTATTACCGGTCATGTGGGACACTTGTCGTGCCTGAGAGGCAATTAAAGAGACTCTAAGTTCCTGCCCAAGGGGCACTGCCAAGCCACATTTAAAGCCTCCTGGCTTAACTCTGGGGACCCTAAGCTGCATCTTCCTCCTTGTTTCTTCTGTAATCGGGTGCACTCATGCTGGTGGACATCGGGGGTGCCCCTCTTCAGCTTCTCTTGTTTCCCCTCGAATCTGAATTTCTCCAATCCTCAGTAAGGAGTGTATGTAGCCCCTTAGCGTCTCTTACTTTCTCTGTCTGAAAATTAACCTTTACTTTCCCCATCGCTGTTGCACAGATAAAATATCAGAGCCAAGTGTCCTCACATGCTTAATCCCCAAATGCAACAGTGTGGAGATTGGGAGCTGGAGCAGGTGATGATGTGACTAAGGCTCTGCCATCACAAGTAGACACATGTCCTCATATTTATTATAAAAATGAATTTGGACTCTTTTCCCTCTCTGGAATGCTCTCTCTTGTTGATCTCCTGCCATGAGATGCATCAAGAAAGCCCTCATCAGATGCAGTACCTCTACTTTGAACTCAGCCTGCACAACGTAAGATTGCTCTATTCCTTATAAGTTACCCAGTTTCAAGTATTCTATTACAGTAGCACAAAATGGACCAGAACATGGATAAATATGCTTTGAGAGCTTATGAAAAAGCATTTTTGTTTGTTGAAATAAATCTTTTCTGTAAATATGACAGATGCCATTAACTTGAGGCAAATGGTATTCCTTTTTTCTTCGTAATAATATTAATATTCTATCACATAATGCAATCTGAGAGAAGATATAAAAATTACAACATAGGGCAGATCTCTGTGAGATCAAGGCTAGCCTGGTCTACAGGCAAATTCCAGGCCAGCTTAGAACTACAGGCAGACCCTGTCTCAAAAAAAAATTAATGTAGAAATGCGATTTGGTTTTTTAATCAGAATCAGGGCTGGGGATGTGGCTCAGTTGGGAGAGTGCTTATCTAGCATTCATGAAGTGCTGGGTTCAGTCCCCACCATCCCGGGCTTGGTGGTACGTCTGTAATTCCAACACTAAGTGGGTAGAGGCAGGAGGATCAGAAGCTCAAGGTCATCCTTAGCTATAAAGTGAGTTCAAGACCAGCCTATGACTCATGAAACCCCATCTCAAAAAAAAAAAAAAATCACAAAAATATCAGAGTGCTCTGCGCAAAGCTATGGACCCTACAAGCCTCTCCTGGCATGAACACCTTGTTTGTGGAATCCTTCAGGACTTCTCTTGGGCCTCTCAGACTACACAGATCGGGGAATTGCACTGATATAAGAGAGTATAGCCACCCCAGTCAGAGCTGCTAGAGGCAGTCTGGGGCAGAGAGCCAAGCAGGGCACAGACCAAACCCCTTGAGCAGCTAAAGGACTTCAACCCTGCAGAGAAAGACTCATCCAAGTAGGTTTCCCAAAGGCCCTGATGCTCAGGGTGGAGGTCCAAGACCAGAAAGTATGGGGCCAACTTGCTCACAGCCCTGTCCATCTACTCATAGAATCAATATGCCTGTTGCTACAGTAAGTAACAATGAAGGTTAGGAAGGTTAATCACCTTGCTGGGGCTTAGTACAGCAAATCAGAATTAAAAACAGATCTTCCAGGGGGCTGGAGAGATTGTTCAGTGGTTAAGAATGTTGACTGCTTTTGCAGATGGTCTGGGTTTGGTTCCCAATACCCACATTGCACCTCACAACCATCTGAAACTCCAGTTTTATGGGATCCAACACCTTCTTCTGGCCTCCACAAGCATTGCATGCATGTGGTGCATTGACGTCCATGCAGGCAAAACTCTCATACATAAAATTAAGCGAAATAAGCCTGCTGTGGTGGTGCTTGCCTTTAGTACCAGAACTTGGGAAGTAGAAGCAGGCAGATCTCTATGAGATTGAGGTCAGCCTGGTCTACAAAGTGAGCACCAGGTCAGCTGTGGCTACAGAGAGACCCTGTCTCAAAGATGATAGATAGATGATAGATTAGATTAGATTAGATTAGATTAGATTAGATTAGATTAGATTAATAGATAGATAGATAGATAGATAGATAGATAGATAGATAGATAGATAGATAGATAGAAAGTAATTGATTTTAAAAGTCCACAGATCTTCCCACTGGGAAGGGTGGTGCACATCTGAAATCCCAGCACTCAGGGAGAGACCAAGGCAGGAGAATTGCAAGTTCAAGCCTAGCCTGGGCTATATATCAAGACCCTGTCTCAAAGCATAGTAAAACCAAACAGCAACAGAACTCTATAGACCTTCCTATTTATACTATGCTGTGTGTGTGTGTCTGTGTCTGTGTCTGTGTCTGTGTCTGTGTGTGTGTGTCTGTCTGTGTGTGTGTGTGTCTGTCTGTCTGTCTGTCTGTTTATGTGCACATGTAGACGCAGGCAGAAGAAGGACTACAAGTGTCCTGCTCTATCACTCTCCCCTTATTCCCTTCAGACAGGGTCTCTCAAAGAACCTGGAGCCAGGCCAGTGGCCAGCAAGCCCCAGCTTTTCCCCTAGCTATCCTCCCAGTGCTGGGCTTGCAGGCACTTTTGGCCACAGCTGACTTTTTTTTTTTTTTAACATTGTTGTTGGGATTCAAACTCAGGTCCTCATGCTTGCTTAGCAAGCACTCTTACCCACAGAAGGATCTCTTCAGCCCTTATTCAGACTGTTTAATTCACATAAAAACCTTGGCTTACTGTTAGCTTTCTTTTTAAAACAATATTTATTATTTTATGTATATGAGTGTATTGCCTGCATGTATGTGAGTGCACCTGTGTCGTGCAATGCCACAGAGGTCAGAAGAGGGCTTTGGATTCCCCTGGAACTAGAATTAAGGACAAATCATAGCTGCCATTTGGGTGCTGGGAATTGAACCTGGGTCCTCTGCAAGAGTAGTCAGTGCTCCTAACCACTGAGCCATCTCTCCAGACCCACTGTTAGCTTTCTTTTAGTTTGATAATGGTCTTAGAGTAATTTTTTAAAGAGCCCTTATCTTTATGAACTACGCAATGCAATATTTATTTTATTATTTTTAAAATATTGTATCTATTATTTTTATGTGCATGAGTGTCTGCAGAGGTCAGAAGAGGACATTGGATCCCCCTGGAACTGGAGTTAGGACAGTTGTTAGCTGCCACGTGGGTGCTGGGAACTGAACCTGGGTCCTCTGCAACAGCATCCAGTGCTCTTAATCGCTGAGCCATCTCCCCAGTCCCCATAATGAAATATTTAGAGTTGAAATGCTATGGTGTCTGGAAATGACTGTGAAATACTTCAGAGGAGACATACATGGATGGGGTATGGGTGACAAAACTGGCCGTGAGGTTTTAAACCATAGGGTCTGGGTCGTGGGAACAGGAAGACTCAAGAGACTATTTTCTCTGCTTTTGTCCATATTATGAGATTTTTATGATGACGAGAAGGAAGCTTTTCTTCTTATCCCACACACTCATCTCCTATATCTTTTCCCTCCAGCTAAGGGATCACGTTTTCTGACCACATCTAATCTCATCTGTAATCCAAGCATTGGGGTTACAGAAGGACGTGGGGAAGGAGACCAAGAAAGGCAAGCTACCACAGCTACCAAGCAGCCACAGGGGCACCTGACAGGTGACTCCCATCACTTACCCAGAGAGTAAAACCAGCATGAAAATTCTGCTGCTTATATGACTGACTACAAGGGAGGCTCATGGTTTAGACAAGGTGTACTCCCCAAGGGCTTAGGTGCTTGAATCTTGGTCCTCAGGGTAGTGGCATTGGTAGCTGGTATGGAACCTCAAGAGATGGGGGCATTGGTGGAGGGGTCCTTGGGTGTTGGGGGTGCTACTCACAAAAGGGAATGCTGGTTTCATGGAGAAGTTGTTAAGTGAGGCTCAGTATGACTCCTGAATCTCTGGTTTCCTGTTTTGAGACATGAGCTCTTATTCCTACAATGTGTTCCTACTATTGCTACCAGCTATAAAGAGACACAGCCAAATGTGTGGCCGGGCGGGGGGGTCTTAGACACAGCCAAGTGTGTGGGGAGGTCTTAGTTTGCCTTCAATTGCTGTGACAAAACACTGAGCAATATCAACTTCAGAAGGAAAGGGTTTATTTGCCTTACATCTCCTGGGTCACAGTTCATCAGGGAGCCCAAGGTAGGAATTCAGGACAGGAACCCGGAGGTAGGAGCTGCCATGGAGGAGCGCTGCTTACTGACTTGTTCGTCTGGCCTGTGCTCAGCCTGCTTTCTTGTATAATACAGGACCACCTGCCCAGGGGTGGTACCACCCACAGTGGGCTGGGCCCTCCCATATCACTCAACAATCAAGAAAATGCCCCATAGACATGGCCACAGGCCAGTCCAATGGAGGCAATTCCCCAATTGAGGCTCCCTCTACCCAGGTATGTCAAGTTGATAACTGAAGCTAACCAGCACAAAGGGGTTTCTCACCAGAGCCTGCGTTGGGGGGGGGGTGTGTGCACGTATATATGTGTGTGTGAGTAGAGGGCAGAGGACAACCTCAGGTATCTGTTCTCACCTTCCTCCTTGAGATGGGGGTCTCAGTTTTGTTCACTGCCACACACTCCAGTGCTCCAGACCACCTGCTCCTGTGCTGGGGCGGGGGGGCTTCTCTTGTCTCTGCCTCTCATTTAGGATCACAGACCTATACCACCATATCTAGTTTTATGTGGGTTCTAGAGATCCGAACTTAGGTCCTCACATTTGTATAGCAGAATTTACCCTCAGTCTAAATATTATCCATTTTTAAGAGAATGCTTAGTATAAATGACCAAATAGATCTCTCATTGCTGTTTTATACAGCTGCCCACCCTTATCCTTGGAAGACACATTCTAAGACCCCCAGCAGATGCCCAAAATCATGGATGGTACAAAACTCTGCATATGCTATGCTCATTTCCCCACATATACACCTTGATAAAGCCTAAGTATAAAACGGGCATAGTAAGGGATGAAAAGTTGTAACTAGTAATAAAACAGAGCAATTATGGCCAGGCGTGGTGGCCTATGTCTTTAATCCCAGCCCTCATAAGGTAGAGGCAAGCCGATCTTTGTGAATTGAAGGCCAGCCTGGTCTACATAGCAAGTTCCAGGCCAGCTGGGGCTACTGGGAGACCCTGTCTCAAAAAGACCAAAAGAAAGAAAAGAAAGGTAGTTGAGCCATCAAGCCAGTAAGCAGTGTTCCTCCATAGTGTCTATTTCAGTTTCCATCTCCAGGGTTCTGCCCTGACTGTCCTCAGTGACGGAATATGATCTGGGAGGCATAAGATGAAATAAAACCTCCCCCCACCCCAAGTTGCTTTTGGTAAGTGTTTTATCATAGAAATAGAGAAGCAAACTAGAGCACTAGTGTTAATACATCTACAGTACTAAGACTGAACATGTGAATGTGGTCTCAGAGTATCTGACTGGACTCCTGGCTGACTTCTTCCTCTCACTGTGGACACTGCCTGGGCCTTGTCCCAGGATTTCCTTCTCATTTCTCCAATTTCCTTGTTTGGCCCTGGGCCCCAAAGTCTGTGCCCAGAGCTCTCCAGCTGTTGCCTGGACATCTCAGCTGGGCACCACATACTCTCATGATACCCAAACCTAAACCCATGGCATCCTCTTCCACCTGCCCTGAAAGCTACTACCAAAACAAGAGTCACTGGGGCTTTCTCCAGGTGTCTGACGTACCACCCTACCACTGTCACCCCACAGCCAGGCAAACCCATGCAGGTTTCTTTGCTACATAAAGCTCTTTCTCACTTCTCTTGGAATGAAGTCCAGACCCTGGTCACCGCTGACAATACCACATCCCTGTTTGGCTCCTTTCTTCTGGCTTCCTATTGAACAACCTGTGCCAGAAACCTAGAGCTTTAGGCCTCCTCCCCTCTCCCACCCAGGCAGTCCTGTGTGCCTTCCCTCACCCTCTCCCTGCTTTCCAAATATGATTCTCATTCCACACACCTGCAGGGAAGCTTGCAGAATAAATGCCAAGTCCTGAGGCTGAGAAGTAGCTCAGAGTGCATACCTAGCACTCACAAGGCCTTGGTTCAATCCCCAATACCACATAAACAGGGCATGCTGGTTTATGCTTATAATCCCGGCACTTGCAGGTGGACATGGGAAGATTAGAGTTCAAGGTCATTCTCAGGTATATAGGGAGTTTGAGGCTAGCCTGGGCTACTTGAGACCCTGTCTCAAAAGAAAGGTGGACTGGGGAGATGGCTCAGTGGGTAAGGTGTCTGCAGCACAAGACTGAGTACCAGAGTTTGGATCCCCAGCACTCATGTTAATGACAAATGAGCATGGTGGCCACAATTAAGGCCAGTCCTGGGAAGGCAGAATCAATCTCAGAAGCTAGTTGGCTAGCTACACGAGGTGTATCAGTGAGCTCTCTATTCACGTGAGAGACCCAACCTCAATTAATAATGTGAAGAGCAATCAAGACAGACTTTTGGTGTCATTTACCATACTGGCATACCCACACACATACTCACATGCATATAAACACACATGCACACCACTCACACACAGACACGATTTAAAAAAAAAATTTAAAGAAAGAATGCCAAGTTTGATCTATCCCTGGAGTGATTTTAAAAAAAAAAAAAATTTCTCCAGAATCCCATATTAAGGAGAGAGACAGGGAGAGATAGAGACAGACAGGAAGAGGTCAGGTCCCCTCTCCAACAGAAATCCTGGGCCATCTTTCAACATGAATGAGCACACAGAGCCTGTAGGTTATCAGGGCTCCAAGTTCCTTTCTGAACTCCAGAGATGGTTCCAAGGCTTGGGCAGGAGTCCAGAGTTGAGGATGATCTCGCCCTCCAGGCCTATTCATTCTGTAATTAACGTGAAGAGCCACTGCCTTTCTGAGCCGCACAGCCAGTGGAATGGGAAGCCTTTCACCATGGCCCCGGGGTCTGAGAAGCACAGTCGTGGCACAGTTGCTGGGCTCCCTGCCCCGCCCTCCCTGATGGGTAGGAAGATGCCCACATTCAGCTGCTCATAGCAAGCCTTCACCCGCACCAGCTGTGGTGGTTTCATTTCTGTTTCTATGTTAAAATGTCCAGGCCAAATGCAACTCAGAGAAGGAAAGGGTTTATTTGGCTTAACAATTCTAAATTCCAGTCCACCATTTCCCAAAGTCAAGGCAGGAACTTAACATATGGCATCCATGGTCAAGAGCAGAGAGAGATGAATCCACCCAAGACACCTGCTTGCTTGTTGCTTCTACTCAGCTTTCTTCACTCTATAACAGCTCAGGAGAGCTCAGCCAGTGACATGGTGCTTGCTGCCCACATTCAGGCTGGGTCTTTCCATTCAATGAACAATCAACACAATCCCCTACAGACATGCCCACAGGCCAACCTGATCTAGATGATACCTCAGTAAGACCCTCTTCCCAAGTGATTCTAGGTTGTATCACACTGACAGTTAAAACCAACCAGCATGCCAGCTGAGATGGATGGCCACTTGTCTGTAACAACTGTGAACTGCTGAAGTCCCTAAGAGCCTCAGCTCCCTGATTGGGGGAATAGTCCTCCAGGGCCTTTGGAATCCCTGGCAAGTAGGCAATTCAGAGAAGGCAGCCCTGGAGCCTCTCCAGGTGGGCACAGGACTGACTGTTCTCCAGAACAATGCTGAGTCACAAGAATGCACTCTGGACTTCTTGAACTGTGGAGAGTGAAAACACCTGGCCCAAGAGTCTGTGAGACAGAACAATCTGCTTAAATAAGTCCTAGCCAGGGGTGGTTCCTAGGGTTGGAAAGCGCTGGAGCCTATTTCTAAAATGCTGGGAAGGCCAAGGATGTAGTTCTGGAATCAGACCTCGGAAGAGCTTTGAGAGAGTCGGACAATGGGGTTTGCTGGCTTCCTAGGCTCTGAGAGGGCAGCCATAGGGACTTCAAGGGTCAGAGAGGAGGTGCTATGGCAAACCTGGCTAGATCCAGGGACAGAGCATCTCTGTGAATTTTGGAGTTCCCCTTCCACTCAGGTTCCCTGGAATCGTGTCAAAATCCATTAATGGCCTCCCTGCTATTTCCTGGCAGGTCAGCTGCAGCCCTCTGATGGCTCTTCACAGAAAAAACTGGATGAGACTCCCCATTTCACTGGCTGTGTGGTTCAGAAAGGCAATGGCTCTTCACATTACAGAATGAATAGGTCTGGAGGGTGATGTCACCCCTAACTCTGGACCCCTCCCCAAGCCTTAGAACCATCTGTGGAGATCAGAAAGAAGCTTAGAGCCCTGATGACTTACTGGCCTCGGTTTTCCCACTTGTATGAAGAACTGGCCCAGGATTTTCCCATGGCCTTCGGAGAAATGTGTTTTGTTTTGTTTTGTTTTGGTCAACCAGGATGAGACTTGGTCTTTCTTTGTTCCTTTATTTTTTCCTTCCTTCCTTTATAAACTTTTTATTGCATCTGAGAATGCACTGGCCTGTGATGGGGGGAGGGATAGGGGACTCTCCCCACAGAGCTCCCAATATGCAATGTGCTTGTTAATCCTAAAAGAATATTCCCATTGCGCTTTTGGGGGAACCAGTGGTGTCCACAGACTGACAGCTGTGACTGCTGACTTATCTACCCCCCACAGTCATTCTCAACATATCAGCAGAACTGCCTCCATGGATGTGACTGTTCTTTCCTTTGTTCAGTTCCAAACATCTGTGAGCCAAGCACAATGCTAGGGATTACATGTAGAGGTTGATGTCGTGACTTGCGCTTGAACAAACAACCTTAAGCTTCTCTACTGCTAAACATGAGTGGAAGGCCATCAGGACCCAATATGTTACCCAGAGACTTCCAGCAGCTCAGAGAAGCTAAGCATGACAGCACCTGACTGTGATCCCAACACTGGAGGCAGAGGTGGGAGGATCCCAAGTTTGAAATTAGCCTGTACAAGATAAATGAGGACCTGTCTGAAAAAAAAAGGAAGAAGGAAGCCAGGTGTGGTGGCACAAACCTTTAATCCCAGTAGGGAGGCAGAGGCAGACAGATCTCTGTGAGTTCCAGGCCAGCCTGGTCTACATAGTGAGACACTGTCTTTTGTTATTTTTGGAGCTAGGGTCTCATTTTGGAGCCCAGGCTGGCGTCAAATTCATGATCCTCCTGCCTCACCTTCCTGGGTGCTGGGATTAAAAGCACAGAACACAGTTTCAAGCTGAGCTTTTAATTCTTAAGAAAGATTCCCCTCTGGGTATTTACAAATGGAATAAGAACTGGATAGGATCCCAATTGGAGGCTGCAAGAGATTAAGCAACTAGCCCAGGGTCACAGAGTTGAGTGACAAAGATGGATCTTGTCCTGTCTGGCCCCAAAGATCACGTCTCAATGCTCTGAGACACTTAGAAATGCCACCATTTGGAAATCTCCCACACAAATGAGTCCTTCCCCTCCACCCCACTCCCCGGGGGCTGGATAGGGAATTTCCTTTTGGAGTAACCCAAATACTTCTGAACTGCACAGAAGGGACGGTTACACAACAGTGTGGATGAACTAAGAACCTCTGAGCAGTACACTTTTCGACCCTGAAGTTCACGTTACTGCATTTTATCTCAGTTAAAGAAGTGCATAAAGTCGAGGTGTTCCTTTAACAGCCAGGCATCGGGGCCCCTCCCACCCTTCTTTGCCAAATGCCTCCTTTGCTTTGCCTAAGACAGGGGTTGGGATTTGAAGAACAAGGACCTTCCTGTTTGTTTCCCTCAATAATCTACTACTGGAAAATTTTGACACGTCAATCAGAAACCTCAGGCCCTGATTTGTGGGCCCCCAGAATATGCAATGGGGCCCAGTTTGTATTATTATCAAAATAAAAAAAAGAGGGGATGTTGGAGGGATGGCTCAGTGGTTAAGAGCACTGGCTGCTCTTGCAGAGGACCTGGGTTCGAGTCCCAGCATCCACATTGGCAGCTAACAACTATCCATAACTCCAGTTCCAGAGAATCCAACATCCTCCTCTGACCTCCACAGGCATTGCACGATACAGGTGCATTCACATGCATGCAGACAATACACTCATAGGCATAAAAAATAGTAAATTTTTTTTAAGTGGGAAGGAAAAACTTAAGACCCTCCTTGAAAAGTTTGTTTCAAACTATAATATTCATGTATGCTCATGAATTTTCTTCAGAGCAAACCAGAAAATCAAATTCCACTGTTAATTAATACACAGAACAGGGACAGGTGTCAACAACTCTAGTTCCAGAGGAATCCAATGCCTTCTTCTGACCTCCACAGGCATTGCATGATATGGACACAGTTACATACATGCAGGCAATACACTCATACACACAAAATAAAAAAGTAAAAATTTTAAAAACCTACAAGGTTATAAGTGGTTGAGGAAGACATCTGGTATTGACCTCTGACCTCCACATGCATGCACACACACCTGCACCTGCACAGAGAGAGAGAGAGAGAGAGAGAGAGAGAGAGAGAGAGAGAAATGTATGGGAAGTCAGGAAATGAGGCAGGGTACTCTTTCAAACCGGGAGGGAAATCATCCCTGACAAGGTGACACTGAGACACACAGGGTAGCAAGTTCAATAATGTGGAGCTTGCCCAGTGTGCACAAGGCCCCAGGTTTGATCCCAGCACTGCAGAAAACAAACAAGTAAATAGAGACCAAGATGTATATCTTTGATCTGATTATGGGCTCTTAGGAAGCTGCCTTTCCTTTTTAAAAAAATATTTATTTTCAATTATGTGTATGTAAGTTCAAAAGGGTGTCAGCCCCCAGGAGCTAGAGTTATACGTTGTGAGCCACCCAGCATGGGTGCTGAGAACTGAGCTTGGATTCTCTGGAGGAACAGGGTATACTCTCAACTGCTGAGGCATCTTTCCAGCGTCAGGAAGTAAGCCTTTCCAACCTTAGAGAACTATATAAAGATTCTTTAAGATTTTTTTTATTCCATTTTAAGTATGTGTATGTGTGTGTTTCTGTGTGGGTATGTACATGTGAGTGCAGGTACCTTTGGAGGGCTAGAGCAGGTGCTAGATTCTCCAGAGCTGTAGTTACAGGCAATTTTGAGTCGCCTAGCTTGGATGCTGGGAATTGAACTCAGATCCTCTGGAAGACCAGCAAATATTCTTGACTGCTAAGTCATCTCCTCAGTCCTATGCAAAGATTCTTGATGAGCTGATGATAACCTATTCAAAGCAAAAGTGAGATTGACTTTCTTCTGTTCTCTACCTGCTCTCTAAGTGTTCTGTTAGCTGAAGAATTTCCCTCAACTTTATCTTTTTCCATTTGACATAAAGAGATAAGAACTCTCCTATGAAATTGTTTGGCTACATGTCTTTAATATCTAAAACATAAAGTCTTGAAATACAGGTTTTTAAATAACTATAAAAGCATAAAGCCAGATGGTATCATTTGTATAAAGAGCACACATACCACACACACACACTCATAGCACATACACACCATACACATATATACAAACTCACACACATCCCATACACACACTACATACACAATCATCTTCACAAACATATGCTGTGGTTCACTACAAAAAAAAAAAAGTGCTGCAGGGGCCAATTAGATGACTCTGTGGGTAAAAGCCTGATGCCCTGAGTTTGATCTCTAGACGACCCAAGTAAAGGTGGAAGGAGAAAATTGACTCCATAAAACTGTTCTCTGCCTTCCAAACACATGCCATGGTATGTGTGCACCCATACACACACACACACACACACACACAAACAAACACACACACACACACACACACATACACAAATGCTACAAGTCCTTCCCATCCCTGTATGCATCTGTCCCCTTTTACAAGGTGACTGTCCAACCCTCTCCATGGAACGTGGAAGCTATTTCTCTACCCCATGAGGCTGGATGTACCCACAGGATTTGCTTTGGCCAAAGGTTCATCAGCAAAGATAATGAAAACAGAGACTTAGAATTGCCGGGGCATTGGAGCACAGGCCCTCTGGCATCACCTGAGACTGGGGTGTCTACTGGGAAGTGTGTGGAGTTCACCCCACCTGACACCAAGCCAACCTCCAGACACGTGAGGACCCCCTGGTCCAACCAGCTTACAGACCTGAGGTCAGGCCATCCTAGACCATTCAGCCCCCACTGAACAAGCCCAGACTGGAACTGATTAGCTGTCCCATCCAGTCTTGAGCAAATAGAAATGTGTGTTGCTATCAGCCACTATGTTTTGCAAAGTTAACACACAGATGAAGAGAATTGTCTCTGGAAAGTTTTATTGTCTACAGTAAAATTCCTGAGAGGGAGGAATTTTAGGTCAGTAGCAGGAAAAAGAGGGAAATTTTTCACTGTATATACCTTGTACTTTGGTTTGTGGTTTGTTTTTTCTTTTGTTTTGTTTTTGTTGTTTGGTTTTTGTTTTGAGACAAGGTCTCACTATGTGGCCGTAGCTGGCCTAAAACTCCCTATGTAGACTGGGCTGGCTTTGAACTCACAGACATCTACCTGCCTATGCCTCCTGAGTGCTGGGATTAAAGGTGTGTGCTACCATGGCTAGTGTTTTGTTTTTTGAAACAGGGCTTCATGTAGCCCAGACTGGCCTCAAACTCATTATTTAGCTGAGGATGACTCCTAGTCTTCCTACCTTCACCCCCCAAGTGCCAAGATTACAAGTGTGCAACACCAGGCCCAGCCTTTTTGCTTTGTCTTGTCTTTTTGAGACAGGTTTCCCTCTACCTCCAGCTGGCCTGGAACTCACTACATAGAGCAGGCTGAGTGCCTGCTTCTGCCTCCCAGGTGCAAGGATTAAAGGCATGTACCACCATGCCCGGTTTATGCCTGGCCCTTTTGTACCTTTTAAACCATATAAATGGATTTGCTCTAGCAAATTAAATTAATTGAAGTTAATTGAAAATTAAATTAATTGGAGCATGACTTGTAGAAAAAGGTAGTTTTACTTCATATATTGAACTAAAACGTTACGCTTCAAAACTAACAATTGCAAAGTGAACACACAGGCTTCCTTTTCTCAGATGGACCAAAGACCTTTGTCCTCTGACACAATGAAAGCTCAGTGCAGTAGTTCACATTTGGGACAACAGCTCAGTCTCTCATCCACTCTGCAGTGGCCCATGGAAGTACTTCTGAGAGTTCATAAACCAGCATCATCATGAAGCGTGGTTTCATTCCCCTCTGCCAAGGACCTTACTGAACACTATAGTGTGCACCACCTCCTGAACAGAGAAGGGAAATGACGGCACCCAAATCTGTGCTCTCCTGGGTGCTTTGTGGTAACGTTTGAATGGGCTTAGGAGAAAGGAAAAGCCAGGGTTGAACAATCTAATTGTGGGAGAGGTAGGGATGGAGGAGATCTCAACAGCAACTAGATCCAGGAACCCAAATGCTGCCAAGGTTCTCTCTGTTTCTTGGATGTCACGCATTCTCTCTCTAGTAATGGAATGAAGGGCCTTCTAAACCCTCAAGGTGTGAGCCCAGGCACTGGAGGAAGAGTTCTAACTGGTACTCCTTTCCAGGATCAAGGCGTACCACCCGTGACCTGAAGATGAACCTTCCAGACATCAGTCCATACATTAGAGTTGGGGAAGGAGCTATTTTCAGAAAAGAGAACACTGCTTCTAGAAGAAAGGGGAATGTTAGAAATAAAACTGAAATCCCAGGGCAGCAAAAACAAACAAACAAATAAATAAATAAATAAATAAATAAAACCTCTTCTGACCTCCGCAGGCACTTACCTACATGCAGGCAAAATAAATAAATAAATAAATAAATAAATAAATAAAATAAAATGGTTTAGAATCAAGACCTGCCTGGGTCCTGGTGTTGCTGTCAGGACAGTGTGATTTTGGTCAGGTGTCTTCGTCTTTCCAAGCCTCAGTTTTTGTCATCTGCTGTACCCACCCCATAGGGCTGTTATGGGGATTCACAATGTGCCTAGTGTGTTTAGCCTGGGCTCAGTGCTGACAGCTGCTCTACACAGTTTTACTTAGAACTAGCACTGAATAGATCTTCTATGAATGTTTTTGTCACACAAAAAGTACTTACAGATAGGGCTAGGCTGCAGTTCGGCAGGGGAGCACAGCCTAGCATGCATAAGGCCCCGGGTTCAGTCCTCAGCAGTGCTTAAAGTCTCTGCTACTTAGATACATGTCCCTCTTAATGATCACATGTTGAAGACTTGGACCTCGGTCTATGGCACTGTTGGGAGGAGAGAGAGTCTTTAAGGGACAGGATGTGGAAAAGGACACTAGCTCACTGAAGGTTCGCTTTCAAAAGGGTATTGAGGGCCCTGGAGATGGGTCAGAGGGTAAAGATACCTGCCACCAAGCAGGTGGGGGACTGGAGTTCGATTCCCAGGTCCCACATGGTAGGAGAACTGACTTTGAACGTGGTTTTCTGATCTCCACACATGTGCCATGGCATGTATGCTCATGGACTGGGACAGACAGACAGACAGACAGACACACACACACACACACACACACACACACATGTAAATAAATCGTTTTAAGAAAGGGGGTTATTGGGGCCTTAACCCCTTCTCGCCCCCTCTGATTACCAGCTTCCTTGAAGTGATCAGCCTCCCCTATCACATGCTCCCTGCTGTGAAGATCTGCCTCACCACAGGCCCCAAAACAACAGGGCTGAACAATGAGGGACTGAAACCTCTAGAAGTTGTGAGTCAAAATAAGCCTCTTCTTGTCATTGGGATCTCCAGTATTTTGTCCTAGGGATGGGAAGATAACTCACACAATCTCAGAATATTAAGGACAGGAGAGACACTAGACATCAGTTACTCATTCCCAAATGCTGCTCCATAAGCTGGATCTGTTCTTAGTCGCTAATAATAACTCGTCCTCTTTTTTTTAAAAAAAAAAAAAAAAAAAAAAAAAAAAAAAAAAAAAAAAAAAAAACTTGGGAAGATAAAGAAAATAAAAAAGAAAATGGGGGCTAGCAAGATAGCTTACCAGGTAAAGGCACTTGCTGCCAAGCCTGATGACCTGAGTTCAGTCCCCAGAACTCACATGATAGAAGGAGGGAACTGACTCCCACAAACTGTCTTCTGACCTCCACACACGTGCCATGGCATGTGCATATCCCTCATAATAAATAAACAAAATTAATTAAAATAAAAAGAAAACAGAGTTTTGCCTTTTATTTAGAAATGATGCCCTCACTTTTGTGTGGTACAATGTTGTATAATGAAATGATGACAGTACATGGTACAGTACTTAAAGTGTCTGACAAGATGAAGCATTGTCAAGGCTATGCTGATTTCCATTTCTCATTTCTCCATGAGGACCCCTATCTATCTCTGCTCTTCATTTTGTGTATGTATGTGTGTGTACATGTGCATGTATATACGTATGTGTGTGTGAATTTGTGGAGGCCAGAGGTTGATTATCTTCCTTGGCTGCTGTCCTAGCTTGCTTCTCTGTTGCTGGGCTGAAACACTAACTAAAACCAACTCGGGGAGGAAAGGGTTTATTTGGTTGATACTTCCACATCACAGTCCATCATCCAGGGAGGCCAAGGCACAAACCTGGAGGCAGGAACTGAAGCAGATCCAAAGTAGCTTAACCATAGACCCCTGTAAAACAAAATAAAATAATAAAATAAAATAAAAACGAGTTAAATACTTTCTTGTTTCAAAAGGTAAGACCTGGACACTCTTAAGCAAAACCAAAATCCAGCAGCTCAATGTCAACTTCTGGGATTCACTCATGATCTTCTGGGCTCCAAAGCTTGGTCAGCTCCATTTCTCCAGCTCTGACAGCTTACAGCTTCTAGATTCAAACTGACTCTACTCCATACTTGCCACTGTCGCTGGGGGGCATCCCACAGTCCTGGCATCTCCACTATCCAAGAGTCTCCACTGCAACTGAGGCTGCACTTTCACCAATGGCCTCTCCTGGCCACCATACTGACCCTCAGCTTCTCTCCATGTCCCCTTTGATCTGGGGTCTTCACTGCAACTAAGCCTGCACCTTTACCAATGGCCTCTCCTGGCCTCTTATGGCACCAAGCCTAATTCTCCATGACTCCATTCAATCCTGTGGCTTTCATGAGGCCAAAAACAGTACCATGTGGGAGACTCTTACACATTACCAAGTTCAGCTGCCAACATGGGATGCAGCCTTGGCCCCTCTGGACGACAATTTCTGTGTGCCAGCCCCGAGGAAATACTTCCCAGAATGTTTTGCCTCAATGATGCTGGTCTCCTTAAGCATTACTAATTTTTCAGCCCCACTTAACTAACACTGATTATACCAGTAAAGCAAAGGTTTTACTTTAGTGGTGCTGGTCTCTTGTTAATCACAACTGATTCTTCAGTCCCAGCAGACCAGAAACCACAAATTCTTTAAGATATCACACAAACAACCCTGATAGTCTTTGAGACTCTCGAACTTCCCTCAGAAACTTCACAGACTAGCCCTCTACTGTCCACATTTCTGCCAGTTTTCTAACCTTAAAGCTCCCACGGCAACAGTTCATCAAACTCTGCTGCTTTTCCAGCCCAAAGTTCCAAACACTCCCACAATACTCCCCAAAACAACATGGCCAGGTCTGTCACAATACCCCATGTTCCTGGTATCAATTTCTGTCCTAGTTTGCTTGTCAGCTGCTGTGATAAAACGCTGACTAAAACTAACTTGGGGAGGAAGGAGTTTATTTGGTTTATTTCCTCATCACAATCCATCATCAAGGGAAGCCAAGGCAGGAACTCAAGACAGGACTGAAGCGAAGGTCACAGAAGAACACCACTCACTGGCTTGCCCAGCTACCTTTCTTTTAAAAAATATTTTATTTATTATTTTTATCTTATGTGTATGAGTGTATTGCTTGCATGTATGTAACTGTACCTGTGCCATGAAATGCCCACAGGGTCAGAAGAGAGTGTTGTATCCCCGGGAACTGCAGTTATAGACAGTTGTTAGCCACCATGTGAGTGCTGGGAACTGAGCCCAGGTCCTCTACAATAACAGCAAGTGCTCTTAACTGCTGAGTCATCTCTCCAGTCCCCCTCAGTTACCTTTATTCTACAGCCCAGACCCACCTACCTAGGGATGGCACCTTCTGGTACATGGCAGAAGGAAGATTATTTGCCTTTTGCTGGCTTGGTCTTCCCTCTTGTAGCCAAGTTGATTTAATCTGTTGTTGCTGCTGCTGCTGATTCCTTTGCCAAAATCAGAACCAGCATTTCCGGGTCTTCATCATTGACTGAGGACCAGCAGCTCTTCAGGAACCCTCCAGCTTCCAGCACCAGGTTGGGACTGCTGAGGCACCAAGCCTGTGGACTGAGCAACTGGGTTCTTGGTCTGAGTGTGAGACAGCCCCTGTGGGGCTCCTCCTACTGCTGAGGTACCCACTCAGCCTCAAGCAATCGTTGGGCTCCCAGCCTCTCAGGTGTGATTCAGCTGCTGCTAAAGTAAGTTGGCTAATACATTATTTTAATATATACATATATTTATTCTCTCAGTTCTGTTCCTCTAGGGAACTCTGACTAACATAGCTGCTCTCCAGCTTATTTTCTGAGACAGTCTCTTGTTGAACCTGAACCTTGCAGGTTCAACTAAACAGGCCGGCCAACAAGTCCCAGGGATCTTCCTGTCTGTCTCCCCAGTGTCAGAATTACCTGCACATACTGCTGAGCCCAACTTTTTAGTAGGTCCTGATGACTGAACTCAGGTTCTTTTATTGTACGGTAAGACTTTACTGACTGAGCCATCTCCTTAGACCTCAACTCATCATTAAACAAAAATTATTTATATGTATATGTATAATGTATGTGTATTCCATGTGTTTGTGGGTGTCTATAGAGGCCAGAAGATAGCACTGAATCCTCCAGAGCTAAAATCATAGGCAGCATGAGCCAGCCTACATGGGTACTAAGAACCTATCTCAGATCTCTGGAAGAGCACCAAGTGGTCTTAACCACTGAGTCATCCCTCCAACCCTAGTCTATAGATTTAGACAACATAGAAGGACATGTGTGTAGCATAAGAGCACCATATAGAACAGCATCACTATCGTATAAATCCGTGTTCACTATTCACCCCTTCTTCCCTGTGAGGCCCTGGCAACCACTTATCTTTTACCATCTTCACAATTCTGGCCTTTCTATGCTGCTGCCCAGCTGGAATCATGCTGATTAGTGGACTTCGTTAAAATTTAAACTTCAATTTATCACCTCTTTCACAGATCATGCCCTTGGTTTTGTACCAAAATGCCACTGCCGACCCAGGGTCATCTAGACTGTCCCCTATATTATCTTCTAGGAGTCTCATAATTTTGTGTTTTACATTTTTATCTTTAATCCATTTTGGGTTGATTTTTCTAAAGTACATAAGGGCCTGGGCCTAATTGTTTTCCAGATGGAAGTCCAGTTTTGTAACACCATTTGTTGCAAAGATTTGCTTTCCTCTATTGTGTTTCTTGGGCTCCTTTGTCAGTGGTCCGTTGACCATATCTATGTGGGCTTGTTCCGGGACACTGTATTCTGTTCCATTAATCTATTTGTCTATTCTTTCATCAATACTGCAGTCTTGATTACTGGACTTTGTAGCAAACTTGAAGTCAGGTTATTACGTTTCGTCAGTAGAAAAACAGGAGATGTTTGTTTTGAAAATCAGAAAATACAGAGAAGCTTAAAAAAATCTCAAAAAAAATGTTATCTTGCCAATGAAGAAATAAATGGTTCTATTACTGTTAAGTACGCTCTTCAAGATATCTTTGTGGGACTGGAGAGATGGCTCAATGATTAAGAGCACTGGTTGCTCTTGCAGAGGACTTGGGTTCAGTTCCTAGCACCCACATGGCAGCTAGCAACTGTCTATTATTTCAGTTCCAGGGGCCACAATGCCCTCTTCTGACCTCCAGGGGCATTGCACACACATGGTGCACTTATACATACATGCAGGTAAAACATTTATGTACATAAAATAAAAATAAATAAATTTAAAATAAGATCTCTGTGTGTCTCTCAGAGCTCCCCATCAGGACAGGAGGCACTACTGTAGAGCAGTGTGCACAGGACAGTATGTTAGATGTCACTCCGTGAGTGTCAAGAATCATTGGATGTGGAAGAGTAGGGGAGGCAAGGAGATTGCGTGGACTGGAGGCTGAAGGGTGGGGGTGGTAAAAATGCTCCCATATTAGAGGCAAGGTCATTAAGGACACAGAACACAAAGAAACCTTGGCAGCTTCAAGGATCTGAAAGAAGTTGCATAGGTCTGGAACACAGAATCAGCCAGGAGGCTGGGGATGTGCAAAAGAAAGCTTCAGGGAAAAAGAGTGAGCATTGGGGCAGGACCTGCAGCTTGGCGGGTATGGGACCAGAATGCACAAACCCTCGGTTCAATCCCCAACATCCCATAAACCAGGTGTGATGGCAATACAACCAAGGGGGGAGCAGGAGATCAGGAGTTCAAGGTCATCCTCAGCTTCATATCAAGTTCAAGGCCACCCTGGGTTGCATGAGATCCTATCTGGGAAGAGGAAGAAGAAGAGGAAGAGGAAAATGAAGAGGAAGAGGAAGAAGTGTTGGCCCAGGAGAGAGGAACAAGCACATATAGTTCAAGAAAGGTCGTGCAAGCTGTGCTAAGGAGGTAGACTTTAGTTAAGGTTGGTCAAAAGCCAAGAGATTGTTTGGCTACAGAATATTTTAATTCATTTAACAAGTATTTATTGAATATCTGTTATATGTCAAGCACTGTTCTAAGTGTTGAAAGTACAGCTAGGTGCTAGAAAGAAAAGTTCTTGATCCCATAACTGCTTATATTTTGTGTTGTAATTGTTCTTTTGGCAGCACAGGGCTGGATCGAACCCAGGGCCTCACAGAATCTAAGCAAGTGCTCTATCACTGAGCTACCTCCCCAGCCCAGGGCTTTTGTCCTAACTGGGGAAATGGGTACACAAGTCATTTCAGAGAATGGCAACTGCTATGAAGAAAGAAAAATAGGGTCATAGAAAGTAACAGAGCCAGAAGAGATGGGCTACGTCAGAGAGACAGGGCCATGTGAGGATGTTGCAAGCCAAGATGTAGTTCACCTTTCCTGGATGAACATGTAGCTTTGCCTATGTTAAGCATAGCTAAGAAACAGTATTTATAAAGCTGCCCTTAAATGGAAGTACTTGGGACTGTTGGGCCCACTTGATGATGTAAGCCTGAGTTTTAAAATGCAGTGAGTGATATGGTCAGGATCTGGCTTCCTTCTCAGTTCTGGCAGGACATTTCTTGTTCTGAGGGATCAGAGAGCAGAGTGGAAGTTGGATTAGACAGGCAGCTCTGCTCAGACCCATCACATCTCCCAAGTCCTGTATCACTGGCCATATCAGTTACGAACGCAGAGTATGAGCCCATGCCTCTGTGATGGAGCATGTGTTCTAAAGAACTTGCTAGTCTAAAATCCAATCTGTTATATTTCAAGAAGGAAACAAAGGCCTCTCCAAAAGAAAGACATTTATTTAAAATGATGACCAAATGATAAGAAAGAGCTAGACTTACAAAGAACTGGAGGAAAAGTGTGCCAAGAAGACAGAACAAGAAGAGGGTGGTGCAAGTGGAGTGTGCAAAGCACAGAGAGACAGGGTGACTGAGAGGTGCAGTGGAGGGGCACCCACTGAAATGAGGTGTCAGAGGTAAACAGCAAGTGGTGACCCAGGATCTTAAAGGTCTTGGTGAAATGGTTTTAAGTACTCTGAGAAGGCACCAGAGGGTCAGCATCAAGCGTGGCACTGGCTGCGGATTGCTCTTAGATGCCTGAGTCAAGATTCAGGGCATTCCTTCTGCTGCTGTACTGGGGGAGTTTTCATGGTGAAGTCTGACAGATGCTTTTCCTGAGTAGATTGTGAAATATTCACAGGGTTTTTCTGGTGAATAGCTATGGATTGATTTTCAAATTTTAAACCAGTCTTGTGTTCTTGAGATAAACTCCACTTGTTCATATCCTTTTTATTCATTTTTGTGTATTGCACCATGTGTGTGCAGTGCCCATGGAGGCCAGAAGAGACCATCGGGTCCTCTGGAACTGGAATTACTGATGGTTGTTACTGCCATGTGGGTGCTGGGAACCAAACCCAGATACTCTGCAAGAGCAGTCAGTGCTCTTAACCACCGAGCCATGTGTCCAGTCCCCATCTTATTTTTTAATGGAAGTATTTATTTATTTATTACATTTTAATTATTTATCATTTATTGTGTATAGGACACTAACGTCATGACACACATGTAGAAGTCAGAGGACAACTTGAGGGAAGTGGTTCTCTCCTTCCACCATGTGGGTCATGAGGTTCAAACTAAGTCATTAGGCTTGGTAGGCAACCACCTTCACTCTGAGTCGTCTTGCTGGCCCTCTACCTTATTTTTTGAGACTAGGTCTATTATTAGACCTGGACATCACTGATTTGGCTAGACTAGCTGTCCAGGTCCTGTCTCCTTCTATCTCCCTAGCTCTGGAATTACAGGAGTGTGCTGCCACACCCAACTTTTTGCCTAGGGACTGGGGACTCAAATTCAGACCCTCGTGCTTCTATAGCAAGCAGTTTGCCTAGTGAGTCATCTCCTCAGTCTTTTCTTGTAAAGTTCGGATTTGATTTCCTAATATTTTTAAATTTTGTATTTTTTAAAATATTTTATTTATTTATTTATTTTATGTGTATTCACGTATTGCCTGCATGTAAGTAAGTGCACCCCTGTCATGCAATGCCTGCGGGGAACAGAAGAAGATGTTGGATCCCCTGGAACTGGAGTTATAGACAGTTGTTAACTGCCATATGGGTGCTGGGCTTCAAACCCGGGTCTTCTGCAAGAACAGCCAGTGTTCTTAACTGCTAAGCCATCTCTCCAGCCCCCTGTATTTATTTATTTTTACTTTTTTCATATGTAGGAGTATTTTGAGTCCAAGTATGTAAGTGTATCATGTGCCCTGATTAATATTCTAATGGAGAATTATATGCCTATATTCATAAACAGTATTGTCCTCTAATTTCATTTCTTCATGATGTTTTTATCAGTCTTGGATCAGAGTTATGCTATATTTTTAGATATTTTATTTACTATTTTTATTTTATGTGTACAAGCCTACATGTATGTGAGTGTGCCTATGTTGTGTAATGCCACGGAAGTCAGAAGAGGGCTTCAGATTCCCCTGGAACTGGAGTTAAGGATGGTTCGTAGATGCTATGTGGGTGCTGGGAATCGAACCTGGGTCCTCTGCAAGAGCAGTCAGTGCTCTTAACTGCTGAGCCATCTCTCCAGCCCATATGCTATATTTTAAAAAAACAATTCTCTTATTTTCTGAGTATTTTTGTGTTGGATGGCTGTTGCTTCTTAAATGTGATGGAATTCACAGTGAAGCTAGCTGGGTTCAGAGTTTTCTTTGTAGTGAGATTTTTGAATATGATTTCTTTAATAAATATAGGAGTACTTTGGTTTTTTACTTTGTTCTGTTTTATAAAGTTGTGTTTGGGGAGGAATCTGTCCATTTCTTCTAAGCTGTTGAATTTGCTGATGGTTATTCATGCTTTTCCCTCATTGTCACTTAAGTCCCTACACTCTATAGGGACAGTGTGTCATTTCTTTTTGATAATTTGTGTTTTCTTTTCTCCTTACTTTTTCCTACTAGATGCTTATCAGTTTGTTTTAGTTTTTAAAATATTTTATTTGTTATTTTTATTTTATGTGTATGAGTGTATTGCCTACATGTATGTGAGTGCACCTGTGTCGTGCAATGCCTCGGAGGTCAAAAAAGGGCTTCGGATTCCCCTGGAACTGGAGTTAAGAATGGTTGGTTTGTAGCCACCATGTGGGTGCTGGGAATCGAACCCGGGTCCTCTGCAAGAGCAGTCAGTGCTCTTAGCTGCTGAGTCATCTCTCCAGCTCCTGTTTCATGTTTTTGAAGAAATACTTTTACTATATTCATTTTTGCTTGCTTGGTTTTTGTTTCTCCTTTGTCCTATCTTGGGGGATTGACTGAGGATGGGTGCTGGGGATTGAACACAGGGTTCACAAAGACTAGGCAAGCTCCTGACCACAGCCTCAACTAACTCTTCTGCTACTTTTCTTTTTTTTCTTTTTTTTTTTCTTTTTTTTTTTTTGGTTTTTTTGAGACAGGGTCTCCTGGTAGCCCCAGCTGACCTGGAACTTGCTATGTAGACCAGGCTGGCCTTGAACTCACAGAGATCCACCTGCCTCTGCCTCCTGAGTGCTGGGATTAAAGGTGTGCACCACCATGCCCAGCATTCTTTTTTGTTTGTTTGTTTGTTTTTAATGACAGGGTCTCACTATACAGTCCAGATTGTCTTTGACCTTGAATTCTTCCTTCTTGCATTTCCCTAATAACTGGATTTATAGGCATGTGCTACCACATCCAGCTTGTAACTTACATTGCACATTTCACTAATTTTTTAAAAAATATTTTATTATTTTTATTTTATGTGTATGTGTGTATTGCCTGCACATAGGTAAGTTCACCCATGTCCTGCTACGCCCCCAGGGGTCAGAAGAGGCTGTCAGATCCCCTAGGACTGGAGTTACAGAAAGTTGTTAGCTGCCGTGTGGGTGCTGGGATTTGAACCTGGGTCTTCTGCAAGAACAACCAGTGTTCTTAACCACTGAGTCATCTCTCCAGCCCCACATTACACTAATTTTAAATCTTTTCTAAAATAAATATCCAAAGCTCTAAATGTCCCTTTAAGCCCTGCTTTAGCTCTGTCACACAAACCTTGATATGTTGGGCTGTCATCATTATTCATTTAAAAGAAATGTTTTGGGCTGGCAAGATGGCTCAGTGGGTAAGGGTGCCTGCTGCCAGACCTGAAACCTGAGTTCAATGCCCGTGACCCACATGGTAGAAGAAGAAATCCAACACCCATAAGTTGTCCTCTGACCAACTTGCACTGTGATGTGTGCCCCCCCACTAAATAAATATTTAAACAAACAAATAAATAAAATATGCTCTAGTCCCTCATGATTTCTTTGACCCAAAGGCTACTGAGGACTTTATGGGTAATAAATGTTAATTTCAAAATATTTAAGAACTTCCTCAACTTTTTATAGAACTGGTTTCAAACTTAACACTGCTGCTGCCAGAGAACATAGTCCATATAATTTCAATTTTAATTACTCAGCCATGTAGCTATGGAATATGTATATACACATGTGCATAAGGACCAACAAAGACTCTGCCTTGATGAATGCTCAAAGTACTTTCTAAAGAGCACATATCAGTAGTTGCTGAATGTGGTGATTGATAAATATCAGTCAAGACAGTATTGCTCAACTATGATACATTATCTTTACTTACTCACATATGTGCTATTTCTGGTGTTTTTATCCTTTGTACAAGTCCTAGTTTCCATCTCGCATCACATTCCTCTGACCTGAAAAAACATGCTTTAATATTTCATTTCTCGTCATACAAGCCAACTGGTAATGCATTCTCTCTCTGCTTAGAAGTATTCTCATTTTGCTTTCATTTTTAAAAACAACAGACCTTTGAATTTTTAAAATTACATCTTTGTTTGTGTGGGAGGTATGCATGTGCTGCAGCATGTTTGTGGAGGTTGGATGACAACTTTTGCGAGTCAGTTCTTTCCTCCATTGTGAGGGTCCTGGGGCTTGAATTCTATTGGTCAAGCCTTGGCAACAGGTGCCTACATTCACTGAGCCATCTTGTCAGCCCAACAGATCTTTTTTAAAAGAGCAATTTCAAGTGGTAAGTAGCAAGATTTCCCATATACGCATGCTCCAGAACCCTGCAGAGTCCTTCATAGTTCCAGGAATATTTCCTCTGTATTCACAAGCTGGAAGCATCCTCCCACCCTGTTGGGACTCAGGTTTGCTTTGCTTAGCGGGGGACCTACTGGCTTCAGGGAAGAAAGACTTGATAGGTGAGAGTCTTGGACCCTGGGACTTGTTTCTTTTCAACAAGCTGTTTATTTTAAAATTCAGATGGTTTTTATACATCCCAAGGAACTACCAGTCACGTGGGATATGGCAGTCACATACAAAGATTTAGGGTACAAAGAAACAGAACATTTAGTCTGTTAGTTGGCGCCAGAAGGATTCTTAAACTTTTACTCAAGGTTATCAATGCCCATCCAGTAATTTATTGGCCACAATGTTTTCTTTCTTAGAGCTAAAAGCATGGAGAACTTTTAGCTTTTAGCTCAGGAATAAACCTTTAACCTGGCCTAATCTCTTAGCTAAGGATAGCTGAGTTATTTGTTCAGGACAAGGAGATGAGCTAAGGGTTGTTGACCAAGACGCTTTCCCACAGAGCAGGGAGCCTGCACTTAGGACCAGGCTGCTTTCTCTTGCTAGTCTGGCACTGTTCTGCAAGACAGGGATTATCAGAGCTACTGTTTTCAGTGCCCCTCTCTTTAGCAAAGAATGCAACCTGGACTTAAAAGTTTTAGGCTCATCTCACCCTAGGGCCTGGCATCCTGGTTTCCTACACCACCCCCCACTTAAAAATATTTTATTTAGAGGCTGGAGAGATGGCTCAGCGGTTAAGAGCACTGATTGCTCTTGCAGAGGACCTGGGTTTGATTCCTAGCGCCCACATGGCAGCTATGAACCATCTTTAACTCCAGCTCCAGAGGAATCCAAAGCCCTCTTCTGACCGCTGTGGCAGTGCATGACCTGTGTCATGCAATGCACTCACATACATGCAGGTCATACACTTATACACATAAAATAAAAGTAATTTTAAAATATTTTATTTGTTATTTTTGTTTTATGTGTATGAGTGCTATGCCTGCATGTGTATAAGTGCACCTGTGTCATGCAAGGCCTATGGAGGTCAGAAGAGGGCATCAGATTCCCTGGAACTGGAGTTATAGATGGTTGTTAACTGCCATGTGGGTGCTAGGAATTGAACCCACATCCTCTGCAAGAGCAGCCAGTGCTCTTAACCTCTGAGCCATGTCTCCAGTTCCTTTCTCTTATTTTTTATTTTCAGCAATTTGACTCTCATGGGCCTATGAATGGTCTTCCCTGTACTTTTCTTGCATGGTAGTTCACTGGACTTCCAGGCTCTGTGAATTCATATCTTTCATCTCATTTAGAAAATTATTGGTCTTTTTTTCTCTCTTCTTTCTAAGATTAAAAAAAAATTTAATTGAGTGTGTGTGTGTGTGTGTGTGTGTGTGTGTGTGTCACTAAATTTTTCCCTTTTTGCTGGGAGACCCACCCTCCCACTTGGGGTCTCCCGGTCCTGATGTGGATTGACAAACTGATGTGTGTGCTGGTAACTGAACCCAGGTCCTCTGCTAGAGTGGTCTGAGTTCTTAACTACAGAACCATCTCTCTAGCCCCTCTGGTCTTTCTCTAGCAGAGTTTGACCTCAAACTCCATATGTACTCAAAGATGACTTTGAACTTCTGATCTTCCTGCCTCCACCTCCCAAGTGCTGAGATTGTAGGTGTGCACCATGATGCCTAGTTTATGTGGTGCTTAGTACTGAGCACTGAGTTCTTGAATTCTAGAATAGCACTCTACAAACTGAGCACAACTGAGCTATATCACCAGCCCTGCCCATTATTTCTGTGACATTTTTCCCACCCCAGTCTTCCTCTCATCTTGAGATTGCAGTTACACTCAGGTTAAACACTTGATGATATCTGCTGGTCATTTTCCTCCACCCCTTTGTTTGCACTGCCCCCACTGCCCCGCCAAGTGTAACTCTGAAAAAGTTCTATCTTCCTTTCTTTAAGTTCAATGGTCTTTCCCTCTCTAGCCTCCAATCTAATAATTCCCACCCAGTGAATTTTGTTTCAGACATCAGGTTGTTCAGCTTTACAGTCTACTTGAGTTTTTTCAATGTATATTTTTATTGAATTTTTGTGCATTTCATTCAATGTATTTTAATCATATGTAGACCTCCCCTTTATGCACACACCCCCAAAGCCTGCCCACAGGATTTCACAAATTCTGTCTTATATGTTAAGGCCTATTGAGTCAAGTTCATGTACTCAGCTGTCTCTCAGTGTGAGTAAATCCACTGGAGTCTAGTCAGCCTATCTAACATTACTCCTTTAAAGAAGATCAGCTCTTCCTCACCCAGCAGTGATCAACTGTCAATAGTTCCTTGGCTAAGGTTAGGGCCTCCTGCCCATTTCCCCAGTTCTATGCTGATTTTTATCTGCTTGTGTTTGCGTGGGTCCTGTGCATGCTGTCATCAATTCTGTAAGTTCTTGTGAGCAAGGTCCCAGGAGCCTGTAAGACTCTGTTTCTTAATGGTCATGCACCGCCTCTCCTGGCTCTTTCAACCTTTCTGCCCCCTCTTCCATAATGGTCCCTGAGCCCTGGGTGGGTGAGGTTTAATATAGGCGTCCTATCCAGGAACACACACTCTGCAGTCTCTTATTCTACACACTTTGTCCATTTGTGGCCTTCTGTGTTCATTGTCCTCCATTGCATGAGGAAGCTTCACTTGTGAGAGTTGAGAGATGCATTAGTATTCTCTATACACTCTGTTCCACTATGTTCTGTGAGCCTTAGGTATAGAGGTTCCACTGTAGATGTGTCACTTAGGGTTGGGCATTCACAGACACTCAGTTGTGGAACCAGACTCCACCTGTTGCAAAAAGAAGCTTCTTTGATGAGTGGTGACTGGTATACTTGACTGTAAATATAAGGATCCATACTTAGCATATAGTAAGAAATTACATTTGTGTAGGAATGGGACAGATGTAAGGTTTTCTTTAGAATCTATGACCTCTCCAGCCATGTGTATTTGGTATATTTACCATGCCTCACATGAGTTCCCTCCCATTGATCGGACTTTAAATCCAATTAGATAGCTGTTGATTACCCCCCTAGATAAAAGTGCCACTACTGCACCAATATAGTTTGCTGTACTGGTCATTGTTGTGGTTATTAGGCTTTAAAGCTGTGGTTGGACCATCGATTGATTTTCTCCCTTGGGAGTTTTCCTTCTGTAGTGATCTGTTCCAGCTCACCAAAGGGATGCTCATTTTCCCAGTACATCAACTTTCCATTAATACCTTTCATGTGTTTATAATAGTTGTTTAAAAATTCTTACTCGGTCTTTCTACAGTTTTTGTCAACCATGAGCCTATTTATATTATTTTTGGTTTTTTTTGTTTTGTTTTGTGCTTTTGTTGAGACAAGGTCTCCCTGTAGCCCCAGCTGACCTAGAACTTGATATGTAGACCAGGCTGGCCTTGATCTCACAAAGATCCACCTGCCTCTGCCTCTGGAGTGCTGGGATTAAAATGCCACCACACCTGGCAATTTACTTTTTTAAAAAAATCTGTTTATGGGTCACATTTTCTGACTTTTTTTCTCATAGCTAATAATTTTATCTATTATGCTGGACATTGTGAATGCTAAAGTTTTGGGCTATCAAGATTTGGTTGTAATTTTTTTCAGGCAGACAGTACTTTACTAGCAGATAAGCTTAAGTCTTTTAAATTATTTTATTGAATTTTACTTATTCATTGTGTGTGTGTGTGTGTGTGTGTGTGTGTGTGTGTGTATGTGTGTGTGTACACATGAGCAGCACATGTATTGAGGAAGTCAGAAGACAGTTTGCTGGAAGTGAGTCTCTTCTTCTCCCCATGAGTCCCAGGAATCAAACAGGTCATCTGGCTTGACTGCAAGCACCTTCAAGTCTTATGGGAAGATCTATTTAGAACATGTTCTAAGACTGGAGTAGCCCTACTCCTAACATACCACACTAATGAGTGGTTTTTCTGGAGTCTCAGCTGAGTGCTAAGAGTATGTCATAAGGCCTTTTGATGCCAGCTAACAGAATCTGTCTATCCTCCAGCATGATGAGGCCCATAGCTACACTATGCTGGACCTGTGGAGTCCCACCCTGAACCTGTTTAAGTGTTTAGCATTGGTTGAAGAGTTCAGCAGACCCCCTCTCTCATAGAGACCCCCCAGGTATAAGCTGCCTGAGCAGCACCCTCTGCTTACATCCCCCTCCCTGCAGCACCAGAAGACACTTCGGCAGGAAGCCAGGGAGACAGTAGCTCCCACTCTATACGTTTCCTTTCCCCCATCATTCAGTGTCTCTGTATTGTATATATCCATCAACAGCTGTTTCATACATTTAGTCCAATTTATGGTGGTTTATGAGGGAAGTGTTTTAACAGTATAGAATTTCAAGAACCATATATATGTAACTTGTTACAAACTCAGTAGACATTTAGGCAGTTGTAAATGATGGCACAGCGGCAGCTCTGGGCTCAGTTCCTGGTTCTGCCACTTATTGGCTCTGAGTCTCTGTGGAAGTTGTCAGCCATTAGAAAATGAATGTATGACATCAATAACCATTTCACAGAGTCCTCTGGTAAGTACATGAGATACTGTATGCAAAGCACTGAGGAGAGTTTTTGGAACATGATGAGTAATAAAAAATGTGAGCTACTGTTGTTTAGATATCCTTAATGTTAGGGTTCGGATCTGCAGCAGCCCCCTCCCAACAGAGCCTCACAGTTTTGCAAGCCCCTGAGAATTCAGGAACCAAGTTAATGAGCACCCTGGTATTTGAAGACAAGATAAACAACTCCACCTTTTGACCAGAGACCAATGAGTCATTTCAGCACAGCATGTTTTCTCTTTGATGATCTTAAAGGATAAATAGACACCTTTTCACCCAGATCCTGGCTGACAGACAGAAGGGGCAGTTTTAACAGAAGCTGTTCTGATAAGCCCTGGGCTCCCACTCCCCTCTGCCTAATTTTTTAAAATATGTTCCCGCCTTCTGCATCCCTCGAAGCCTCCCCCTATAAAGACCCCAGCCCACAACCCATGGGCTGACAATTTCCCCACCCTGAAGGGAATTGTCCCATGCAAATTTCCTCTGCCCATAAACTCTATCCTGCCAGAGTTTTGTCTGTGTCCTGGTGCTTTCTCCTGATTGATCTGATTCATCTATCACTTACTAGTACAAATAACCCACTAGTGAACACTATGGAACTTATTCGTTTGCAATTATTGTGTGAGTATACATTGTAAATACTGACTCATTGGCTATAGGCCTTTTATTTGTTTTGTTTTTTGTTTACTATTGTTTTTATTTGTTTTGTCTTTTATTTTTATCTATTATTAGTGTGTGTGATGTGTGTGGGTATGCTTGCCACAGCAGGCTTATGGATGTCAGAGGGAAACTTTGTAGAGTCATTTCTGTCTGTCCATCTTTATATGGGTTCTAGAGTTTGAACTCAGATCATCAGGCTTACACAGCAAGTACTTGACCAGCGCACTGAGCCATCTTGCCAGCCCCATTTTCTAGTTTTTGATGTGGTCTCCTGTGGCCTGGGCTGGCTTTGAATTCACTTTGTAGCTGAGGATAACTGAACTCTTGAGCCTCCTGCTTATACCTCCCAGGTGCTGAAATTACAGGCATACACCATACCTGGCTTGGTTCTAAGCCTTTTACCAAATCTTTCTTTCAGCCCCAGTACATTCTAATGGCCATATTTTATTAAAAATTCATGGTTTTATGTTTTATTACAACTTTCAAACAGGGTTATTTTATAATAACATCAATTATTCATGATTTTTCTAGACATACTACCACTACACTTGGGAGTTTAACGGTAGAGTCTACAATAATTTCCTTGGCAGATAACTGGCAGAATAAAATTCCAAGAAACAGATTTCCAAGCAATAAACTTTGCTCAGGGTCTTTCATCTTGAGCCTTTCTAGTATGTTCCAGGAAGAGAAGGCAGGAGAGTGTGTGCTCTCTTTAAAGTGGGGAGATGGGAGTCTGAGTTTAAATTCATCTTTCAGCTTCCCTAGACCCTAGTTTAGGGCTCTTATGTTCAAACCCTGCCATCATTGACTTGAGAATCTGCTTTAAAAAACTTAATAAGAGTAGGCACTTCTTTGTTTAACAACAGCATAAGGCAGGGGTGGTGGTACAAGCCTGTAACCCCAGCCCTTGAGAGGCTGAGGTTATGTAAGATGATGGTGAATTTGAGGCTAACCTAGCATATATGGTGAATTCTAGGCCAACCTGGGCCACATGGCAAGAGTTTATCTCAAAAGCACAAAAATCAAACAACAACAATCTATAAAATCCGTATGTCCATTCATTTGACTAGAATAAGTATTTTAAAATTGAGTATAAATTAGAGCCTTATCTTTTTTAATATTTCATTTATTATTTTTATTCATGTGTATGAGTGTTTTGCCTGTATGTACGTAAGTGCACCCATGTCATACAATGCTTGTAGAGGTCAGAGAGAGCATCAGATCCCCTGGAACTGAAGTTATGGATAGCTGTTAACTGCAGTCTTGGGTGCTGGAAATCTAACCCAGGTCCTCAGCAAGAGCAGCCAGTGCTCTTAACCACTGAGCCATCTCGTCAGCCCCTAGAGCCTTTATCTTTAGCTAATGAACAAATGGCTTGAAAAGGCAGCTGAAGAAGTGAGTTATAAATGAAGTCTGACGGGGGCTGGAGAGATGGCTCAGCAGTTAAGGATGCTGGTTGTTCTTGCAGAAGACCCGGGTTTGAATCCCGGCACCCACATGACAGCTGACAACTGTCCGTAACTCCAGTCCCAGGGGAATCTGATGGCCTCTTCTGTCCTCTGCAGGCACTGCACAACATGGGTGCACTTACCTACATGCGGGCAATACATGCATACACGTAAAATAAAAATAATAA